>NC_090647.1:109722103-110022103 GCF_040937935.1 Hyperolius riggenbachi | reverse complement strand
CCTTCCACACACTGCACATCAATAGATTCCAACATGAAATCTATTGAACCGCACTGTGCAATGCACTGCATCAAATGGGCTTCTGATCTGCTGCCTCGATCGATTGAGATTTTCCATCCAATCAAATTTTGACAAAACTCAATCGAAATGACAATCGCTGTGGCATGTTGTGCTTTAGATTCCTGGTAGATTTAATAAGAGTGCTTGAATCTGTCTGGATTCAATGGGAAAAATCAATGCATTTATGGCCTGCTTTACACTATTTTATTCACTTCTCAAACTGATTGCTTTTATAATTTACCAGTTGTGGGAATAGTCGGGCTATAAGAGTACAATTGTCTTTTTCAATGTTAACACTTTTTTTTCTTCATCTTTTTATAGGATTCACAGCCTTCCCCTTTGGCTTTGTTGGCTGCTACATGTAGTAGAATTGAGCCACCCGAAAATGGAAATGGTGCAGGCCAGCAACAAGGTGCACAAGAACTCGATCTGAGTACAGCTCAAATTACCCAGACAGCCAATGGTTGGCAGATCATATCTACTGCCTCCCCTACAAACAAGGACCAAGCCGGTAGTGATGCTTCAACTAAGAACCGTCCAATAGCCCCGGGGCAATTTGTTGTCGCAGCTTCTCCAAATATGCAAAATCAGCAGGTGCTGGCAAGTCTTCAAGGGATGATGCCTAACATTCAGTACCAAGTTATACCCCAGTTTCAAACAGTGGATGGGCAGCAGCTGCAATTTACTACTGCCCCTGCTCAGGTGAATGTCCAGCAAGATGCTTCTGGACAACTGCAAATTATCCCAGCAACCAACCAACAGATTATTACCACTAATCGAGCTGGTGCAGGAAACATACTTGCTGCTATGCCTAACCTCCTTCAGCAAGCAGTCCCTATTCAGGGAATGAATCTAGGCAATAATATGCTGTCTGGGCAGACCCAGTACTTGACCAATGTCCCCCTGTCTCTTAATGGCAATATCACAATTCTGCCTGTTAATGCAACTTCTCTTACCCCTACTTCTCAGGCTGTGACTCTGACTAGTGGATCTCAGGACAACTCTCAACCTGTTACTTCAGTGGCCATCAGTTCAGCACAGCTGGCAACTTCTCAAGCCAATACCTTTTTCACAAATGCGAACAACCTTACTACCAGCACAACTGCCAGCGGTCTCAGTCTGTTGAATTGCACTAGTGGCACTACAACCCCTGGGACCAATGTCCAAGTTCAGGCCTCTCAGAGATCTAGTGGACAGTTGAATTTGGTCACCGACGCTTCAGGCAACCTTCAGCAGGGTCAGCAAAAGGAGAACGACCAAACACAACAGCAGCAACAAATTCTTATTCAGCCTCAGCTTGTTCAAAGTGGTCAGACTATTCAGACTATACAAGCTGCTCAGCTCTCTGGGCAAGCATTTAGCACACAAGCTATCTCCCAAGATGCCTTACAGAATCTTCAGATTCAAACTCTGCCAAACACTGGCCCGATCATTATCCGTACACCTACTGTAGGACCTAATGGGCAGGTCACATGGCAAACAATCCAGCTTCAAAATCTGCAGGTTCAAAATCCTCAAGCTCAGACAATCACTCTTGCCCCTATGCAGGGGGTATCTTTGGGGCAGTCAGGAGGGACTGCTACCTCCATGCCTGGCACAGTAACTCTCAATGCTGCACAGCTTTCATCAATGCCTGGTCTCCAGACTATTAACCTGGGTGCTTTAGGAGCATCTGGTATACAGGTGCACCAGCTTCAAGGGGTGCCTCTAACAATAACTAATGCAACTGGTAAGTTTGATCATGATATGTTTACTTCTGTGTCTTTATAAAAGACAATATAGTTTGTTTTTCCTCTAGAGCAGTGGTTCCCAACTCATGTGCCCCGACACATGTGTCGCGGCAGCTTTGGGCATGTGTCGCAGTGTCAGCTCTCTGTCTAGCTCCGCGCTGCTCTGTTGCCCCGCTCTGCCGCCCACTTTCGTTCCGTCCCATTGTTGTTAAAAGAGGACTACAAGAAAATGGCCACTGTCATCCATATTAGTGGACAACGACGGCTATTTTCTTGTAGTCCTGCTTTATCTACCATGGGACGGAACGAAAGGGGAGGCAGAGCGGGGCAACAGAGCAGCGTGGAAGATAGTGTCCCGGTTGAGGAGGAGAAGCGGATGGAGAGGCACAGTGCAGCAAGGACGGTGAGTGAGGCACTTTCATGCATCTCTCTGCACAAATTTAGCAGCTCCCATTCCAGCAGCAACCCCTGGCTGTGAGAGAAGCAACCCCTGTGCCAGCAGCAACCACCACTATAATAATAGCAGCAGCCCCTGTTCCAGCAGCCACCATGCACCAGCAGCCCCCACTATGCCAGCAGCAGCAAAAGCCACGTGCCAGCAGCCCCCACTATGCCAGCAATAAAAGCCACTCGCCAGCAGCCCCCACTATGCCAGCAGCAGCAAAAGCCACTCGCCAGCAGCCCCCACTATGCCACCAGCAGAAAAAGCCACTCGCCAGCAGCCCCCACTATGCCACCAGCAGCAAAATCCACCAACCAGCAGCCCCCACTATGCCACCAGCAGCAAAAGCCACTCGCCAGCAGCCCCCACTATGCCAGCAGCAGCAAAAGCCACTCGCCAGCAGCCCCCACTATGCCAGCAGCAGCAAAAGCCACTCGCCAGCAGCCCCCACTATGCCAGCAGCAGCAAAAGCCACTCGCCAGCAGCCCCCACTATGCCACCAGCAGAAAAAGCCACTCGCCAGCAGCCCCCACTATGCCACCAGCAGCAAAAGCCACCAACCAGCAGCCCCCACTATGCCACCAGCAGCAAAAGCCACTCGCCAGCAGCCCCCACTATGCCACCAGCAGCAAAAGCCACTCGCCAGCAGCCCCCACTATGCCAGCAGCAGCAAAAGCCACTCGCCAGCAGCCCCCACTATGCCAGCAGCAGCAAAAGCCACTCGCCAGCAGCCCCCACTATGCCAGCAGCAGCAAAAGCCACTCGCCAGCAGCCCCCACTATGCCACCAACCAGCAGCCCCCACTACGCCAGCAGCAAAAGCCACTCGCCAGCAGCCCCCACTATGCCAGCAATAAAAGCCACTCGCCAGCAGCAGCAGCAAAAGCCACTCGCCAGCAGCCCCCACTATGCCACCAGCAGCAAAAGCCACCAACCAGCAGCCCCCACTACGCCAGCAGCAAAAGCCACTCGCCAGCAGCCCCCACTATGCCACCAGCAGCAAAAGCCACTCGCCAGCAGCCCCCACTATGCCACCAGCAGTAAAAGCCACCAACCAGCAGCCCCCACTATGCCAGCAGCAAAAGCCACTCGCCAGCAGCCCCCACTATGCCAGCAGCAGCAAAAGCCACCAACCAGCAGCCCCCACTATGCCAGCAATAAAAGCCACTCGCCAGCAGCCCCCACTATGCCACCAGCAGCAAAAGCCACCAACCAGCAGCCCCCACTACGCCAGCAATAAAAGCCACTCGCCAGCAGCCCCCACTATGCCAGCAGCAGCAAAAGCCACTCGCCAGCAGCCCCCTCTATGCCAGCAGCAGCAGAAAAAACGCCACTCGCCAGCAGGCCCCACTATGCCAACAGCAGCAGCAACAAAAGCCACCCACCAGCAGGCCCCACTATGCCAACAGCAGCAGCAACAAAAGCCACCCACCAGCAGCCCCACTATGCCAGCAGCAAAAGCCACTCACCAGCAGCCCCACTATGTCAGCAGCAGTAATGGCCACTCACCAGCAGCCCCACTATGTCAGCAGCAGTAATGGCCACTCACCAGCAGCTGCCATTATGCCAACAGCAGAAACTGCCACTCACCAGCAGCCGCCACTATGCCAGCAGAGGTAATGGCCACTCACCAGCAACCGCTATTGTACGTGTCACCGAGATCTGAACGTTTGGTTTGATGTGTCACGACTCCAAAAAGGTTGGGAACCACTGCTCTAGAGCATGTTTTTAAAGTGTACACGAAGAGACATGGGATAAACATGTGTGCCAAACATATTAATAACCAGGCTGTTTTACTTGTTTTATTTTGCTACCTGAAACAGAGAATTTCTAGGCATGGAAGTGGCAGCTTGTCTCGTCGGTACCTTGTTGGAAAGTATAGTAAACATCATTGATAAGTAAATATCAGCCACAGAAGTTTTCCTGGCAGAATACAACTTCTGAGAGCAGGGAGAGATAAAATACATGAACTATTTACCTTTTCCTAACTCTGGGACACTTATTAGGCTGCCACTGAGCAGTGGCAGCAAAACATTCAATCTAGTTTGTAAATGTTTAAAGTGTACCTTAAGTGTCCCAAAAAAAAATGAGTTTTACTCACCTGGGGCTTACCTCAGCCCCCTGCAGCTGATCGGTGCCCACGACGAGTCGCTCTGATGCTCCGGGTCCCGCTGGCGGCCACTTCCGGTTTCGCCGTCAGGACCCATCAGGCTGGGGAACGCGGCTGATACTACGCGTTCCCAGCCAAAATAGCACCCCTATGCGGACATATGTCCGCATAGGCACCCGTATGCGGACATATGGCCGCATAGGGGTGCTATTTTGGCTGGGAACGCGTAGTATCAGCCGCGTTCCCCAGCCTGACGGGTCCTGACGGCGAAACCGGAAGTGGCCGCCAGCGGGACCCGGAGCATCAGAGCGACTCGTCGTGGGCACCGATCAGCTGCAGGGGGCTGAGGTAAGCCCCAGGTGAGTAAAACTCATTTTTTTTGGGACACTTAAGGTTCACTTTAAATATAAAACCATGAGATATCTAAAATGGTCATTTTTTTAGGAGCAGCTTTTTTATTTTTTTTTTTTTTTTTCTCCACCTCGGGTTCACTTTACAGGGAACCTAAACTGAGAAGGATATGGATTTTTCTTTTTAAAGAGACTCTAACAAAATTTTGATCCTTATTTCTTCTATCCTATAAGTTCCTATGCCTGTTCTAATGTGGTCTGTCTTACTGCAGCCTTTTCTAGTTGCACTGTCTCTGTAATAAATCTTATCTCCTTTCATCTGTCGGGCTGAGGCTGGAATGAGTGGAATGTGCAGCACTGCTTGTCATTGGCAGAAGCTTTACACACCCTCTTCAAGCTCTGCATGAGTCACACAGTAAGTTGTTCTCAGCTTATCGTACTCTGGTTAGAAGCCATGTCATTTGTTTGTAAACACTGCCTAAAACTAGTTTAATTAATTACAAGCCAGGATTGCAGCAGGGAGTGGCAGAAACAGCACAGAGGGGCCCAGGAGAACATACTGGTACTAAAGAGAATGGTATGCTTTTTTATTGTAAGAATTTTAGAGTACAGATTCTCTTTAAAATAATACAAGTTGCCTGGCTCTCCTGCTGATCCTGTGTCTCTAATACTTTCAGCCACAGCCCCTGAACAAGCAAGCAGATCAGGTGCTCTGACTGAAGTCAGACTGGATTACCTGCATGCTTGTTTTAGGTCTGTGATTCACACACTGCAACCACAAAGATCAGCAAGACTGTTAGGCAACTGGTATTGTTTAAAAGGAAACATCCATATCCCTCTCAGTTTAAGTTCCCTTTAAGGGCATGTATGTGAATTGGATGGACAGAATTTGTGTTTCCTGTCTGTTGCTGTTGGTAAAGATCTGACATGCCAGATACTTGTGCGACCTCTGGGGACATCTGTGCACGCTAGGTGCTCGGCCAAAACGTAGGTTAAATTGCTCCTGTGTGAATGTTTGCTTGATTTAACATCATCTGCTGAATCCGTGCCATGAGCCTTTACTGGCAGGATGCTGTAAGTAGTTGCTGGCGGCAAATAGTCAGCATTCATCCAATACTGTAAGCAATCGTATCTTCCAGATTGTAAGCAGTTTGGTAGGTAGTAGCAATAGCCTTCCTGTTTCATTTGATATTTCAGTCAACTAAGGGCCCTAGCTTTTAATCAATGTATGTTCAACAAAATGTTTTATAGACTGTCTAATCAGTTAATAATGTTGTATGCCTAGCTTAAGAGTCTTCACAGCATGCCTGGAAAATATACACTGGGCATGTAGGGCCCATTTTTACTTGGACTGAATCAGATCCGAACCTGCAGCATTTCCCCGCAGGCAAGTTGGATAGGGAAACACTTCGTAGTCGGGCAATGGCTGCCAACCCAATTGCTTTGCAGTGCGATTCTGGGTGGAATGCAGCAGGTTCCCGCAGCACGCACCCGAATCACTATAGTCGTACAGGACACGGCTAAGGGATTCGGCTTCGCAGCCGCACGTGTGCTGTGAACCGGAAACTGACGCGGCACCTCACTGGAAATGGGTCCTTTTAGTAATGGCTTTACACATTTTTTATGATCTTGGCAGGTGAATAATGATTCTTGGATCCGGTAGGAATAATGTAATTTTTCCGGTGTCCCTGATTTTCATGTACTGTCTAATGCTAGGTACACACAATGCACTTTTCTGACAGCTTTACCGTCAGATCTATTATTTCCAACACGTCCGATCGGATTTCAGATCAATTTTCAGTTCACTTCTATAGTAAATCGACCAGAAATCAGATTGGACCTATTGGAAATAGACAATATGACAGTAAAGGGGCCCATACACTGGTCAACTTCAGCCTTCGATCGATTGATCAAATCGATTTGCGGCCGATATTGATCTATCTGACAGGATGGAAAATCTAGGTTGATCTGCTGCTGGCAGTAGATGGATGGCCCATAGAGTTGCATTGGATCGCTTTTCAACAGATTTTATTCTGAAATCTATTGGAAATCTGTTCCTAGTGTGTGGCACACATCAGATTCCTGTCAGATTCGATTTGACAGGCATCTGATAGAAATCTATCTAATGGTTGATAGCAAGGAAATGAACAGCGCTACTTAAAAACAGGCAAGTGCCTACCTTCAAAAGAGTGCAAGCCCCACTTGTGGAGTCGAATACACACCGAGCATACACATGACCTGTCTACCACTGGAGGAGGATGTTAGTTTCCTGTAACAGCTTGCATGCAACCTATTAAGTACTCGTCCCTCCCACTGCGAAGAGGTCGATCCTCCACGGGAGGGGCCTAACACTAACTAAATCCTAACCTATGTATATGCATAGCCTGGGTGCGGCTAATCAAATAAAATCGAAAATTGCGAAAAGGTGGATCAGCGCAACACCAGGCCGCCTCCGAATGGCCTCCAATCAGAGGTGCGCTGAGCCCCCCCAGAAACTACAAACGCACCTTGAACCCAAACAGAAGCTCTGCATATACACTAAAAGCATGGCTGTTAAAGGACTTACGAGGCCAGATTTGCAAAAAAAACATAAAAAAAGTTAGATACCTGTGCGTGTTTGCAAGGCACGGAGGACGCCGTCCGCACCCTCCGTGCCGTTCCGCCTGGTCCCCGCTGCTTAATATGCCCCCGAACGGTCCCCGACCGCGCGGCCCGGGTCGTGCTCCCCAGCCTGTACCAAGATGGCCGCCGGAGCTGGCCGCGGCTGCGCAGTCCGCATAGCCGCGAGTGCGGCTGCGCAGCTCTAAGGCCAACCCCCCGATCCACGTAACAGTAGCGTGGATCGGGGAGTTGGCCTTAGAGCTGCGCAGCCGCACTCGCGGCTATGCGGACTGCGCAGCCGCGGCCAGCACCGGCCGCCATCTTTGTGAAGGCTAGAGAGCCCGGGCCGTGCGGTCGGGGGTCGTTCGGGGGCATATTAAGCAGCGGGGACCAGGCGGAACGGCACGGAGGGCGCGGACGGCGTCCTCCGTGCCTTGCAAACACGCACAGGTATCTAACTTTTTTTATGTATTTTTTACAAATCTGGCCTCGTAAGTCCTTTAAGTGGAAGCAGTTGACCAAAAACGAAATAAATTTAGTACATAGCAAGGAAATGAACAGCGCTACTTAAAAACAGGCAAGTGCCTACCTGCAAAAGAGTGCAAGCCCCACTTGTGGAGTCGACTACACACCGAGCATACACATGACCTGTCTACCACTGGAGGAGGATGTTAGTTTCGTTTTTGGTCAGCTGCTCCCACTTAACAGCCATGCTTTTGGTGTATATGCAGAGCATCTGTTTGGGTTCAAGGTGCGTTTGTAGTTTCTGGGGGGGGGGGGGGGGCTCAGCGCACCTCTGATTGGAGGCCATTCGGAGGCGGCCTGGTGTTGCGCTGATCCACCTTTTGCGCAATTTTCAATTTTCGATTTTATTTGATTAGCCGCACCCAGGCTATGCATATACATAGGTTAGGATTTAGTTAGTGTTAGGCCCCTCCCATGGAGGATTGACTTCTTCGCAGTGGGAGGGACGAGTACTTAATAGGTTGCATGCAAGCTGTTACAGGAAACTAACATCCTCCTCCAGTGGTAGACAGGTCATGTGTATGCTCGGTGTGTATTCGACTCCACAAGTGGGGCTTGCACTCTTTTGCAGGTAGGCACTTGCCTGTTTTTAAGTAGCGCTGTTCATTTCCTTGCTATGTACTAATTTATTTAGTTTTTGGTCAACTGCTCCCACTTAACAGCCATGCTTTTGGTGTATATGCAGAGCTTCTGTTTGGGTTCAAGGTGCGTTTGTAGTTTCTGGGGGGCTCAGCGCACCTCTGATTGGAGGCCATTCGGAGGCGGCCTGGTGTTGCGCTGATCCACCTTTTGCACAAATATCTAATGGTTAAACCTGCTGAAAACCTATAAGTGTATGGCCACCTTAAATCTGTCAGAAAATTGCATTGTCTGTTCCAAAAATTAGGCTCCATGTCTGAGTCTACAGAGATAAATTCAGTTGCTTAATAGGTTTGCTAATGTCATGCATATGAATAGGTGAATAGGTACCGGATACTGTACTTATACTGCACAGCTCACAGACTTTTTTTTTTTTTTTTTTCTTGTTTACCTGTTTTATTTTTATGATGAAAGTGTTGTTGAAGCAGCAGCACAGGTTCTTCTGGTTTCCGTATATTCTATGACTCTCCTGTGTAATATTTGCCTCTTAGAGCTTACAGTTCCAGCATAGGGTCTACAGATCTATTTCAGTTCTTGTGAAACAGTCAGCAAATTGTACATTACCTGCATAAATCTGGTGGTTTACAGGAACTGGTGTCGTTACAGTACATGAGTTACTTATATTCTAGTTAACTAGAATTCTAGTACACTAGCACTTGATACTACTGCACAGCATATGGCTAGAGAGTTCAGTTATTGACAGGCCACCTTTTCCTTATAGCTGATGTTTTTCCCTTATTTAAAGTGTACCAGAGCCGAAACAAGTAGTAAAAAAAAAAAAAAAAAAAAAAAAAACCACATACATACCTGGGGCTTCCTCCAGCCCCCTTATGACCTGATCGCTTCCTCAGCGCTGTCCTCCGCCTCCTGGATCTTCGGTATGGGGTCCTGGTATCTTCGGCAAGTCTGCTCATGTGCAGTGCGGCTGCGCGTGATCCCCATCTCGCTCCCGCGGCCAGGTACTGCGCAAAAAGCTCCCGGGAGTCTGCGCATGCGCAAGATACCGGGCCCCGTACCGAAGATGCAGGAGGCGGAAGACGTTTGTCTCTGGTGTCCTTTTTAAGGGGGAAAAAAAGATCAGAACCTGGAAACTACAGACCTTTAAGCTTAATATCAGTTGTGTGTAAACTGTTTGTAGGTATTCTAAGGCAGGGATCCCCAACCTGTGGTCCGCGGCCCACTGGTAGTCCGCAGGACGTTTCCAGTTGGGCCGCGGGACTGTCCTCTTGTCTGCCCGCCCCGCCCCCTCCGCGGCCGCCGCTCCGTTACCTCTGGCGGCCGCGTGGTCTCTAATATTCTCCCTTCTCTCTCTTCCCACCCAGTGTGTGTCACAACAGCGCGCCCTGCGGCTGCTGTGATAGAGAGGGAGGAAAACAGGAGAGAAAGAGCGGCTTCCTGTAGCGGCGCGCCGTTACTATGGGAACCGCTCTCACCTTCCTGCTTCCTCCCTCTCTATCACAGCAGCCGGGCGCGCTGTTACTCACACGCTGGGAAGAGAGAGAGAGGGGAATAAGAGAGACCGCTGGCCAAGGTAACTGCAGCGGCGGCCGCGGGGGGGGGGGGGGGGGGGGGGGGGCGGGGTGCTGCTATACTGGGGCACTATACTTGCTATACTGAGGCACTATATACTTGCTATACTGGGGCACTATACTAGCTGTACTGGGGCATACTAGCTATACTGGGGCACTATACTAGCTATACTGGGGCACTATACTAGCTATACTGGGGCACTATACTAGCTATACTGGGGCACTATACTAGCTATACTGGGGCATACTAGCTATACTGGGGCATACTAGCTATACTGGGGCATACTAGCTATACTGGGGCATACTAGCTATACTGGGGCATACTAGCTATACTGGGGCATACTAGCTATACGAGGCACTATACTTGCTATACTGGGCACTATACTGGCTATACTGGGGCTTTACTAGCTATACTGGGCACTATACTGGCTGTACTGGGGCTTTACTAGCTATACTGGGGCACTATACTAGCTATACTGAGGCACTATACTAGCTATACTGAGGCACTATACTAGCTATACTGAGGCACTATACTAGCTATACTGAGGCACTATACTAGCTATACTGGGGCATACTAGCTATACTGGGGCATACTAGCTATACTGGGGCATACTAGCTATACTGGGGCATACTAGCTATACTGGGGCATACTAGCTATACTGGGGCATACTAGCTATACTGGGGCATACTAGCTATACTGGGGCATACTAGCTATACTGGGGCATACTAGCTATACTGGAGCATACTAGCTATACTGGGGCATACTAGCTATACTGGGGCACTACCTACCCATACTGGGCACTATACTAGCTACACTGGGCACTCTATTAGCTTTACTGGGCACTATACTAGCTTTACTGGGCACTCTACTAGCTATACTGGGGTAACTGTACTAGCCATACTGGGGCAACCAAACTCCCTATACTGAGGCAACTATGCTAGCTATGACCCCCCCCCCCCCCCCCCCCCCCCCGGTAACCCGCTGTGCACAACACTGTCCACTAGGACGCTACACCCCCCCCCCCCCCCCCCCGCGGGCCCCGGAGAAAAATTTGGTCAGAAAGTGGTCCCCGGGCCGGAAAAGGTTGGGGACCCCTGTTTTAAGGGCCCATTCACACTGCGGTGATTTTTAGGCATTTACCGCCGACCGCTGTATCGCCACCGATTCAGAGCCGAATCACCACCGATAGAGCGAATGGGATTTCTATGTTCTAAAAACAGGAATCGCCATCGTTTAAACATCGTGAAATTATACAGTCAAAAATATGCAAAAAAAACCACGGAAAACTCCCCAGCGCAAAACGCTACTGATTTAGCCAGTGTTTTGCGATCCCCAGTGTAAATGGGCCTCTAAGAGGCGCTATAAAAGTAGTTAAAGCACAGAACAGAATACAGTAATCTCAATACAGCACATCGGTATGGGTCTACTAAAGATGGGTCTCTACTCACCAACATGCTCCACTTTTATGAAATGGTGAATGCACATTTAGGTCTGGCTGACTTTTCCAAAGGGGAATGAATGAGGGTTATGAAGTAAAGCTAGAGATTTGCTCTACATGGAGGTGACTTTGACTTTTGTATTATATTTTAAGATGTCTAATGTGAAATTAAATATGGATTTTGATACATATGTTACATTTATGGCTAACTTCTCCAATTTGTATCTTTACTCAAAGGAGATGGAAGTGGTCATTTGGCTATTCACACTGGAGGTGCTGAAGGGTTGCATGAGGATCATACAGGTATGGAGGAAGGTGAAACCAGTCCAGGCCCACAGCCACAGCCTGGCCGGCGGATGCGCAGAGAAGCTTGCACATGTCCATATTGTAAAGACAGCGAGGGAAGGTATGCATGACAAATTACAGTCCACTCACTGTATCTACAAAAATTTTCTAGCTTAAAGGACAACCGAGGTGACGTATGTACAGTGCCAAGCATACAAATGATTATGCTGTGTTCTCTTTATTTTTTTTTTTATTTTTTTCCCCACTGCCTGAAAGTTATACATCAGGTATGCAAGTGAATGTTTCTGTCCGGGTCGGGACTGGGTCGGACTACAGCGTAATGCTCACTGATAAGTAATAACTACAGCCATAAAACACTTTCCTGTCAGTAAATGGCTTCTTAGAGCAGGAAAGAGATAAAAATGGTCAATAGCTCATAGATATGAGCTCTGGCCTACTTCAGTGCACATGCCACAGAGACAATTAAACAGTAAAAACTTAAAAACTAGATTTACGGTAAATATAAAATAAAACTGGGATATGTAAAAAAAGGAAAAAGGTCATTTTTAGGAGGAGGAAAGATACAATTGTTTATCTCCTCTTTTATTTTCACCTTGGATGTCGTTTTTAAAGCGGATCCGAGATGAAAAACTAACTTGTCTATATATTGCAATTATTTCTATTTCAGTAATTTCTGTGTTGGGTAAGTTTGAAGAAGCAGCTTCAACCCTCCCCCTAGTGCTGGCGTGTCCCCGCAGCAGTGTTGGACTCTACTCCAAACCAAGTCCAACACTGTCTGTCCTCCTCTCTCCGGCGCCTGCTCCCTCTAGCGTACTCTCCGCCACCTGCTCCCTCTAGCGTACAGCATGTGACATACAGGATCCAGTTTGTCACATGACATACAGGAAGTGAAGTGATGCTGTACGCTAGAGGGAGCAGGAGGTGGATTGGACTTGGGGAGGGGACAATTAGTCATGGGGGAGGGGGGCAAACAGAGGCTTCAGAGGTGGGCACATAGAGGGGGGACAAACAGGCACAGATGGGGACACTGGAGGCAAGGGGGGGGGGGCATATAGGAGGCAAGGGGACAGAGATGGCACAGCGTTCTGACTTAAGAACGTATTCTGGTTAAGATCGAACCTACAGTCCCTATCTCGTTTGTTAACTGGGGACTACCTGTATTGGTATAATATTTTATTTTTTTAAGTAAATTTGCAGTCACATACATTTGCCAGCCAGTAGTTTTTCAGAACAAAATATGGAATCCAAACAGGTTTAAAACATTTTTTTTTAAAGGCATGTACATAGCGCATACATGATAATTTTGTATTTGTAAGGATAGACCTATTTCCTGATTGACATGCCCCTCTTACTGACATGCCCCTCTTACTGACATTCCCCTCTTCTGCTATGTGGCAATGACTGGGCAAAGACTGCATTATATGCTAAGGGGGCGGTGCATGACTACTCTTTGACTTTTGGGATGTTCGGCATCCTCTGGTGTAAAAGTGAGAAAAAGATTCTGATGCCTTCTCTCTAAGCAAAGCTTTGGTAATATGTTGGCATATGTTGGCGCTTTATAAATACAATAAATCAATAAATAATTAGTCTTCTTTGTAATTTTATAGACTCCCTTTAAAGCAATCCTGTAAACCACTACATAATGGAAAAGTGCAGGCCAAGCTATATGCAGGCTCCTGCCACTAACATTAGCTTTAGAGAATTGAATAGATTATATTCCTGTTGAGTGAATTTGACAGTGAAACACACACTGTTTCTTTTTTCAGGAGTAGCTCAGATCCAGGAAAGAAGAAGCAGCATATTTGCCACATCCCAGGCTGCGGTAAAGTGTACGGGAAGACTTCCCATTTGCGAGCTCACTTGCGCTGGCACACAGGAGAGAGACCCTTCGTCTGCACCTGGGTGTTCTGCGGCAAGCGCTTTACTCGGAGTGATGAGCTGCAGAGACACAAGCGCACGCACACTGGTAAGTAAATCGATCGGCATTGATTTGCTGAGCACTCCTTATGGTTTGTCACACACTGTCCAGTACAAAGTCCCATACATGGCTCCTAATGCGTGGAAACATCTGACATTGCATAGAATGCTGCATTTCAGTTCTCTGCCCTGTTCGGTGTAATGAACCGGTTTAGCATTACAATGGAGCGCACCATGGTTGGTCATGAATTGTGGTACAAAGGCCACAATGTTAAAGAAGCCATATGCTACACTTTTCATAAGTTCGTAAGTGATAAAGGGGTCCTGAAGTGAGGAAATTCATTTCAGGTTAGATACATACCTAAGTAGAGGGAAGGCTCTGGATACCATAGAGCCCTCCCAGTCCTTGTCACTGCGCTGTGCCCTATTGAAGTTATTTGACCTGTTAGGCCGGGCAGCCTTTGGAAGTACTCATCCATGAGCCCATTAGAGACAAGTGCATCTTTTCTGTGCACACGGGAGGCTGGGCTTTCTTACTGACTGTACAAATTTGCTTCTCTTCGAAAGTATTTAGGGATGCAAGTAGTTTTGAAGGCTGCCTGAGGAGTACCGAACATCCAGCCAATTGCGTAACTCCAACAGGGGATAGTGCAGGAATGGGTCAGACCAAGAAAGATTTTTTTTTTTTTTAAATAGCCATGCACATAACTATACACCAGTGTTAGGCCTGGACCATCTCCTATTGGCCCAGGACCGGATTTACCATAAGGCACTGTGGGCACGTGCCTATAGGCGCCTGATGCTGGAAAGGTGGCTCACTACCCTTCCCGAGTCCCTCCCTCCCTCCTTCCCTAGGCAGAGTCCAGATAAGTGTATATTATAGGTTACTCACTCTGCTCTCTGCATTCCACTGATGAGATCTACCTTCAGCTGTAGGAATATAATTGGGTATAGTCCTTTTATATAGTGGAAAGGGCCAAAAAACACAGTCCTTTTTAGAGGGCAATCCACCTTGCTCACTTGAATCTTTGTTACTTTATGGAAAGGACTCAAAGTTTACAAAAAAGAGGAAATAGAATGCCGTTTTCTGGTACAAAAACTTCTTCATATAAACTTTATTAACACGTATAGCAAACATTTAAAAACAGTATCTTTGGTTCCACATAATCAATCTTCAGCAATATCAAAATACCAATAGCTAAAACTGATGATGGCAATATTCTGGCTTGACTTGATATTTGGCCGTGACACCTGGTAGATGTATGTATTAGAAGTGGCAACGACACATGTTCGTTTCGGGCAATTCTACAGAGCAATTATGCCCTTCATCAGGCCGTAACACACAATTCTGCAAGGCTCAGTTTAGAAGGAAAAAATGCCAAAGATATATAAACAACTGGGCATCTGCACCAACCAGATGCACACCAGGGCTTTCCAAGGGCGTTACACACAGGACACTGCTAGGTTGGAAGACCTATGACCATTGGTATTTTGATATTGCTGAAGATTAATTATGTGGAACCAAAGATACTGTTTTGAAATTTTTGCTATACGTGTTAATAAAGTTTATATGAAGAAGTTTTTGTACCAGAAAACGGCATTCTATTTCCTCTTTTTTGTAAACTTTGATTCCTTTCCATAAAGTAACAGAGATCTACCTTCAGTCAGGGACACCTAGCTACTTAATACTTCTGGCTACCTAATACTAAGGGACCTCTGTAGTTCTGTATGATGGGCAAGGGAGAAGTGACAGCTGGGCCAGCCAGCACACTTGCGGTGCAGTTTGGTGGGGGTTTGTAGGTTCATGGAGGGCACAGTCTAGGGTGCCAGGACTTCTGTGCCTATACGTTCCTGTGATGTAAATCTGGGACTGTAATGGCCAGCAGAAGAGGACAGTTCAGTATCTGTTCTGGGATTTTGCGTTCCTCTGACTGCAACGCAAAACTATCCCAATCGATAACATAATATCCGTTGACATTTTCAGGTTTGGAATTTTTTTTTACATATTTACCATACTATGATGAGATAAAGAAAAAGAAAAAAACAAGTCTGGCAGTATTTTATTCCCTGTGTGACCGCTGTGAGAAAGCTGTGATCTGATTTCCCCAATGCACAGCGACTTGCTATGGTAGTGCGTTGCTATGCGCACTTCTGTGCAATGTCACATCACTATAAGGAATGGAGTTGCTCTCACAGCAGACACCAGCACAGGTGGCTAATTCTTCAAGCTGTCAGGTATTAATCTTTTACTTGTCCACATCTGATTAGCCCTTAGCAAAGTTATTATTTATCATTTGGAGCTCATGTAAATACAATCTGGCAAATTGCATTTTATATCACATCTCCAATATCACAACTCCATCCATAGATCTTTTCACAAAATGATTTGCTTTTCCTCCTTAGTTTTATTTTGACAATGAGTATAGAAAAGAATTGCCCCCTTAAAATATCCTCTTATTTTGTCGCATTCTATACCTACTGTACACACCAATGCTTGGTTACCATCGCCTCAAAGGATTGTTGGTAATTTGATGGCCTGTTTAGGAATGATCATTGTAGACGCTCTACAGTTTCCGATATAGGAATGATCACTGTAGGCTGTACGGTTTCCGGTTTAGGCACACAGCTTGGCAGGAAGTGAATTTGATTGGTCCACTTCAAAGCTGCATACATTTTGCATGCAAGCCAGATTTATTTACATCTCATTGCCCATCTCTTCAAATAAACTGGTAAAACTTGCACATACCTTCTGTATTTGTGAATCGAGTCCTCCATTACACTTGTATTTTAAGGTTGTGTTAAAAGCTACCCCCGGAAGTTATGCTTCTGGTTGCTTGTGGCCCTTACTTCCTGTATGACTAGTTCAAAGTAATAAAGCACAATCCTATGATCCATACTTGGGTCTAATTGATCATATTTCCCTTCCAGTGGTGGTTCACTGTCTTTGTAGTGGGGTCTGTTCATTCTCAGCGTGGGCCATCTCTGTGCTGTGTGAAGTCACTGAGCACTATTGCCAGCGGACAAACTTTTTTTTTTCTTTTTTTTTTTTGTGCGTGTGGCGTCTCGCTTAAACCCTGGGTGCCCAATTCAGGCATGTGGCGCTAAAACAATTGGCGCAGCACTGCGCCAAAATCAGCCGGTTTACTTCTAGTGCCTATGAAAGAACTGCAGAACTAAAGTGGGTTCTAAAACCGGCTTCTGTATTATCTTCAGATGGACACCGCATACAAAAGCGCACTCCTAGTTGCAACTGACTAAGGGCAGATTGTAAGCCGAATATGTGTCAGTTATGTGAATGTCTGAAGATAATAAAGATACCAGTTTTTGTACTCGCCTGAGCTTTGCGGAGCTTCTTCTTTTGTCTTGGGGGTCTGGCTGACTTGATCCAGCACCAGTGAGAACTTTACAGGGGATATTAGCGTTTTCACATTTCCCCATTGTAGTGCCCAACTGCCCTTATTGCCTTTTAGAAGGGGACATGGCCCAGGTTTCCAGTCCCTCACCTTCCGTAGTGCCTCCTGCAATGATGTGACCATTGATAGGAGTAGCTAGTCCCCTAGAGATTACAGGACAGAACTTGGCTGTCTATAAAAGGAGTGCAGGGCACACAGCAAAGAAAACTGGGTATTTAATAAGAATTTTCAAGAAAGTAAAGGTTGAGGGATGATCATTTCTGGACTGTGGAATTGAAGTGCTGTGGATGGTAATTTGTAATAAAATGTCTGTTCTTGCCCCAGGTGAAAAGAAGTTTGTGTGCCCAGAATGTCCAAAGCGATTTATGAGGAGTGACCACCTGTCCAAGCACATCAAGACCCATCAAAATAAGAAAGGCCAGACTGGACCCATAACTATGACGACTGTGCAAATGGATACTGGGGCAGGCTCAGATGGCAGCACCGCCTCCACTCCCACTCCGCAGGCACTCATCACCACCAACATGGTTGCCATGGAGGCAATATCACCCGAGGGCATTGCCCGGCTGGCCAGTAGCGGCATAAACGTCATGCAGGTGGCCGACCTGCAGTCCATAAATCTCAGCGGCAATGGCTTCTGAGAGCCATCGCTCAAGCAGGACTGTAAATAGTGGGGGGGGGGGGATATGTTTGGGTCTGGGGTGGGCTTGAAAGGCATAATGATGGGTCCAAAAGGTTGTATATGAAATGACTCAGATCTATTTTGATATGAATGTTTGTGCCAATGTTCTTTCTCAACCTGGAAGTCTCCCACTGTGTAGCATATTTTTTTCCCCGTCTCTTAATTTTTTGTATTTTTTTTTTTTAACCATGTATCGCCTTTGTCATGGGCTTCCTCTTTGGGAAGCATCAGATTTGTTCAGTGGGAGACTTGCAGCTATTTAAACCTTGACCTAGTTGTGATACATTGGACTGAATGGCTTTATCAGCTGAAAGGCTCCAAGCCAGCTGCCTATAGCCCCAGTCCGTTGGAAAGATGGTTGTACAGAAGTTTGATAGGACTTATCTATTCTTCCTTCCTACCTTTTTTTGTTTTATAATATAAAATATATATATTAAATATTTCTATTTTTCTTACATTTTCAGATACAGTGGTTAAAAAAAACCTTAAGGTACACGTGTAGCCGTTGAGCCTTGATTACTATCAATGCAATACATTTTTTTTTTAACAAATACTATATATAAAGAATATTACATAGAAACAGTGACAGTAAAATACAGATGCCAAAAAAGATGTAATTTAACTGCTTAGACCAAAACTTGCAGTGGTCG
This sequence comes from Hyperolius riggenbachi, assembly GCF_040937935.1. Lineage (NCBI taxonomy): Eukaryota > Metazoa > Chordata > Amphibia > Anura > Hyperoliidae > Hyperolius > Hyperolius riggenbachi. The sequence continues at coordinate 110,003,711 of NC_090647.1, read as the reverse complement.
CTCTGATTCACCTTCCTTTGCCACTTACACTAGACTCTGCTGTGTCATCCGCTGATTCTGTTTTCCCATTCATTTTGGCTATGTTGCATTACGTCAGTTTTCATACACTTTTTTTAATTTTTTGCCTTATTTGCTTCTGACTCCCAGTGCTTCCACTCACACATTCCCATTGAACAATGAACTATTTATTCCCTATAAGTCAGTGTTGTACTGACTGATCATTGCAGCTTTTACTGAGGTCTGCATTTTAAACTCATGCACGGGACTCGAGGACAACACAGATTAATCCACCCTGTTTGTGTTTAGAGTAGAGAACCTTTCTAATTCCCCCTCAGCTGCAAGTAATCACCATTGTAATTTGATCTCTCAGCTGTGCAGACAAAGGATGTTAACCCTTTGTCTGCTTCCATGAAAGAAGGAAGTAGACACATTGCAGATTTATTGCAGGTGTCCTGTGGGCTGTAACAAAGAAATGTTTTTTTTCTTTACAGGTTATTATGCTGTTGCTTATCTAAAAGAGCAAAAAGGAAATTCTGATTTCAGGTCTGCTTTAGCAGGGCCCAGAGCAAACTTTTGTTTCATTTGGTTGTAGATGGCCATAGAAGTGATAAGTTATGCAAACATTCTGCCAGCCAATCATGTCTGATGTTCTGTAGCTTGGCATCCAGTTTAATAAGGCAAATTCTAATAGTAATCAAAGTTGATAAGTGAATACAAACAGTGCATAGAAGCAAAGAGAGGGGTAGATTACTTGTGTCAGGAAGAATTCACACGTATTAAAATTCCTATGCGAATGTGCGAAAACCTGTTCACTGCGCATTTAATGAGTCGCTGCAGAATCACACTTCTGCTATAAAAAAAAAAAAACCTGCAAAATTGTATTTGCATGTTCCAGTGTGCAGAAAAAAATGACATCTTGCAGCATGCAGTCACACACTGCATGCAAATTCTCATCAACTTTCATTAGTTGCGGTAAAAAAGTGCAAAAATTAACATATGAATGCAAATTTTACCTCCAAAAACTTATGAAAAACATTCAGTTTGCTCTACAAACTGCACTGCTCATTTCCTATTATCTCTGGAATCGGGCGCTGGACGGCTCAGTCAGTTGTGCCACCCCTTCATGTAATGTATACCAGAATATGTTTCTCAGCGCTTCTGTGTTATAGTAGAATGCATGTGTCCTATATGTGAAGAGGTGGATTTGTAACTTACAGGTTGTAGATGTGACCTCTTGTAAGGGCATGGGCTCAGCGTCCTGTTGCTGAAATCTGTGCGATACACAAGGGCATCAAACAATGAATAGACAGCACTCTCTCATGCACACACTTCTAAATGCAACGCAGTGCTGTCCCAATTGGTGTAGTTGTATGGGGGTCAGTGTTTCTGGTGCCATGCATTTCCATACAATGCACACCTTCAGATTCTGTCGCCCACCGGGATCGGGACAGTTTATGGCCCAATACTGTTCTGTTGCGAACGAGTGGGATAGACGGCCGTCAGTACAGTGCACAACAGAGTAGGCAGGTTTAGTAGGTGAACAATGCCCTTGACTGAGGCATCAAGGAGCAGATGGGGCTAACGTACACAATAGATTCATGGCAGAAGGTGCCACAAACAGCTGCCATGGCCTAGAACTATCTAGTGTGCGTACAAGGCTTTAGGTCTTTGCTAATGGGAAACTCTTGTTTTAAGAGTTCTTAAAGGGGCACTATAGCAAAAATTATGCTTATCCGTTATCCAGTCAGTTGTTTAATAGAGACAGCATAATTTTCTACATACAACTTGTGTTAAAAAAGAGCTCCTAACACTTGTACACGGCTGACCTGCGTCATTATGAAGGAATAGCGATGGGGGCTGGCTGTTATCTGCTCTCTCCTAACTGCGATCAGCCTTCTGTGTCTCTGGCTTCTCACAGCTTTAAAGTATCTTAATAAACAGGTACAGGTAGTCCCCGGTGTACGAACGCCCGACTTGCGAACGACCCGCCGACCTGACGCGATGATGTCACGCAGCCGGGGACTACCTCTTCTGCACCGGTTTTTAATGCAGAGTAAGCGCAGCGGAAGGTAGATAGAGGACATCTCACCTGATCCTCGGCGGTAGAAGGTCCCATCGTGCTGCCCGTCCCTTCCTCTCGCTCCGCCCACTGTCCTCCCGGCGGGTTCTCATGCGTCGCATAATGACGCAATCAGGAAAACCCTCCCTAGTGGTGGCACCTCCTGATACGTCATTATGCAACGCATGTGAAGCCGCCGTGAGGACAGTGGACGGAGCGAGAGGAGCTTCCGGGCAGCACGATGGGAGCTTCTACCGCCGAGGATCAGGTGATATCTCCTCCATCTACCTTCCCCTGCGCTTACTCTGCATTAAAAAGGGGGGCAAAGGTGGCTGTCCCGACTTAAGGACAGATTCAGGTTAAGAACGAGCCGACAGTCCCTATCTCGTTCGTTAACCGAGGACTACCTGTACTAATATTTACAGCCCGTTTATTCAGTTACCTGTGTGTGTGTGTGTGTGTGTGTGTGTGTGTGTGTAAAAATCAGCTGTATCAGAGACGCGGAAGGCTGATAGCAGTGCCCCCGTCGCATCCCCATCATTTAGCTGATGTAATCATGCAGGCCAGCTGTGTAAAAAAGCAGATTTGGTGGTGGTTTTTTTTTTTTTTTTTTTTTTTTTACACAGGCCCTATGGAGAAAATGATGCTGCACCTATTAAACAACTGATGCTGGGGATAATGGAACAGCACAATGTTTGCCATAGTGCCCCTTTAAGTCTGTATAGATAGGAGCACAGCTACAGAAAAGTTTTTGTATTTAACAAAAAAATTCAGTTCCTAAGGCAATAATTATTTTCACTTATCAACATGATTGCTTTGTGAAATTACCTTGTTCAATTTTGGGTTTAGCTGAACTTTAGTAGCATTATGACCTGGAGGATGCATTGTGATCTCTGTGTGCTACATCCTAACTGAAGGACATGCAGAGCTATTATCTCTCATTTTGGTGATGTTCCTAGGAAACCTCATTGGTTACTGTGAACAATGGCTTCAGTTTTCACAAACCAACTACTTGGAGATCTTGAATATCTTGAGTCTGTGATTCTGATGTCCAATCTGAACTATGGAAGCCACCAAGAGACTGGTCAGTGCTAGAGATGGTCAATGAGATGCAAATGAGTTCTAAAATTCAAATTCCATGTAAATTATATGCAGCTTGAGCTTTTTAGAAGGTATTCTGATTGATCCAGTTTCAGGCTAAATATAATTTACATTAAAGTTGAATTTTTATGAGACCTTATTTGCATCTTTTATAACCATCTCTAGTGAGCACATTGCTTGATATCAGCACATGGTAAAAAAACATTGCTCTCATTTGCATAAGAGGTGCATACATCACTTGTAAGAATCATGCTTGCATTGTTGCTTATTTGTGGAAACAAATTATATGCAATGATGTTCAGCTATATACATATCATCAATGAAGCTTGCTTCTTTCCTTCACATTGTTGAGATTTCACTTGGAATTTTTAATGGAATTGCTCTGTATGGGCAGCGCTTAACTCACTAGATAGTCGTCAGAGGTAGGATGCAGTCAGATATCCTATTTGTTCCTGGGATTCTGTGGAGTGGTTGTTTTTGGCTTTACCTGTAGTAAAGATACGGCATAGATCTCTCTCTCATCAATCAGTGCAGCTGCTAGGGTGCTTCCTTACGTGAACCTGTAGCTAACCTGTACAGTAGGATCTGAGCACATGATGAAAAATTCTTAGCAAATGACGAAGTTGGTCAGTAGTTGGAGATGTAGGCTACTCACTGCATCGATATGCAATTTTTTTGAAAACCATATCAAATTCCTGTAAGGGACAGTGGTGTGTAATCGCCATCTGTTTCCCAAGAGTGAGACTACGAATGTGGCACATCTGTATCAAGCCATGTGGTCTAGCTCTTCAGATGTAAAAAGCAAGATTGGTTCCATGTTCAATACTCCCTCCTGATTTAATGCCATGGATTTTTTTTTTTGACCAATAAGGGAATTCAGGAAGTTGAGAAGCTGAGCTTACATTTTTGCTCTGCCTTTGGTTGCAGCAGCAATTGTCTCTGGAAACTACTGATCTCTTAGACATCCAGTTTTTACTGAAGCCCTTCTCATGTATATTTCTTCATGTGATCACTTTCCAGTGTGCAGATTTGTGAAAGTTTGCTTTAGCCTTCATTGGACATTTTGACGGCTTATTCCAGACACTGAATGTTCAGGCTTGGCATTTTAAATGTCATTTCATTGGTTAGGTGGTCTTGTTGGGTGCATGTCTTTCTTTGCCTGCCCACTGTCAGAAAAGAGAACTTTTTTAGAAATGACTTCTGTAAATATGCATTTTTTTTTTATTTTGGAAATTGTTTGGTGGGGGGTTCCACCTACATATTTTTATATATATTATATACACACACATAGTCTACTCGTGAAAAATGTATTTTTATACAGTTGCATATCCCAGGGATGTTTTCTGTCTTCTATTCTGATGGCAGAAGATGGAAAGACGTTTACTTGTGTCGTTAGGACATGCTGTGAGTGCATTTGCAAGTATTTCATCAGTTTCTTATTCATTTTAGAAGTGATTGACTAAAGGAAGCTTATGGAAGAAGAGCTCTGCCAAGTGCAGTACTATGGTGTGGATGGAGGCAAGTGTATGTTCATGATGGTCTTACTTGCCAAAGAGGAGGCCATGGCTGGACCCTCTCAGTTGAAATCAATGGCTTTCTGGTCTTTAGTAGGCATGTTGCACTTCCAGAGTGAGTATTCTTTGTTGTTCCTTCTAGTCCCTCAACAATGTACTACAGTATTGTGGAAATCTGTAGTCAGACCACTAAATGCTAAAGACCACAGTGCCATGATTTTAATTTAGGGACTTGGTGACTGTCTCCTCTTCAGCGAGCTTGATAATACTCACCTTCACCAAACTATTATGTGGTGTGAGGTGGAGCTCTCTTTTAAAGTGTACCTGAGACGAAGGGGACTAAAAGTTTTTTATACATGCCTAGGGCTTCCTCCAGCCCCCTCAGGGCAAATCGCTCCCATGTTGTGTCTAAATCCCCCTAGATGCTCCAGTAGCAGCCCCGTTCTCCGCGACAAGTCGGGGAAAGTCTGTGCAGGACAGCCAAGTGGGCTCCATGTCTCTCTCCCGCGGCCGGGAGTGTTGTGCGCCTGCGCAGTAGCACTGTGCAGGCACAGAACCCTTTCGGCGGCGGGGCAGGTGCCCAGTACACCCAAGAACGGGGCTGCTACCAGAGCATCTAGGAGGATTTAGACGCCAGCGTGGGAGCGATCTGTTTGGAGGGGGCTGGAGGACGCCCCAGGTATGTATATATGGGTCTCTAAGTCTGCTGAGACTATACCTGACGATTTCAATATTCAAAAGTCCAGTTGTGTCTCTTTAGAATTCAAAAGACTTTTTCCTCTGAGTGTGCCTTAAGCAATCATTTTGTGGCCAAACCATCAAGCAGCAGATTAGATTTTTTTTTTAATAGACAAGGTGTATGAATTATAAACACAATAAAAACCTATGCATTGCTATTAGACATTTAGTATCCTTTTCATATTGGATAGATTTGTGTTGGAGATGTTCCACATCATACATATCTCATGTACATTTTGTTTTATTATATTACATTTTTTTTCTGACATTAAATAACAAGTACAAAATTATGTGGTTTACCTACAAAAGTGTTATTTGTCAAGTAAATTGCTGCTCCCCTGATGTGTGACAGAGGTAAGTTGAAGCTTGTTTTTAGACTGCCTGGAGTTAGTTTGGTAAAACAAATGGCGGATTCTAGAACTCAAGAAAACAAATCTAGGGGGGCTCTTCCAGAGCCAGTATTCTGTACCTTGTTGCCAGCGTCCCAGATCTGTAGAATTTTTGGCCTATACTGGGGTCCCAAATTAACCCTGACAAACAATCCTGGCAAGAGGCTTACAAGTTCCCCTAATGCTGGGTATAGACGGTCGTTTTTCCCTTATCAATCGATCCGCTGATGGCTCGATTGATAATATCCGACAGGTCTGATGACCCATTGGATAATTCCCTGCTCGATCCCCGCGGACAATAACTGAGAATCGAGCGGAAGATGAGGAGCGCCCGCGGGGACGAGTGGGAATCGATCCGGGCGGGGACGCGGCGGGAGTCGATCACGTCGACTCATGTATGGCCAGCATAAGTCTACCTCTTGTTTTTGAATAAAGACTTGTATGCAGGGCAGATGGTTCTCATCTGGCTCTGCCAAGAATGTAGCATGTGTGGTCACCCCATCCCCAATACACCTTGGCAAGCGATCTTCCTGGCTAATTGTCTCGGCCTTGGGCATTGTTCGCCTACTTACCCCGCTCAGTCCGTTGTGCATTGTTCTATCGGCTCTCATCCCCACTGCATAACAATGAGTTGCTAACTTGTAGGCTAGTGAGGTGTTTGTATAGCCTCTGCCCTAAACTATCACCAAAACGGATTGAGTCCTAATCCTTGTCGGGCATTTACATGTGTGTGGTTTAACACAGACCTTAAACCCTTAAGGCAGACCCATTCCCCACAGCACAGCGCCACCTGCTTCTAGCTCTTACCTTAACACTTCTAATGAAACCTCTATAGTTTTTCCTTTGTGGTCTCCAAAACTAATCTTTAACCGGATGTAGAGTCGCAATATTTTTATCCTCCTGGTGCCACACTGAGAGTGCATCACTCAAGATAGCTCTTGCGGTAGGCTTTCACAGCTTTTAAATTTGACCTTTGTTGTGACAAAAGTGTTTAAACAAAATTCCCTTTCAAGGCATAGTTTAACATACGCTTAGTGAAGGTTTATGTAGGCCTGCATCTAACTAGATGTCATGAGGACACTAGTGTATGACCTGAGGTGTAGTCTTATGCTCAATCTAGACGGAGCGATCCGGTGGCTCAATTAGCCGCCGGATCGCCTCTTCCGCATCCCCGCCGCGTCCCTGCTCGTCCACGCGTGCGTCGGATTCGATACCCGCTCGTCCCCGCCGGTGCCACTTATCTTCCGCTTGATTCCCCGCTATTGTCCGCTCACGGGGAATCGAGCGGCGGTGAGATCGGCCCTGTCGGATCTTATCAATCGAGTTGCATCAGCGGCTCGATTGATAAGTAACATCGTGCAGTGTAGATGAGGTTTTAAGCCTCTTACTCATTAAGCATCAGAATGGAGCACTCAGCATGTATTCCATGACTATCATAGGCATTTTGCTTGCACTTATAGTTTTAGAATGTGGCTCTGAGATTTTACAGCCACTGGACAGTGATCAACTAACCTTGACATTCATTGGGGCTATTATTAAAGTGTCTGTAGGTGTCAAATGTTTAGTTATAATTTTTGTTAAGTTTTTTTGTTTTGTTTTTTTGGGATAGGAGGAAGAAGGGTTAGTTATGCATCTGAAATGCAAATATGCCTTATACCCGGGTTTTTAAAGGGTAACTATTAAAACTAACAAACTTCGGTTTCCATGCTTCCTGGCAAGTTGGATACCTGTATGACTTCTTTATAGCTCTCAGGAACTCCATTGAATCCTCATCAGCAATAATCAGGTCTCTTTCATGGCTTAAGGCTATTACAAAAGCAGACAATGATTACTTTGCCCCAGGTGGCTTCTAAACGATACTAAATGAATAGTGTATATCACAGCTGAAAGAAAGTTACATACACACTAAGTAGTAGTATTGTTTCAAACAGCTAGTGGGCTATGAGCAGTGTATGGACATTTCTGACTCTTGCCTTGGGAACGTATTCCATTCTATGGTGGAGAAAGAACAGGCAAGTGGCACCCTACAGCTGGAACGTCCTCTGACGTTCTCATGGGGACTTCTCTGTGCAGCTTCACATTTGAGATCTTTGGACAGAATTTATCAGAAAGCACTGTTTTGGAAGAGGAACATCTTAAGTGTGTGTGTGTTTGTAGCTTTAAGGATCTATTTATAAAAAGTGACAAAGAAAATTTGGTCCATTTCTTAAAATGTGATCATAACTTTTACAACATCATATTTTTGGGGTGATTTTGGTGATTAGGCCACCTGATTAGAGGAATGGCTGCTTGCTACAAAAAAAGTTGTGGTATGTGGCCCATAGACTGTGGTTGGCAAACACGGCATTTGACTCAAACACAACTTAATGTGGGCCCAAAAACGGATAGCACAGCCACGATCCGGGTCGCTGTCCTTGCATTGGAGGTGTGTAAACATGGGCAGTGCCACCAGTGCCCAATATAAGGCATGTTATTGAATGGTCTGCACACTCAATCAAATCAACCAGTTTTGTTTATTCCATTGTTCATATACATCTGTATCACAGATCATCATGTCGGGGTCAAAATGTGCCCCTTCCTCAGTGTACAGTTCAATGTAAGTGATGAGCAGTTAGCTAGGCCCAATATTTTCTGCCCATAGAATTGCTTCTTGGTTCCCCCTTCCAAAGGAAACTAAACATTCGTAAATTTTCAGTGCCCAGTGTATCCAGGCCTACCAGGTCAAATATATGAACAAGTACAACAATCACTACCAAAGCAGTCTTATTGGTGCTTCTGAATACTACTTGTGGAATTCACAAGAGTTCCATAAAATAAATGGTGAGCCTGTGTAGTTTGGGTGGAAAAAACAAAGGTGAGACAGTTGATAGAAGGTATAGTTTGCACTTTAATGTGTTTGCATGAACACCTGTGCCCACCCTTTTAACCTGTTAACACCCTCCACACTGGTGCTCTGGACATATTTGCTCAGGTAGACCATTTATGGCAGCTGGTGAGTACATGGGATTTGTAGTGAGCTGTGAATCCAACTCTAGTGTCGGGATATGGGAAGGTATAATACAATTAGTGGACACTCTGGTCCCAGATATCTGTATCTGTAACATACTGGCACCTGTGCACTGAACATACATTTTGTTGGCAAGGTTGTCACTGAATTCTATAGGACTAACAGTTGACTCTGAAGTCCATGTGGAGCAAAACGTAGAGCTGGCAATTTTAAGGATGCTGATCTCTGTATTGGGTGCACAGAGGTTATGAATTGCTGAACAATTATACATGTAGCTTGTACAGGTTTTCAGAGCATCAACTGCACCTTTTCTGAACTGTTGTTTTGTTTGGTGCCATAATGTTCGGCTGGATAAGAAGTTAAAGCATTTAAATGGCCGTAATCAGATAAAATTCTTGACACAAACCAGTGAAAAATACAAGGCACAGTATGAGGTTAATGATAGTGAACAAGATAACTAAAGGGGATGATTTTATGTCTTCATACCAGACATAAGGTGATAGCTAGCTAATGACTGAATTTTGCAGCGACAGGCTGGACAAGTAGGTACACTATTTCCAGGGGGAAAAGATGAACATCTATCTGCAGCTGTGTCACCCCAGAGAGTGTGAGCAGTCCAATGAGAGCCCGTGGTCCAGGATCCACTAGCAGGGCTTTTGCAGCACTTGCCAATCACTGGCGATTGACAAAGCGGTGGACCCTGTGGAGATGTTCCCAACTGCAGAATTTTGGGAGCGATCATAATTGCTGGAAGTATCAGAGACAGGATCAGTAAGACAGCCTGGCTTTTGGCAGAATTTGAAAGGAAATAAATATGGCTGGTTTCATATCCCTCTAGCTCAGGCATGAGCAAACTCGGCCCTCCAGCTGTTACAGAACTACAAGTCCCACAATGCATTTGCCTTTGAGTCATGACTGTGGCTGTCAGACTCCTGCAATGCATTGTTGGACTGGTAGTTCCTTAACAGCTGGAGGGCCAAGTTTGCCCATGCCTACTCTAGCTACAGGGTTACTTTAAGCCTCATACACACTGATGAGCTGTGGCTGAGACGGTCATTTGGGGCCATCTCCGCTGAGAATCTTGAATGTACAGCTGCCCCACAATGAATAACAGACAAGCCCATTCTGCCAGTACTCACCTGCTTCTCCGGACTCTCATTCCTGCGCTACCTTGTCTTCCCTCTTTATTGATAGTACCCACTGCCTTGCTACAGTTGAGCAGCAAGTCTGTGCAGCCCTTATTCCCCAGTGTTGTTCTAACGATTGTTAAGGACAACATAAATGTGAGTATGAGATTTGGCTCTATGTAGCATTAGGTGAGAAGAAAAGTGTATAAAATCAGTCCTACTTTAATCCTATCTGGTGCCTCTGGGCATCAAGGATTACCATTCTACGAATAAGCCTAATGCTGAGAATACAGCATGAGAGAGAGATATTTTGGCAGATAAATGGTTTAATAGATAATTTTCAACAGATCCCATCTTATTTTCGAACGTTTTTCGAATCGATTTCTCATAGAAGTTGATCAGAAAAACGATCAGACAATTGATCGGACAGTAACTCAACTGAAAAATGTCATCGTGTATTCCCAGCATTAGTGTTTGTCATAAATGCAGCTATGAGCATACGGTGTATAATAAAATTTCGCCTTTAAACATTTGATATAGGAAATCTATGTATATAGAGGATATAATGTCTAATATAAAAAAAAAAAATCTGCGTCTGTTAAAGAAATGATGGCAGCCGCATGGAATTTTTTTTTCTGTTATAGTTCATCTAAGTTGAACGTCTATTTCTGTAAGCCTTGCTAGGCGTGGAATGTATGTCGAACTGAGGGCTGGAAAGCAGAACCTGGCCTTGCGTTTTGCAGACCTGTTCAGATGATTACAGTCCCCACCCTCACGCTTTTACTGGTATAATCTTGGCACGGTTGGTATAGTCTGCCTGTCATGTTCAAGGGGGCAGTTTGGACTTGAAGCCATCACCTTCTCTGCAATCTCTGGGAACATTAAGCAGTGCCTACATCTAATCCGGCAATAACTACGGTGAATCCTACTCTCTAATAAACTTTTTGCCTAGTAATGTTTTTGATTTTTTTTTTTTTTAATTGCTTTGTTATAATATTGGAAGCATTTTAAAACCATTCTTTTGTACAAAGATGACAATTACTGTAGTTTATAACTCATTTGTAAACCCACTTACATTTTCATTTTTATTAAAGTGTCAAGAGTTGTATCAAACATTTGTTTTGATGTTATTTTAAATGTTATTATGTAGGAAAATGTACATTACTTGGTTCAACTGATTTCTTTCTATTTGAAAGATCTTATTGATCAATAAAATTGTCCAATGAAGATTGTACTGTTAATGGGCACCTTTAGGGCTCGTTCACACTAGGGGCGTTTTCAGCCTTTTTTCAAGCACAGGTGATTTTTAAAATCGCCCACAAAACGCTTGTGCGATGAATCTATGAGAAGGTTCATATCAGCGCGGTTCGTACTCCGTGCGTTCAGAAAAGCGGTGCCTGTACTATTTGTGGGGTGTTTTTGCTATAATGGAAGGTATAGGAAGAGCCCTAAACGCTCACAAAATCGCTTTATGTGGAGATTACATTTTTTAGAATACATACATTGTATTTATTCTTTTCTGGGTCAAAGAGTTCAATTCCTGACTTGTCAGGGAGTAAATCTCAAAACCGCTCTGGCAAAGCACTTAGAAAATGAGGGCTAAGGGTGCATACACATGTCCAATTATGATTGGCCAATTTTTACAGAATCTTTTCTTATTACTCAGTTTGTTGGCCTTCCTACTACATTGAAGTTATAAAACTGGCTGATCAAAATTGAAAGTGTAATGAAAGTGGTAAAATTGATTAGTAAATTGGATGTGTATCTATCCTAAGCCTCATACACTCATACCATGACTGTCAGTAGCAGTGATGGGGATTTGCTATGGGTAGGAGGGATAAGGAGGAGAATAGCCTCAGCTGAAATAACCAGGTCTCTCACTGAAAGGGCACATACGGGTCTTTCAGATCCGTCTCTGATCAGAGTGGGATCTATTGCTGCTAGTGTAGTGCAGATAGATTTTACACCCCCCCCCCCCCCCCCAGGTCTCCCCCCATGTAATGTGTATCCCCAGTACTGTGGTGAGTGTTGCAGAGCTCACCTGTCTCCTAGCTTCTCCTGTGTCTTCTTTACATCACTGCCAGGATACCTGTACACAGCGACATGTGCATGACTTTGTATATGTCGTCAGGTCACATGGTACAGGAGCTTGGCAGAGATCGAGAGAAGGCATGGGACATAGGAAGAGCATGCCAGCAGAAGGTGAGCTCAAGCACTGCTTCCACATTCACCAAGGTCCCAGGAGTTACACATTACGAATGGGAGACTGGTTGGGGGTGGACCATTCCGTGGGTCATCAGTAAATTGAATGTTGCTACTACTGCACACGACCCAGCCCTTACCCTGCCAGTGCATGTACTGTGTTGTTCCAACTAAACCAGCCATGCCCACCTGCCTCTAACAGCTCCTTCCAAACCTCTTAATGGATCATCTTCCCTCACGGTTTAAGCAGCGGTGATCAATGAGATACAAATATTTCTGAATTTAAGCAGATTTATGTAAATTTGTATGCAAATATATGCAGCTCGAAAGTGGACCAATCCATTTAAACCAAGGTGGGACTTGGGGTCCATTTTCAAGCTGCATATAAATCTGCATGAACTCCAGAAATATTTGCATCTTATTGATCATTCCTATGTTGAAGCCCTCAGGGCTCTGTCTTCAGCCCCCTTACTCCTCTCCTTCTACACCTCCTCAATTGGCCTCAACTAGTGTCTTTTTGATCTCCGCAGAAATCAAATTTTACGCATACAGATTTCCGAGGAATGTCTTTTTGGGGGGTGTCAATTGTAGTTAATTGTAAATAAAAAAAATTAGCAGATTTTTTTTTATTTTTTTGCAGATGTATGCTATTATCCAGAATCTGCATTTCCCATTGGCAACTGCAGTTTCATAGTCTGGCCTATTGTCCAAGTTTTCTGATTGGCCTAAAATTCCCAGGGTAATCCATTTTCCACGGTACAATTCTGCTTTCTGTGATTGGTCCAATGCTTTCAAGTCTCAGTAATGCAGCATTTTCTGTGGAATTCTGATCTCTGCAGATTTCTACCTCAGAAAGCAGACGATCAACTACGAAATACAGCTGCCCCTCTTTGAAAGTCCCTTCACTGGCTTCCTGACCCCCTCAGAATTATGTTTCAACTGCTCTGGCTGGCATAAAAATCCATCCACCATACCTCTCCCTTTGTACATCTTGGATCTTTTCCAGAGGTACTCACCAACCCGCTCTGTCTACTCCAACACTAAAGATGTCTACCCCTCACATCACTTGCTTCAATTTATGCAAGCAGGCCTTATGCCTGATACACACCATACAATTTCCCATCCGATAGATGGGTTGATAATTTCTGACAGATCCGATTAGATTGCCAATAGTTTTTCTGATCACTTCTATGCAAATCGATCAGAAAAATGATCAGAAAGTATCTATTCGACCCATCTATCTGACGGGAAATTGCATGGTGTGTACCAGGCTTTAGAGATTCATGTTAACTATTATTTACCCACCATCTTAATAGCTCCACCCCTCTCCCTTGGACATATATCTCTTACATTGTAAGCCTTTTTGGCAGGGCCCTCCTCCCCATGTGCTCTTCTCTGCCATCATATGGATTCAATGACTCATCTGCTCTATCCCTACACTGCAATCTACATACCATTGTTTGTTGCATCACTAGCTTGTGTACCATTGTACAGCATTGAAATGTGCCTGTGTAACATCTCCTCTACTTATTGTACAGAGTAAAAAATTTATTAGCTCCCCAGTACTGCTGGCTCCATTTTTTTTTTTATTTTTTTTTTTGCACCTGGCTGTGGCTTTGGTACTCCTCGGCAGGCTTCAGAAATACTTGCGTTCCCAAGTGCTTCCAAAGACAGTCACATCTGTACTTCACATGAGTGAAACCCATTACGGCTCAGCTACTTCCAAAGGCTGCATGAGGAGTGCCAAAGAGGCATTCAACTGAGCAGGACTACTAATTTCCATAGGAAATGGTACCATTTTTGGGGCGATTTGCCTTAATGGAAGGTATAGGGAAAAATCGCAAAGTGCTTGAAAAAGTGCTTTGTGTAGCGATCTCCCCAGTACTTTCATGAATAAATACATTGTATTTATTCATTTCCAGGTGAAATGTCACTTCCTGACTAACGTCAGGATGTGAACAGACAGAACCGCTCTGCAAAAGTGCTGGAAGGAGGAAGTGCGCGGTAGTGAGTCTTGCAACGCGTCCAATAGGATGTGTGCAAGATGTTTGGAACGCATACAAGACAACGGACATATGGGTAAGTAACCCCCTCTCTCCCAGCCACACACCTGAAGCAATTAAGCCTCATTTGACTCATGACCTTGAGTCCTTAGGGACTTGTGAGCCCATGCCTGCCACTGTGTCTGCAAAGGCTCCCCACCATCTATTCATTGAATACACACACACACCTACCTTCCCTCCACTGTTCTACTAACCAATTACCTCCTACTATGCACAGCCATTAAAGATTGTTTTTATATATAAAAATTTAACAAACTGTCAGCAACACCTATGGCACACATACAAAGAATATGAAGTCGGGACCATTGAGGAAATTCAATTAGCCCTTTGCAAATACTCACTGCAAACCATCCAGGAACCACTGCTATCTCTACAGGTAAGCTGTAAAGATAAACAAACATCCCACCCTAGTCCAAAGAACTATATGTCCCAAGAGAGAATGTTGGGATGTGCTCCTAATCTTAGGCTGATGCATTATATACTTGCATGTTGCATTATGCATGTTATAGGGCATTAGGACACTTATCATCTAGGGCAGCCTATGGGAGGGGGTATGTAACTACGCAAAATAATTCTTTTTTTTTCCAAACTATCCTCCATTTTTAAACATAGCTGCAGGGACAGTAGTTCCTGGACAGTCAGTCTTCAGTAAGTATTTGCATGAGGTTCTGCAAAGGGTTAATGTGTTATGCTGTTTGATTGGCCTCACCCCTTTAGTACCTTCATTTTTCAGGGTTGGATTAGTGGTTTTGAACAGCCAAGGCCCATAGTCACCAGCTCCCTCCATACCTATTATGTATGGAAATATACAAACCAAAAACTACTCATAGAAGGCCCCAGCAAGATTTAACGTACCTCAAGCATGTAAGAATAAAGTTACCTACCTCTGTATAGGAAAGGCTCAAGATAGAGGATTCCCGTATCTTCTCACAAGGTCCCTCTAAACTTATTCAGCTGAAGTCTGTCAAATATCCTCCAGCCTTAAGGTACGTACACACATCTGATATTTCTGAAGGACTTGTCATTCAAACCGGTCATTTGAACGATCATTCGTACACATGCCAAACTATCGTTAGACTGATAGCAGCAGGTTTGACTGATCCGCTTGGTGGTTCCGTGAACTGTCGTTCAAACAGTTAGGTCCGTACATGTGTATAAACGACTGTTTGAAATACTGTAGATACAGCCAATATGCAAGTTGTTAATATCAGGATGTACTCTTTCCCAGGGCACCATTGATCTTTTGGCAAAGGGCCTGGGTTTTTGCCCTAGAAGTAATTTGGGTAGGTTTGAATTTGTGAAGGACCTGCATCTTTTTGACCGTGATCTGACTCTGAGAGCATTACATAAAAGAAAAAGCGAATCCTTCCTAGGAGGAGCTATTAAAGATTGGCAGGATTGGTCCAATCAGGACTATCGTGCCTTAATGGATCTGGTGAAATTAAGTGAGGAGAGTGGTCAATCTAATGATGAGGATCTATTTGGCTTTGAATGTTCTTATAGATCAGTAAGTGAACAGATTAACCAACAGTTTAAACCTAGATCCACCTCATTCCCTCCCTTCTCTTTATGTCCCAGCGTCCACACTTTCGTGTCTTTAGTTGAAAAGGACATTCAGAAGGTGTGGATAGAAAAGAACAATATGTCCAACCTTTCTGAGGATGAGGTCCAAGCTCTTGTTGAGCTACGTAAGAATAAGGACTTATGCTACGTACACACATGCGACAACGATCGTTCGTTGAGGACGACGAACGAACTTTTAATTGACGAAAGAACAACCGAAGTAAAGTTAGTTGTAAAAAGTGTGTAACGATCACATCGTTAGAACGAACGTTACACCACATAAAAGCACTTAATGCGCCTGCGCATAAAATTGTAAAGTTCCTTGGAGAAAAAGTGAAATACGCATGTCCAGCCTGGTACGAACGATCGTTTCCAACGATGTACCACTTTTGCTAACGATCGTCGGTGGTAAAAATCCGCCAAGACAGAACTTTGTTTTGTAGCGATTTGCCTCGTTCGTCGTTTGCCTTAATAGTCGTTGGTTCGTTTTTTGTAACGATCGTCGTTGGTAAAGATCGGGGAACGATCGTTACAAACGACTATAGTCGCATGTGTGTACGCACCTTTAATCATTAAACCTTCGGACAAGGGGGGGAATGTGGTGGTGATGAGATCAGAGCAGTATACTTATATGTGCCAGAAGATTCTTAGCAATGGTGAATGGTACAGGAGGGTCTCTGTATCCAGGGTCATCGTGAATCAACGTAGGCTATTTGATCTTATCGAAATTGCAGTAATAGAAGGTATTATCACCGCTGAGGTGGGGTCCACATTGAGGGTTGAGAATCCGGTGGTACCCACATTTTATGCCCTCCCAAAAGTTCACAAAAATCCGCTGAGACCTCCGGGGCGGCCCATTGTCTCCAGCAATGGGTCGCTCACGGAAAAGATAAGTGCATATGTAGACAAACATCTACAGCCACACGTTTTTCGATTACCATCATATGTGCGAGACACTACACATCTCCTGGGCATGCTGAAAGGATTACAGCTGCCGAGTGATGCTCTTATGGTGACCCTGGATGTAGAGGCCCTCTACTCCAGTATACCTCAGGAGAGGGGCTTGGAATCGGTTGGTAAATTCCTGTCAGAAATGGACATTAATGAGTATCTTCATAATCGGTTTATTCTCGATCTTTTGAGATTCATTT
Source organism: Hyperolius riggenbachi (assembly GCF_040937935.1). Lineage (NCBI taxonomy): Eukaryota > Metazoa > Chordata > Amphibia > Anura > Hyperoliidae > Hyperolius > Hyperolius riggenbachi. The sequence goes on along the minus strand of NC_090647.1, from coordinate 109,986,797 downwards.
TACAGAACAACGTGTTCATATTTGACGGTACCTATTACCTCCAGGTGCAGGGGGCGGCGATGGGGACAACATGTGCCCCGTCGCTAGCCAACCTGTACCTGGGGGATTGGGAGCGACACCTTTTCGGGAATGATGCCCTTGTCATGTACCTGTTCCACATTGTTTCGTGGCACAGGTACATTGACGACGTGCTCATTTTCTGGACTGGGGGCATGGCTTTGCTTAATGAATTCATTTCGGTTTTGAATCAAAACGAGTGGAACTTGAGATTTACTATGGACTATGACAGACATACCATATCCATTTTAGATCTTACAATTTCTGCCAGTGACGAGGGATTTCTGTCCACTCAACTCTATCAGAAATCCACAGCGTCAAATGCATATCTACATGCTACAAGTGCGCATCCTGAACGTACGATCCGCGGGATTCCGAAGGGTCAGTATCTAAGGTTGCGCCGTAATTGTACGGATGAGACCGTTTTTAAAAAAGAGGCGAAGTTATTACGTTCTCGTTTTAGGGAAAGGGGATATAAAGATTGGTGGCTGAAGAATGCCTATAAACGGGCTAAATCCACAAAACGTTTGGATCTACTTACGAAGAACTGTAAGGTTATAGACGGTCAAAAGCCATCACGATTGATTACTCGATTTAACGATCAGAAAAATGAGGTGGAAAGGATTCTCCGTCGTCATTGGCATGTTTTAACAAGCGATACTAAGATCAATCAGTTTATTTCCCCCACTCCTCAGGTCACATATAGACACAGTAAATCCTTATGCAATTTACTCACCTCCAGTCATTTTTGGGGGAAAGGGGGCCCTCATAAACATTGCATAACAACAGGCACTTATAGATGTGGAGGATGCGTCTACTGTCGATACCTGGAGATAGGGAAGTCTGTGATGTTGCCCAAAGGGAAAAGATGGTTGTTGCAACATTTTGTTAATTGCAACACCACCGGTGTCATATTTACTTTATTGTCGATGTGGTTGCTTCTACATAGGCAAGACATCACGAGCATTCAAAGAAAGAATAAAAAACCATGTGGGCGACATCACGGGCTGTAACTTCTGGTCTCCGATTGCGAGACATGTCCATTTGGAACATAGAAGTGATGCTAGTTTTATTAAGTTTATAGGCTTAGATAGGGTCCATTTACATCCGAGAGGTGGTGATCTGGATAGATCGCTTTTGCAGCTTGAGTCTCGGTGGATCTTTAATTTACAGGCCACCGAGGACAAGGGGTTAAATGATAGCATTAATTATCGAGTTTTTTTACTTCAATGATGTTCCGTTACTTCCTCCCCCCTGTCCCCTTCCCTTTCCCCCCTTCTCCTTTTTCTTTCTTTTCTTCTCTCCCCTTTTCTTTCCTTCCTTCTCCCCCCCCCCCCCCCTCCCTGCCCTCCTCTCCTCCTCTTCCCCCCCCCCCCCTCCTCCTGCTGCATTTAGACCTCCTCCCGCTGTTGGCAATTTTTTGGCCTTTTTGAATATGTGGGGTTAGATATTTGTAAACCCCATTTATGTTTCATTGTATGCATTGGAAGCTACATACTCATTTTATCCCTGTTTATAATATAAATAAATTCTGCTGGGCTTATACTCATTTGCCCGTGTATCTGGAAGCTCTTGGCCAGTTTGTTTTACTGGCTTCGTGGCCTGCTGGGACTGGCATTCGATCTATGCCCGTTGTTCTTTGGTTTTTCTTTATACACTTATGTGTCAAATTTCATCACTCACATAATTGTGAGATTTCGTTTCATATTTCATTTTTTTTAATTTTCTTTCAGTCATTTATTTTGTTGGTCTAATTTGTTTTTGCATATTATTGTGTGCCGTGGCCCGCCCTCCCTCGCCGGGTCTTCCCCTCACGTCCTCGCCATTGCGCATTGTGTCACATGCGGCGTCCCCGGCTGGCGCAGGATGCGCATCCGGGGGCTGCCCGAATGGAGCGCATTTGCGGGCGTGTGCGATGGCGTGGTGGGCGGACGTCAGCGGCGGGGGGGACGTGCCCTTGGGCATTGAAAAGACACGCGGATGGCGTCTACAAGGTTTATTCCACGGCTGCCTAGCCTTTGAAAAGGGCGCTAGTGCGGCGAAACATGTCAGGCATTGACTGACAGCCGTCTACTCCTCTGGGCACACTATGAGAGCCTTCACCGGATCCTTTTTCACTTCCACACTAAACAGGACTGGTAACTATGTGACTTCTTATTGCCATCCAACATTATCCTCACGCATGGACATGCTTGGCATAGAGCTGTTTGGCCAGTTACTTTAACCGTCTCACCTGCCTTACATGCTGTGCTACATCTAACAGGGACCTGCTCTATATGCTATGCTGCATCTAACATCACTATCATCACGTGTGGCCGTGTTGGCCACTATCCATTCCCTGCGATTGGGGGACTTTCAGCTTACTCTGCTTTATACTACAGCTTGCACCAGACCGCATTGCCACTCACCAGGCATAGCACACAGCGTTTGGAAGTATATGTGCTTGCAACAAGGTTTATTTGTATTGGTGCAGTATGAACTCATGAACTATAATCAGTTAATCCTATGATGGAGAGAATTTTCCCAACAGATCCATGACTCCAATGATTGCCACAGGTCTTTTTGCTACATGCTATATGCTGATTTTGCTAGAAGGACAATATTTATGGCTGACGCATTACTTTGCCTTGAAGGCATTTATTTTTCAAACTACCTGTGAACAGTTTGGATGTTTGCTTGCGGGACTGCAGCCCCTTATTGATCCGGTGAAGCCATTATGCCCAGGTGGGGTAATTTCTCAATTTTTTTTTTTTTTTGTATTTATAGATTTTGTGATATGTAACTATTTTGTAATAAAGATATATATATATATATATATATATATATATTTCCATGCACCCAAAAGCCAATTCTCATCCTTGTTGCTATTTTATTAATTGTTGTTGGCAAGGTGCATGAGAAGATTTTTCATTATTAATATTTTGAATAGATTGATAATTTATCACACAATTTGGCTCACTTGTCCATTGACAGCTCAGCTGTGAAGAGTGCTTATATACTGGGCATGCATGAGTAAGGTCCAAACTCATCTAGTAGAACTAAACCACTAGCGCACAGCTTTGCTTTTTTTCCTCCATGCATGAGCGGAACTCATTCACACACACGTCTAGTCAGGATATGCTCATCCACAGCCAGAAGACACATCAGGACCCTTCTCAGAACAGTCAGTGTAAGGATTTAAGAAACCTCTGGACTATTCAGAGGTTTCCCTCTACTAAGGTATGTAACTTTTTATAACATTCCAGGGCTACTTCCTTCTACTATGTCATTTCTATATTTGAATATAATCACACCTCCCAACTGTCCAGATTTCATGGGGAACCTCCTGGGTTGGAGGCACAGTCCATGTCTCAGCATCCCCTCTTGTGCACTGACAACAGGTGCATCCACTTGATACCGGGGGATGTATGGATTTGGGGGGGGGGTTGCCACTTGTAAAATTGGGGCATCGTTAAAGTTGTAGCAGGGGCTGGGGGCTTAAGGTGCCCATACAGACAACTTTGGCAGCTGGTCGACCAACCAATTCAATCTAACTGGTTGCAAATCAGTGCTGCCAAGTAGCCCAGTTGATTGCATCTGGTGCAAGATGTCAGGCCGTAGTTGGTCAATAGGGTGTGCAGCAGCCAATTTCAGGACAAACAATGAAACCCCCTGCCACAATATATAAAATGTGCCCCCCCCCCATGTGCATTTATACATTACCTGTCCTGCATCAGCCTACACATGGTGTCAGTAACCTGTAGACAGCCTCCATACAAACCACTGGCACATAGTCCAAGGTCAGATACTATCCTTCAAACAGGAGTCGGTACCATCGTAGTGAACTATAGCTCTTTTAATGTAATGGCTGCAATGACAGACTGCTGTTTCGGGCGTAGAGCCCTTTCACAACTTGCAATAGCCGCAAATTTGAGAAAGGGCTCTACGCCCGAAACAGCGGTCTGTCATTGCAGCCATTACATTAAAAGAGCTATAATTCACTACGGTGGTGCTGACTCATCTTTGAAGGATACCGTATGTGCCTCTTGGGACACGGAGACAGGGGAATCAGGCACGCCACCTTATCTAGAGGGTGCTCCTTCAATTGACTGTGTATAATGTCAGATGTTATGCACCAGTGGAGTGTACAGACAGCTGCCTGGAGGTTACTGACACCACACGGAGGCTGACACAGGACAGGTAATATATGAATGCACACACGGAGCCTATTTATACATTAAGGGGCGGTGGGGTGGAGGCGGCTTGTTCAGGCAATTCCCTTAAGATTTCATGCTGAAATCAGACAAGAATAAGCCTGCAGCAGTGGCGTCACTAGGGGCTTAGATACGGGGCACTGGCCTGGTATCTTGTCAGGAGTGCCCCGGATATGGGAATCCGGTGTGCACTAGATGTTAGAGGGACCCACAGCATCCCGCTATTACTATGGCTGCAGATCGGAGCTGCAGGGGGCAGATGCAGTCAGCTGGCTGGGATCACATGAAGCCAGGCAGCCAATGGTGAGGAGAACCTCTCCTGCCATGTGAGGCTCTGGAGCTGTGATGCTGCTGCCGCCTGGGTCTCTTTCCTGTCATATCTCCCCCCCCCCCCCGGCCCTCATACTACATGGGGGTAGTGTAAAAAAAAAAGTCAGTGTTTGACCATTCAAAAATTGAATGTGTGTGTTTGTATCTTTATTCTATGCATAAACTGATAGTAATCTATTTAAAGGCTATGGAGCTCCAGCCAACATTTTGCTGGGCCATCCCATTGACTTTAAGTTACACAGCTGCTACATTCATGTACTTTTAGTCCTATTAATGACCACACCCACTTTGGGGCCATGCCAATTTTTGCTGGTTAATCCCACCTAGTACCCATGATCTCCTTGGTTCCTAGCAACACCCCTGCTTTACAGAGGACGTAGTCATGTCACCGACTGTCCGCAGGAGCTCACAATCTAATCCTACCATAGTCATAACCTAATGTCCTTTCATATTAGTATGTATTTATATAGCAGTGACATCTTCTGCAGCACTTTACAGAGTATATAGTCATGTCACTAACTGTCCTCAGAGGAGCTCACAATCTAATCCCTACCATAGTCCTAGTCCAATTTCCTACATTATGCATTTTTTGTAAATGACTAACCCTGATCAGTATCCCTAGCCTCCCTCCTTTCTCATGTTTGATAATTCTATCCTAGCTCTGCTTTTAGGGGGTTGCTGGTGATGGTGGGCCTTGGGTGGTAAAATGTACAACTCCGAGCCTGCTGCTGGTAGGCAATTGTGGATCTCCACACAGCATGCCAGCCCAGCATCACTGCCAGCCAGGCCAGAACAGAATCACATCAGGCAGTCTAGCATCACCACAAACCCAGCACAGCATAACTGCGAGCTGAGCACAGTACCCAAGCCAGCTGAGCATAAGACAGAAACCAGGTGAGGGGACTTTGCCCATTTATGTGAAATGCTGCTTTATGGTATTTAAGTTACACCACTGGTAGGTTAAAGTACATTTCACCTCACCTATGACTACATTCACTTTCCCACCCAGTGGCATAGCTAAGGAACTAGAGGCTCTGGTGCAAGGTTTGCATTGCTTTCCCCCCACTCTATACATAACAATTGATATACAGCACACCAAATCCTATCAAGGACAAACAGTGTCAGAAGTGCAAGAAGGGGATGGGGAACAGTTTATTAATGATTACTACTAATAAAAGCACCTATAGAAGTGATTACCAGCATAGGACCAATAGAGAGCCAATACGGTGGTAGAGAGTGGGCCCCTCTGCAGTTTCTACCTCTGAACCCCCTATTGTTACACCACTGTTCCCACCCCATTTTTTGCCATGGCACATTCACTGTCCCTTGGTGCCCCAGATATCCCAGGATCCTAGCAGCTTTGACAAAGACAAATGTATCTCTAATCAGATTCAAGAGATACATTTGTCAAATCTGCCCATAATCTGATGTACGAGCTCCTTTATGCTGGATACACACCATACGTTTCCGCGTTCGATGCGTCCGTCGATACGATTTCCGACATGTCCGATTCGCGGTTCGATGGATCGTTAGGTTGATTTGCCATACTTTACATGGCATTCAACCTATAAATAATCGAAATGCGCTCGGTAATCGAATCGATGCGTATCGACGGACGCGTGCGACGTAGAAACTCATGGTGTGTATTCAGCATTAGGGTCCCCTTTTCCTGGCGCCAAAAGTTGGGAGGTATGACAATGGGCATGATTCACAAAGCTTTTTCACCTTATGTTACTTTTAAGCTTACAAAGGAGGAAAAATATAATTAAGATAAGAAAAGTAATATTGAAATGAAGTTAATCAGGAATAACTGAGTAATTATTTTGTTTGTAAATGTGCTGAAAGGTTATTTATAGTAATTGTCATTTATGAGAAGTTGTGTGAATAAACCCCATTGTAGGCAGACTGAGACACTACTGTAGCTTAAACTATAGTTTTGTAGTTAAACTGTTTCCTTACTCTGGTTCTACCTCTGACACTACAGTTATCCTTAGGTTTTGGGGCTCCATGTAAGACTCACTAGGGCCCCAAACTCCTTAGTTACACCACAGTTACTTGTTATGCTTCTGGTCTAGGTTACACATTAACTGCCTTATGATAGTTTGCTGTGGCCCAACTACAATTCATTGTGCCCTGCCACCGCGCCCCCCCCCCCCCCCCGATCTGAAGTATAGGCCCCGGTATCAGAGGAAGGGGAGGTTAGTAGTTGGCCACCCCCTTCTCCAATTGCAGGGGCTGCTCCCCTCTAGTTACACCCCTGATAGTTTGTGCTTTTGGATAATTCTGATCATATGGCATGTGCTTTTTTTATTCCCTTGATTTGTGCTATAGGATAATTTATTACCAGTCAACATGAGCAGCAAGAGACACATTTAAATATACATTTTATTAAAACAAAAAAGCAAGTAACATTAAAAAAAAAACACACAAGACTGTCTTCTGTCACACTAAGGTGACTCGTCACTCTCCTCCCCCTTCTTACTCGACAGACTGAAGGAAGAGAAAGAGTTTAAAGTCAGTAATACAGACAGGAGGCCAGTAAAATTATAACTTAGAAACAGATACTTTCAACCTTCCTGTTTGGGGGGGGGGGGGGGGGGGGGGGGGGTCTAAGACTACTAAATCTTGGGGAGAAGAACAAACACCACTTTCCAACATTAAAACCTCAGATTGCCCCACTTCCCAATAACCCATTCCAGTCTATTATCAAGTATGGCAAATGCTGGCTTAGCCATTCAGGAAAGTACAAGTCTGCTGGACGTGTGCCAGTTATTGAAATAAAGCCATGTGTAGCCAAGTGTTATCTGTACTAGAACATTACAATGCACACAGAGCAGGATCATCCACCAGGCAACCTAGGCAGGTGCTTGGGCCCCTTGACACCCAGTGGGCCCCTTGACACCCAGTAGGCCCCAACTGCCACCTCTTTTCACCTCTGTTCAGCTTACCAAAAGGACCACAAGGGGACCCCAAACTACCTTGCCTAGGACCCTATTATAAAAACATAAAAACACACCTTAATCCATCTCTATGTGCACCATGCACTCCTACACTGACCGCATCCATTCAGAACATGATCCTGACCTTAATTACCCAATGGTACCTACAGAAGCATTTCCCCATTCTTCCTACAGCTGGGACTAGAGTGCCCATATTCTCACATAACTCAATGCTGCACAGTAGTTGGGAACCTTAAAGTGAACCTCCGGACTAAAAATCGACTCAGCAGCACTGAAAAGGCTTGGTGTTTCTTTAACAGTTTCACAGCATCAGAACTTTGTTTCTCTTATACAAGCCTCATTTTTAGCTGCACAGAAGAAAACTGCCTGGGCTTTTTTCCCCTAATGCTGTGCAAAGCATGATGGGATTTCTGATGTTGTTGCTCTTGTTCTGCTGTTTTGGTGCAATTTTTTTTTTTTTACATTTTTAATTTGACATTTGAAGCCTAGTGTGTGCAGCTGGGAGGGGTAATCAAGACACAGGACAGTTGGAACTGTGTCTCCTGCTCCTTGTCACCTCCTTTCAACCAAAAAGATGGCTGCCCCCATGACAAAGATGGCAGCCCCCATGAATCACAAACATTTGCCTGTTCTTTAAAAACAGGGTGGGTAAGAGATTATATTACCTATCTATTCTAATTAACATAACTAATGTAACTTAATGACAGTATGTTTGTTTAGGCTGAAGTTCCCCTTTAAAGCAGAGCCGGATTAAGGCTAAATGGGGCCCTAAGCAAAGTAACTGATTTGGGCCCCCCATCATGTCATAATAGAATCAGAAGATGCACAGCAACATGCCGCACACAGCGGGGCAGCTGAGCTACTGGTTGCTATGGGCAACAGCCCGTTTTCCTCTGTAGGTGCACAATGCAGGGAATAGCAGCAGCAAAATGCAGCGTGAGAGATGAATGGCTGGGACATTTGCACTCAGGGGCTGGGGCACCCCTGTGAAGAGGGCACCAGACAGATATCACAGCAGCAGCACTTTCCCCCTGCATCTCCAGCCTGGCAAAAGCAGAAAGCTCTGGACACCGCCAAACCAGAAGCCGTTCCCCAGACAGAATTACCCCCATCACCGAACAACCGATTTCCTCCCAAACTAGACAGCCACCATGCAGCCTCCATCCCAGTGAATACGATAGTCCAGCAGAGAAGGCAGCCGCAGTGGGGGAGAATGACAGCACCAGATGACTCACATTCACCTATTGCGATCCAAACAATAGAGGTCCCATCATCCGGAGCCCATCTGTCTCCTCTAGAGTGCTGCCGCTCTGTTACTACTATTACTACTTCCTGTCTGATCTGAGAATCAGGAAGTTCAGAGATAGCGGCTGCACTGTAGCAGAGATAGATGGGTTTCAGATGACATGATCTCTATCGCTTGGATCATGGATAGGTGAGTGAGCGTTTGCCATCTGCTGCTATCATTCTTGCTGCAGCTGTGGTTCTCTGTGGGAAGGGAGGGCGGAGTGGGCAGCGGCAGAGCACACAGTAGCAGTAGGGGGACCTAGGAGGAGAGCCTGGCTCTGAAGACAATCAGCAGCGCACGGCATCATTTGACAAGACAAACAACATTTATATCGCGCTTTTCTCCTGGCGGACTCAAAGCGCCAGAGCTGCAGTCACTAGGACGCACCTTATAGGCAGTAGCAGTGTTAGAGAGACTTGCCTAAGGTCTCCTACTGAATAGGTGCTGGCTTACTGAACAGCCAGAGCCGAGATTCGAACCCTTAAAGAGACTCCGAGCAGTGCCTGTGGGTATGCCTTTAAGCATACCCACAACTAATTACATCCTCACACCTACCAGCATGATGTTTGTAATTATATCCCCCTGGGTTCCTTATATTTCATTGCATTGTGCTGAATCGAGCTGCCGACTTTGGAGAAAAGTCGTCCTGAATTCGATCGCGAAAATAGCGAAAACTAAAAGGCATAGGGTGGCAGTTTATATATCATTGGAAAGAGGAGAAAGAGAGCTTTAAAATGATATGCATCTTTCCATAGTTACTGCACTGCTCAGAGTCCCTTTAACCATTATACCATCCAACCACCGCTGACAGGATGGCGAGGGCTGGTTTATGTGCTGATGGGGCCCTTTTGACTCTGAATGGGGCCCTAAGCGACTGCTTTTGTTGCCTGGTTGGTAATCCAGCCCTGCCTTAAAGTCTGCAACCTAAAGAGAATACTGGTCCATCATTGACTGCTGGAAGCAAGGATAAGCTCAGCATGTCCAGTAGCTATTCTATGACCAGTGGAAGCACCAACATTGGAACTGGGCTTACCGACAAGGGTGGAAACCCACTGGTACATGCCTATTCGTAGAAGTTAGTGCATTATACAGAAATCCTACATATGTTATGACTAAGTCCACCAGCCATTTAACTGAAAGTCATTAATTCTCTTTCAGTGTGCAGCTACAATCACTTTTTCAATCAAACCATCTAGAAAAAAAATACACAGCTTTATTTACACTCACCTAAAGGATTATTAGGAACACCATACTAATACGGTGTTCAACCCACTTTCACCTTCAGAACTGCTTCAATTCTACGTGGCATTGATTCAACAAGGTGCTGAAAGCATTCCTTAGCCCTGAGTAAGGGCTAATGACTTATACTCACCCCACCATCTTGCAGTTGGAGATTTGTGGGATGCACATCCAGGGCACGAAGCTCACGTTCCATCACATCCCAAAGATGCTCTATTGGGTTGAGATCTGGTGACTGTGGGGGCCATTTTAGTACAGTGAACTCATTGACATGTTCAAGAAACCAATTTGAAAGGATTCAAGCTTTGTGACAAGGTGCATTATCCTGCTGGAAGTAGCCACCAGAGGATGGGTACATGGTGATCATGAAGGGATGGACATGGTCAGAAACAATGCTCAGGTAGCCCGTGGCGTTTTAACAATTGGCACTAAGGGGCCTAAAGTGTGCCAAGAAAACATCCCCCACACCATTACACCACCAGCCTGCACAGGCATGATGGATCCATGTTATCATTCTGTTTACGCCAAATTCTGACTATCAAGACTTATCAGACCACGCTACATTTTTCCAGTCTTCAACTGTCCAATTTTGGTGAGCTTGTGCAAATGGTAGCCTCTTTTTCCTATTTGTTGTGGAGAGGAGTGGTGTCCGGTGGGGTCTTCTGCTGTTGTAGTCCATCCGCCTCAAGGTTGTGCGTGTTGTGGCTTCACAAATGCTTTGCTGCATACCTCGGATGTAACGAGTGGTTATTTCAGTCAACGTTGCTCTATCAGCTTGAATACGTTGGCCCATTCTCCTCTGACCTCAAGCATCAACAAGGCATTTTTGCCCTCACAGGACTGCCGCATACTGGATGTTTTTCCCTTTTCACACCATTCTTTGTAAACCCTAGAAATGGTTGTGCATGAAAATCTCATTAACTGAGCAGATTGTGAAATACTCAGACTGGCCCGTCTGCCACCAACAACCATGCTACGCTCAAAATTGCTTAAAATCACCTTTCCTTCCCGACATTGTTTGGAGTTCAGGAGATTGTCTTGACCAGGACCACACCCCTAAATGCATTGAAGCAACTGCCATGTGATTGGTTGATTAGATAATTGCATTAATTAGAAATTGAACAGGTGTTCCTAATAATCCTTTAGGCGAGTGTATAAACCTATGGGGAGCAAAGAAATCCAAGTCTACAGATAATATAGTACTTTTACCTGTTAAGGTAGGAATGAACATCACTGTAGCCGCGATAGCGGGCTAAAGGGAACAGAATGCCGGTAGCACAGCGACCTTCCCTCTGCCGGCAGAAGCTGCAGTTACAGATTCCTCTGCATGGTGGGCAGGTCCAGTCCTAGAACAAATAAGTTGTAGTTAAAAATACTCACTGTCATGACCTGTGCATTTCCCTTCCTTTTAAAGTGAAAAAAAAAAAAAATATAATAAATGAGCATAGAAGCAACATACAAAACCCTCAAGAAAGTTAAGTGGGGAGAGGAATACAAATAGTCAGTCCCTTTGGCATTTCACTTTGTGAAATTTAAGCATAATGTGAGCCAACTTAGATGGCAGTTGTTGGAAGAGGAAGCGGGAAAAAAGGGCGCATGCCGCTAGTGGACAAAAAGGGCGCCGCCATTCACTCATAATAAATAGCGTTTAATGGGCGCCGAGCAGGAAAAAAGGGCGCAGGACATAAACGTTTACAAACGGCGCCAGGAGATTTTTAATGATTTAAAAGTGTGCTTGTGGTAATTTACGCTTGTAAAATGCACCCGTGCCGAACAACGTTTATAAAAATACTAAACTTAGTTGTCTTATTTAACGAATTAAAACATTTAAAGTTTTATCCCTTACTGTTTGTAAAACATTCACAAAATAAAGCGATCAGTACGTAACGTAAATTGCAAAATATTTTTTGCATCCACAATTACTAAAACATTATCCACATAATAAAGGGGGGTCTTAGGTTTAGGCACCAACAGGGGGGTCTAGGGGTTAGGGATAGGTACAGGGAGGGTTCTGTGTAAGAGTAGGCTTAGGTATAGTTTTAGTAAAATTTTAGTAATAATTACTAATGTTTTACAACACGTAGTTATATTTATATCATCGTTAAAGAATATTTTCAGATATTATAACAAACCGTAAAAGAATATTTTCAGATATTATAACAAACCGTAAATGAAGGTTATTCACAATAATATAGAATTATAACAATTAAACATAGTTGTTTTCATAAATGTAATTATAAGTTTAACTTTAGAAACAGGGAAGATTAACGTTTTCACAATTTCCGACTTCATAAACATTTAATGATTTATAATTGTTAAACCTTATTTGTAAACGAAATATAGCACACTATTTTTATAAACCCCATTAATGATTATTATTTAGAGTTTACACCCCGCGTCCCTTTTGTCCGGGCGCCCTTTTTGTACGTACGCGTTGGAAGAAGTTGTAGTACAAGATCAGGAACTGAAGGCTTATAGAAATACCCTGCTGAGACTTGAAGCTTGCTGCATGGGCAGGCTGGGGACTGTTACCTGGTGGCCAGTGTTGCCAACTCATCCCTTTAATTACTGACATGAATTATACAGGTTTTGTGGCTAGGTAGATGCAGTTAAGGCACTGATTAGCCCCAGAACCTGTATAACTTAGATGGGTCAGTAATTAAGGGGATGAGTTGGCAACACTGCTGGTAGCCTCAACAAGGACTTCAGTCTCAGATACTTTATCTAAGTCGTTTTGCTGCTCTTGACCTTGGTAAGGGCTAATGACTTCTACTCACCCTACCAATTGTTTGGGTGTGGCAAGAATAAGATCAATATATTTTTCACTTTTATGTCAGAAGCCTGAGCACTTGATAAACAGCGACAGGCCCAAAACGTTGTGCTGGTCTTTTATATGTTGCCATCACCACTACTAAATGCAGTAAAAAGAAGTTGATACAAATTCTTGGAGAGTCTAATCCTGTGAGGGAATTTTGTGCATAGTGTGGTACTAGACAAGACAGCTTTTTCTCTTTAAAATTTCAATAAACACCAGATAGAATAAAAGCTTCAGAGTTCCATTCTGGCTGCTGCCATGATTGTAATCGTAGGTTAAGTGTCAGAACTAAACATCTCCCTTAGTGCTGATTCACACTACGCAAGCTTTTTAACCGCTGGAGATTTTAAAAGCTCTTGCTAATCTAATGCAATGCCATGGGGGATTTTTACAAAATCACATCACTCCAGTGTGAACACACAAGCAGGCCTGGATTAACATCACAGGAGCCTACAGGCACAGATGTCCTGGCACCCTCCATGATCCTACAAACCCCCACTGGACCACACTGCAAGTGTGCTGGCTGGCCCAGCTGTCACTTCCCTTATCAGTCATCGGTAGCTACAGCAAGATGCCCCTTAGTATTAGGTAGCCAGAGGTAGCCTTAGTATTAAAGTTGTCTGACTGAAGGGAGATCTCAGTGGAATGCTGAGAGCCTGGTGAGTAACCATTTACACTCCGCCCCGGACTCAGCATAAGGAAAAAGGGAGAGGGTTGCTGGGGAGGGGAGTGACCCACCTTTACATCAGGTGCCTGTAGGCACATGCCTACAGTGCCTTATGGTAAATCTGGCCCTGCACGAAGGATAACATTAGCAAGAGCTTTTAAAATCACAAAGCGCTTAGCTCTTGTAGTGTGCACCAGCCCTTAGACAGGTTGGAAACAACTTACAGGATCTAGAAGAGCTTTCCGCACATCTTCTCCATATCTATTCCTCAGACAGGGACCACAGAACTGCCCTTGAACACCTCGACATTCTGCATTGCGACAGTTTGTCTTGGTGTCTATAGTCTTCTGTCTACACTGATGGCAGGTGGAGCCCTGAACAAGACAAAATGGACAGGAAGTGGATTTGATTGGTACAGTTGGAGTATAAGATCATTTCAGTGCATGTAACTGGGACTAACAAGCTACTTACATGCACAGCATTGTACACCTTCTCCTTCACATTATCAGCGACATTATTCAGCTCATCCTCAGTTATCTCCTCTACTGGACGGACCACGTGTGGAATGAGATGGACGTTAGGCCGAGTGGTATGCCGGGTGCTTTGCCGCCTTCTTATTGGTTCTCTCTGGAGGTTTTTGAACAGAATACATAACTGACGGAGAGACTCAACTAGCGACTTCCATCTACACACACACACACACACACACTTTTTGGAACAAAATACATAACACTGCTATTTAACTTGTCACCGACCTCTTCTATTAGCTGGTCCTCCAGGCTCTGATGGTCTTTGCTGTCTTCACCAGAAAAAGACACAGAAAGTCCCATAGAGCGGGTCACACGGCGAGCTGCGCGATCTGGATTCTTCCTAGGTTCTGTTACAGTGAGAGACCCTCTAGGGCGTCTTTGGTACTTCTGAGAGGGGAAAAAAAAACCTCCTTTGCTATTGCGGTATCAGGTCAGCATCTCATTGACCATCTCTGGTGAGGACATTGGTGCTGGGAAATAACCACCGACTCCAACCTACAACTTCCCACTGCTTTATGTGCACCGTCCTGAATAACCACAAAACAGCACCTGCTGGATTCATACAAGGATAGAAAGGCTGAACACTTACCGGGGTACTACCGCTCTGGTTGTCCAAATTTGGCTCCAAATGTCCCGGCAGCTTCTCCAGGTCTGCCATAAGTTTGGCCAACTGTGAAGTGGCAGAACAGAAGCATTGTGAGAAATGGGTTATTTAGGCTGTGAAGTATAGGTATACAGCTTTTACAGATTCTGCTCAAACAGGGTCAGTATAAAGTAACCACTAATCTCTTCCTTCTCCATACTTCTGAAAGCTTGATGGGTGCATGCTATGCCCTAGCATAGTCACTGCAAATGCCGCAAGCCACACATGCCATATATTCCAAAGCACTCATGATTTGGGCATTTTGCATTTTTTTCACATTTCTGCTGCGGGTGGGGTTAAAAAAAAAAAAAAAAAAAAAAAGGGACTGCTCAGCTCGATCCTGCGTGCCATTAGCATTTCAAATATACACAGTATGTACATTGCTGGGATTTAAGGCAAGCAAACGTTTCAAATATAAGAGAACCAAGACAAAGCAACTTCGGCATGGTTTCATACAGCACAAGTGTGCCCAGCCATAGGAAAAATTTAAGGCTAAGCACACCAATTTGCATTAAAGCTCCACAAGCGTGAAACATTTTATAATGTAAAATACATGTAAATATATACAAATGAGAAGTAGGTTTCTGCCAGTAAAATGAGCCATACATTACTCTATGTTGCTGTTATTTACAGTAGACCAATCTGACAGAACCAACAGGTTTTTAGACTAGTCCATCTCTTTTTTTTTGGGGGGGGGGGGGGGGGGGGGGAGGGATTCTCAGCAAGGCTTTTATTCTTTATAAAGACATTCCCCTAAAAGGATTTGTGCAATGATGCTGGCCTCCCTCTGTACACTTTTCTGGCAGTTGGGCCAGGGCAACTGCCATTTACAGGCGCTTTTGAAAACAAAAAACCCTGAGCATCTCCCCCCCCCCCCCCCCCCCCCCCACACACCAAGGAGATGTGCTAGTCCAAAACCTGCCAGTGCTGTCAAGATTTCTACTACCTACTGTTTGTGACAGCAATATAGGAGAAAATGTATGGCTCATTTTACTCTGGGAGAATAGTACTTATTTAAAATGTTACCATTTTCAAGATAGTGGTCCTCAATAGGGAAGCTTGCTTCCTTTTAATTTAACACACTAGGGTTCAGCTTGTTCAGGTGAAAAACCAAAACCACTATGCTTATGGAATACTTTAGAAGTGCTCGCTTCTGAAGGTGAAGTGTCTGCCTGGTTGATATCACATTAGAACTTCCAACACATACACTTTGTTTCAGATATTTTTACAGCAGTTTGGCCGGTTTCATTCAAAGAAACAAAAACACACCATACATATACACATAGCATGGCACATGCCAATCCCAACAGTTTTCATTACAACAGCAGAGGGTCTGACATTTGTAGCATGTTTGCAAACTTTTACCGATACACAGTAAAGTTTACAACCAAAGAAAATCTAGTTTCAGATGAGCTAAGGGTGCAGTCACACTGCCATCAGGTGGGTTGCAGAATAAATCTGAATATGAACTCGCTGCCCCTACAATTCTATAGGGGTGTTCACATCTATGCATTGTCAGGGAGGGATCACAGATTATTCCCCGCAAGCATTTTGTCACACAATAGTGCACTCACTTTTTTTCTTTTTACAGTAGCCATTGATTTCAGTTTAAAAACCACATGCGTTGTGCAGGTTGCGTTTTTTTATTACACGTTAAGCAGAATCACATATGCCTTCAAAAGGGCATAGGGACTAAAGAGATTTTATGCATTTTTGTATGCAGCAAAACACTGCTGATTTGCTCAAGTGCGACTCCTGCCTGAGTTATTCTAACTTGCTGCATGGCTGGTGTAACACATGCAGTGTCAATTGCAGCACACACTGCAACATGCAGTGTGAATCTTAAAAAGTATGTTTTTTTTATCTGCCTTTAGAACCCTTTCACACTTTGTCCATTGCGTTGCAGAATAATTCTGCATGCCAACTTACTGCCCATACAATCCTATCTGCCTGCTCACACTGCATGGCAACTGATCACGTTAGTCTAACTCTCTGCATGCAGGCTTTGAAGTCTAATGTCTAGTCTCCATTGTGGTTCATACTCCTAATGCATGCAGTGCACAGTGCAAATCCAGCCTGAGGGCTGGAACCCACAGGAGCGCTTTTGGCAGCGTTTTGGCAGCACTGCGATACGCTAGCAGTTTGCCAAAACGCTGGGCTAATGTTAATGGATGGGGCAACTTCCACAGGAGCGTTTGCGTTTCCCAGAAACGCAAACGCAGGACCTGCAGCATTTTGGGAGCGTTAGCGCTTCAATGTAAAGTATTGAAACGCTAGCAGAAACGCTCAGCAAAACCTAAACTGAGCAGTTTTGCTAGCGTTTTGCGGTTCAGCACACTGTAACAAAATGAAAAATAATTCACAGGACCAATCAGGATAAAAACGCAAAACGCTAGGCACCCGCTGGGGAAAAAAAAATACAATGTTGCAAAACACGACCAAAAACGCGCATGAATCCGCTTGCAAACCGCTAGCGGTTGCGTTTTGCGTTTGCGGTTTTCAGTGGGTTCCAGGCCTAAGGCTGCATTCACAGTGAGACGTTACAGGCACACGTTAGTGCAGCCTGTAACGCTCCCCAACGCACAGCAATGTAACTGCAATGGGCTGTTCAGTGCCCACGTTGCGTTACATTGTAACGCTGCACGTCAATCTAAAGTGCAGCATGCTACGGCGTTAGAGCGGCTTTGCCATGTTAGCCTGCTTGCACAGGCGCAGTGATTAGTCACATAATATTCACTGCACTGTGCTGACGTCACTGGCAGGACCACGTGATGTGGAGTGTTCCGCTCATGTGGTCTCCACCAGCGCATGCGTACTATAGTACGCATCAAAGAGCCGCTTAACGTGGCTCTTTGCTAACGTCCTCTGCCACCACCACGCGTTGCGTTAGGTGCACGTTATGCGACCTTAATGTAGCACCTAACGCAACATCTTAGTGTGTAAGAAGCCTTAGGGTAAACCAGCCAAATGACTAAATCTAGCCATACATATGGCGATTTTGTGGTCCGATAAAATTATCAAATTGGTTGGTTGATCAAATGAAAAACAGTGCCAAAACAAGCATGCCTGATCGATAGAGAAGATGAAGATAAAGATAGAGAGCTATAGATATATAATCATACAGAATGTGTTTTTTCATCTGGATGCAGAGTCCTTATACTCCTGAAAGCCAATCACACAAGAAACTGCCAGTGCAGATAAAAAGCAGTATATAAGGCCTCTTGCACACTTCATGCGATTTCGATTTTTATACAATCCGGTTTAAAAAAAATATTTCAGAATCGCATGTAATGTGCAAGAAGCCTAATACCCAGCCCCTTAATGCTCTAAATTCTGCAACCATACATATGTAGAATCCAGTTTCCCAGCATTGCTACCCACCATGGCTTTGTTATCCTGAATATTTTTGGCCCTTCGCTGCAGAAATTCATTAGGTTCATCCTCAGAGGAGCTAGACTGGACCGCTGGAGGGCTGCTCTTCTGAATCCGAAGATGAGAGAACAAGTTCCTCTTCAGACTCCTCGCTGCTAGAGTTATATACAACCTTCTTTAGTGCCACTCGAAGGGAGAACCTCTTCTCTTGTCGTGGTGCTGATGCATCTGATGACTTAGGCATGGTGTATCTACAAAAGCGCAATGGGGCTACATGTTAATACTGGGGTAAAGACAGTTACCAGGGTAACCTACAGCAACTCAAAAACTTTACCAGCACAAGTCCACGTAAAGAGGAACTGAAACAACAATTAGACTAATACATTATTCAGGATACCCCATTTTACATTATCATGATTTCAGCATCAGAATGCTTCCCATCACAGGCATCCGCATATAGGAGCAAAAAGGGGCAGCCAGCCGTCCCCCTTCTGGCCAAACAAACCAGCGCATACACCAGACACGTGTCTCCCGCCTGTCCCCAGTGCCTATGTAACAGGCAGCGTCAGACCTCCCATCAGCCAGCGACCAGTAAGAAGCGGGCACTAGCACCTCGCAGACATGATATATATGCCTGTTACATGATAGGCAGTGGGGACAGACATCACAGTGAGTGGGGGTCCCTGTCACTACCTAAACTGAGGGACACCTGTGTTGGAGGCGCTCACAACCTAATCCCTACTAGTCCTAGTCTAATGTCCCACAATTGCTAAATTCATGTTCCACCTGTGACCACACCCTATATCGACGTAGGAGAGAGAAAAAAAAAAAGTTAGGGGAAAATACTACTGAAGGGGCCCAGGTGCTGAAGCAAGTCATTTTGGTGCACACTCTTCCCCACGCTGTGCCTGACCTGGGTGGCACCATAGACCTGTTATGTCACCACACAGCAGCGTCATTTGGGTGTCGGCGATTGCTGGGCCCCAAGATTACGTCTCCCTCAGAGTTGCTACAACTTGGAAAGGAAATATTAATTGGCACCACCCGGAGTTTGTGAGGCAGCAGGGTGAGCGGTCATTCAGCTCACCCTGCACCAAAAAGCCATGTAGGCCCCAGGTGGTGTTGCTCACTTCAGGACACACAAACAATCCGCAGTGATGCACCTTGCCAGCAGTAAATTTAAGACTGTAAATCAGCATGATGATTTTACACTGGGCAAATATAGGCTGAATTTCTAACTTACTACTACTACTTTCTGCCAGGGAAGTGGTTTATGTCTAATTCCTTCTCAGCAAGGGGTTTCGCTATAGTCCGACCCAGTCAAAAACTGTCACTTGCATATCTGGTTTTTAATTCTCAGGCAGAGAAGGGAAAAAACAAAACAAAACAAAAAAAAAAAAACACATTTGTGTGCTTAGCACTGTACATACATGTCTATAATCATGTCATCTCATGTAATCCTTTAAGGTACTACAGGTAATTGACACACTTATTAAAACTTCAACCCAGTCAGTACAGTTAGGCTTCTTGCACACAGGGACAACGTGCGCCTGTAACGCTCCCCCAACGCACAGCAATGTAACACAAGTGGGCTGTTAACACTGGCCACGTTGCGTTACATTGTAACGCAGCAAAGTGCTGCATGCTGTGCGTTAGACTGTTTGCACATGCTCAGTCATGTTGGGGAGGAGGGGAGAGCGGTGCCCGATAACGTCCCCTAAACGCAACGTCCTGGTGTGTAACTAGCCTAAAAGTAAACCTGCATTAAAAAAATAAATAAATAAAAATAAAAATAAAGTCCAGCAAACAGCACTCAAGGCTCCAGACTCCTATTTAAAGAGGAACTCCAGTGAAAATAATGTAATAGGAAGAAAAAATAAAAAGTGCATTTTTACAATAATTATGTATGAATGATTTAGTCAGTGTTTGCCCATTGTAAAAGCTTTCCTCTCCCTGATTTACATTCTGACATCAATCACACCACCGTACTGCTGGCAAGTGATAGGTCACTAGAAGTAGCTGCTGCTTGATTTTTTTTGGGCAGTTGAAAACAGCTGTAAACAGTCATTTCCCACAATGCAACAAGGTTCACAGACCGGAAACTGCCAGGACCATGGTCTTCCTGTGGGAGGCATTTCACCACAATATCAGCCATACAGAGCCCCCTGATGATCTGTTTGAGAAAAGGAATAGATTTCTCATGTAAAAGGGGGCATCAGCTACTGATTGGGATGAAGTATCATTTTTGGTCACGGATTCTCTTTAAGGCCCAGTGCACACCAAAACCACTAGCAGAGCCACAAACCGCTAGTGGTTTTTGGAGCGGATTTCAGAGTGAATCTAGGCATGTTTAGAGTCGTTTTCTAAACATACCTAGCGGTTTTGGGTGCGTTGTGTAGCAGATTACGCATATTGTTACGCATATTGTTACAGTAAAAGCTATTACTGAACAGCTTCTGTAACAAAAACGCCTTGCAAACCACTCTGATGTAGCGTTTTTCAGAGTGGTTTGCATTTTTCCTATACTTTACATTGAGGCAGAAACGCTTCTGAAAACCGCAAACGTGCAGCAGGACCCACGTTTGCGGTTTGCTACAAACCTCAAACCGCCGGTGTGCACCATCCCATTGAAATATATTAGCCAAGTGGATTTACAGACGGATGCAGCCGGCAGATTGCATCCAAAACCGCTTGGTGTGCACTGGGCCTAAGCCAATAGGAAGCAAAATATATCACCAGCTACTTATAGGGGATATAAAATAGATTGCCAAGTCAGAAATAACGCGCCCTTTTTCCTTGTGAATTTGATTTTTTTCGGAAGTTACCTCCTTTTGTGGTCATTTTCTGCTTTTTGTGCACTTTACACATGCGGAAAAAAAAAGCATGTGTGCAATTTTATACATTCTGGAAAACATGCGTAAAATTTTGTGACTGCCAAGATGGTCTTATATCAGTCAGGAATTTACCGCTAAAATAGAGCCCAATATGTCTGCTTCCATGATAGCAGGAAGTAGACACTGCAGATGTATTGCAGGATTTGTATCAGCTGTAACAAAGCAAGGTTTTTCTTTAAAGGTTATTATGCTGTTGCTTATCTTTTAGAGCAGAGAGGAAGGTCTGAGTTCAGGTCCGCTTTAATATATTACTGTATGAACGGACTTGAGAGTGAATAGTATTGTATGGCTGTAATTACTTATCAGTGAGAGTTATGCTATTAGTCTGACCCAGTCCAACCCGGATAGAAACTAAAGGGAAGTTGGGGCTGCCTCTTATTGTAACACTGTCTCTGCATGGAGAAAATGTATCAGCTCAGGCAGCACCCGCCAGCTTAGTTTGGGAAATCTCTGAACTTCTATCGCAACTGTAAACATTTTTATGAATTAGCACACAAAAGTCTAAAATACCAAATGTGGTATTTTCCCGACAAGGATGCACCCAGCTAACGGATAAGTACCGAAAAAGAGATTTAGGCCCTCTTTCACAGTAGGACGTTGCATTTTGATGCAACATTAGTCGCAACGCAAAATTACAACACAACGTCCCAAAAGAGTCACAACACAACTTAATGCCCCGTTATACAGTAGAGCATACAGACAATGAAAAGTATGTTTCCAAGGCATTACTGAGCATGTGCAAACAGTCTAATGCAGCTAACAACATGTATAACAAACATGCAGCACTTTCTAATAACACTACACACAAACAACGTGTGCACTGTTAATGTCGCACAGACTTAGTGTTGCAGTGCGTTAGTCTGCCTTGAAACATGTGAGAAACCGTGCACGGACTCACCATTCAATGCACATTGCAACACAGATGCATCATAACACAGTATTATACACTGAAACCCACTAGCAGCACTTTTCCTAAGCCCTGAAGTGGGCTCACACACAGTATTACATAACATTAGCAACAGCTTTTCAAATTAGAAAAGCACTGCTAGTGGGTCACAAACCTTACTAAAAAACATTTTGCTAGGTGTGGAAAGTTTAAAAAGTGCATGCCTGTAAAAAACAAAACAAAAAGAAACCCATACTATTTATAAAAACAGTCTCCTCACTAGCCCACAACAAGCAACGTATGTATAGATTACATGAATGGCCAAAATAGTTATGCAAAACCTACTTTACAGTTTTCCCACCTAACTTTTGGCACCAATCAAACAGCTTCCAAGTATAACAAACAAACTGCTTGCTAATTAGGTTGTCTTTCTGTCTATATATATCTGCTGCACACGCCCACACAGGACGGTTATTGTCATCAGCTGACTTTTTTTTTTTACTTTTTTTATTTAACAACACGGAAAGTGCAATTTGCAAATATCACACTAGGTGTCAGTATACGCCCGTTTCTCTTATCTACCTTGCTG
The DNA here is from genome assembly GCF_040937935.1 of Hyperolius riggenbachi. Taxonomy (NCBI): domain Eukaryota; kingdom Metazoa; phylum Chordata; class Amphibia; order Anura; family Hyperoliidae; genus Hyperolius; species Hyperolius riggenbachi. The sequence continues at coordinate 109,964,334 of NC_090647.1, read as the reverse complement.
CAGTCAAGTGAACTCTAACCAGTGATAATTATTTTGTAGCTGCGCAATATAAAAAAGTTCTGCGTTTAACATGGTGGAGGTGTGGCCCAGCACGCAGCCACGCACACATGCATCCAGTGGACAGCCATGCAATCTGCATCACTCAGCATTCCTGCAAATCTGAATAGGCTCTTCTGACTGTGTCCCAGGGCTGGTGCACACCAAGAGCGCTTCTGAGCGCTGTTAAAAACGCTAGAGCTTTGAAAAGCGCTTGGCTAATGTATTTGAATGGGATGGATCACACCAGAGCGATGTGATTTTCTCCCAAACACAAATGCGGGTCCTGCAGCATTTCTGTGCTTTTCTGAGGCAATTCTGCCTCAATGTTAAGTATAGGAAAGTGGAAAATAGCTCTGGGAAACGCTAGATCAGAGCGATTTTCCAAGCATTTTCTTCACAGAAGCTGTTCACTTCCAGCCCTACTGTATAAAAAAATAAAAAAAACGCTACACCAAAACGCTCCAAAAATCGTTAGGCATAATTAGAAAATCGCTAGGCACATGCCTAGAATCACCTAGAAAAATCACTTCAAAAAGCGCTGAGCGTTTGCGATTACGCTAGCGTTTTTGGTGTGCACTGGCCCTCATATGGACCCAAGCTCTAATGTAATTATGTTATTGTCATTCATTATTTGTACAGACTCAGTTATGCTGAAATATTTATATTAGTAACCTAAAGGTAGTGAGAAATTACCTGAATACAGCAGGCAAATTAATCGCCAATACTGTTGATTTGTTTCTCCATTGCTAGATGCTGCCCTCTGACATTCGGTGGCATCATGTAACAGCATAAAAAAAAAGTTTGACAACCATTGCTATGTTAAAAGTGGACCTGAACTCTTGCACAGGACAGAAGGAAAACAGAGAGAGATGTACCCTGAGGCCTCTTTCACAGTGTGGCGTTAAAGTCGCACGTTAGAAAATGTTCCAACGCAGACTAACGGACAGCAATACAAAGCTTGTGCGACATCCACAGTGCACATGTTGCGTTTATGTGTAACGTGTAGCATTATTAGAAAGTGCTGCATGCTGTGCTTTATACACTTTTTAGGTTTTTAGCTGCGTTGGCCTGTTTGCACATGCTCAGTAATGACTTGGAAGCACACTTTTCATTGGCTGTATGCTCTACTGTATGCGACGATAACGGGGCATGAAGTTGCGTTGCAACTTTAACGTTGCATAAAACCGCAACGACCTACTGTGAAAGAGGCCTGAATGTATTTAGATTCGCCTGTCTAATCCCCCCATCTGTGACTATTCACAACTGTGATTTGATTTCTCAACCGTGTCAGCTGTCTGCCTCAGCAGAGCAGCTAATTTGTAAACAATGGATGTTAACCCTATGTCTGCTTCCATGAAAGCAGGAGGTAGCCACACTTCAGATTTATTGCAGGAGTTGTATCAGCTGCAACAAATAAATGTTTTTCTTTAAATGTTATTATGATGTTGCTCATCTTTTAGAGCAGAGAGGAAGTTCTGAGTTCAGGTGCGCTTTAAGGATTACTGAGAACATCTCTGTCAGTCTTACAAAACTCTCCTCAAACTTCAGGTGGTTCTGCAAATTTTCAGCAAAGCTAAATTGCGAGTTCCATAAAGGTCAATGGGCTGACTTTAAAGGGAACCAGAGATGAACGATTCACACAAAATAAACATATCAGTTGATAGCTTGTAAAGAATAAATGCTCTACCTGATAATTTTGCCGCTCTGGTGTGCCCTTTTGAGTGTTTTTTATCCATTATTGCTCCAGGAAAAATCAAATATGGCCGCCGGCTCATATCCCTTCTCTTTATGGGTTATGAGTTGTTCTGGATGTGCTGTCTAGGCCATATGAGACTATGCTGCTATCTAGGCTAAATGCAGCCTTTCATCTATGTGCTTTCATTTTGGTATGATGTACAGCTGCCTGTAGGAAGTGTCTCTCATAGGAATGAAACTGCCGTTATTATCAGTATCTAGTGCACACAGAGCACACAGGGATCATATTACAGCCACAGAGCTTCTCTCTCAGGAGCAGCAGCCTCTCCCATGTCATCACAGCTCTCAGTATGCAAAGCAGGAAATCTAAGCCAGAAGAGGGGAAGGCTTGGGCTTGAAAAGACTACACAGAAGAGTGACTCAGCTATAATGATTCCAGGTCAAACCTCGACTGAATAGTCGGTGGATTCTTATCACAGTTGCTAATAGACTAATTAAGCAGATAACAATGAAACTAAAAGCAGGGTAGGTGTTTACTGTCATGTTCCCACTGATAAATGTAATAAAATACATGAGGGTGCTTCATCTCTGGTTCTCTTTAAGGCCGCTTTTACACTAGCAGGGTAAACCTTCGTTGTGTTACCCTATTTTGCCGCAAGGGGCCTCAAAAGCAAAGAAAGTCTATGGAGACTTTTACACTTATTGCCGTCCACTGCGGTGTGTCGGAAGTATCCAATCCGACGCAAGGGCAACAGTGCGTTACCGCAAGCAAAGCTCTTAGTGCATGGTGCTTGGGGTAATGGAAGTCTATGGGCGACGCAGTAAGTGTAAATGGCGTGCGTCGCGGTGCGCATGCGTGGACTGATGGGGATCCCAGTGATGTACGGTCTGCCCAGCAGGGAGTACATCACTGAGCGAGGGCGGCGCTATGCTTTGGACCTTGTTCGCACACCTTGCTGCAGGGTCATACGTTTGTCATTTTTTGCATTGGGGCGGGATTCAGCAGGAGCATCACATCCCCACCGCAACGCAAAAATAGGTGCAAAACCAGCCTCAAGATCAGTGGCGTACCTAGGGAATCTGACACCCGGTGCTGATTATTTACAGATAACCCGCCCCCTCAAACAACCAATTATTTTGATGGGAGGGTTGATGGGTTGGGGCGCTGAGAATGTCACTGCAAATTTTGGGGGGACTTTGGAGAAAAGAAGTCGTCAGGATGCGGACGGAGCTAACTGTTATGAAACTCTGTACTCTATACAGTGGTGCAGGAGATGTCAGTGCTACATAAATACATAATAATATGGTAGGACATTACACTATGGCTATGGTACGATTAGATTGTGAGCTCCTCTGAGGACAGTTAGAAAAGGTGGACATATGAAAAGGGGGATGCACAAGAACACGTTGTATCCAGCGCAGGAGATTTGGGAGCAGCTGGCGCCACCATAGACCATAATAGGAATTATGGCTATAGCGGCACACAGTCAGCACCGTCAGAAGACAGAGCTGAAGGTACATTTGAAACACTGTAATTACATAATTCCCCACCACGTGGACCTGGAGGGGGAAAAGTAATTAACGCCACCGGGACTTGTGCAGGAGCAGGGTAAGCCATATATCGGCTGTATCCTGCGCCCAAGTCTCCTGGTGGCGATTTAACTTGTACTCGGATGCATAGGAGGAGGGGGGTGGATAAAGAGGTAGAGGCACAAGACAGAGAGCCTGTGGGTGAGAAGAAATGGCAGGAAAGACTCTCATCAGGAGTGCAGATATCACCAGTGCTATTTGGCAGTGATGTGTTGTTAAAAGAAACCACTGAAACCTGGAAAGAGGAAAGGGACATGGGGAAGACAACATGGTGGGAAGGGGAGCTGGGAAAATAGATAAGATTATCTGCAATCAAGCTAATCTAAATTGCCTGGAGCTTGCTTCTCTGCTCACTACAGAAGTCAGCTGTTAGCACCTGTATAACTCGCTTTTGCAGCAGCAGACTGCCATTCATTATTGATTATTTACTCTGATCAGGATAAATAATCAATAGTCCAGGGCACTCTGGTATAACAGCAGTCAGTGCACATGGCTACTAATGACAGGCAACTTCTGAAGCATTAAACACATCGTGCCACCTCTCCCTGCTAATGTCCCAGCTGCAGCACAGGAATCATTCTCTCTACTCACCCTGCTGCTCTGCATATTCACTCACTGCAGGCTGTGTGTAGCGAGCGAGGAGACATATTGCCCATGGGACAGGAAGGGAAGGGGAGCTGCATCTAGTGCAAGAAGTAGTACAATGCACTGCCTGCTGCTATTTTCCAGAATGTTGCCTGAACTATGAAAAAGGGCCCCAGGTGGAAGAACACAGTGACTGAGCACCACAGCGGCACCCCTAGCCATGGCTACACCCGGGGCTGTGAGCACCTCCAGCCTTGTGGTAGGTACACCACTGCTCAAGAGCAAAGCCCCTATACAGGTTACAACCACCAAGTTTGCTAGGTATGGGTAGGAGAACAGTGACAACAAGGGGGGAAAGTTCCAAAAGACCTTGTGGTTTCCCAGAAAACAGTAGTTAAACTGACAGCAGGCAAATAGCTGAAAATTGTATACTCACCTATCGGTAATTTTCCTTTCCAGATGTGTCCATGGCAGCACGGTCGGGTAAAGTCCCCGCCCACTTGACCCCCATAGGACCCTACCTATAAATTTCTCCCTAGACTCCCCCCCTACAGTCTTAAACTTGGACTCGGAATCACCGAATCTATGGGAGGGAGCCCCGTGCTGCCATGGACACATCTGGAAAGGAAAATTACCGATAGGTGAGTATACAATTTTCAGCTTTCCATATGTTTCCATGGCAGCACAGTCGGGAGCTAACTAGGAATAACAACACAGGGAGGGATGAGGTGCAATGCTGAACAAAAATTTAATGTTACTTCACATTCAATACAGAAACACCAAAATTGAGTGATGAATTTGCAGCTGGGTCAACTTTGTAATGTCTTATAAAGGTGTTAATTGTTGACCAGTTGGCCGCTTGACAAATTTTGTCGGCCGGCACCTTATTAAGGGCCGCCCAAGATGCTGCTAGTCCTCTAGTTGAGTGTGCAGTGATTTGTTGAGGAGGATCAAGACCCTTCCCCCTGTATGCACACTGAATGGTCTTTACCAGCCATTGCGCAATAGTTCTTGTAGTGGCTGGCTGACCTGACCTATAACCGGCAGGAATTATAAACAGTCTGTCAGTCTTACGTAGGTCTGCCGTTCTAATAAGGTAAGTTTTAAGAGCCATTCCCACATCTAATGGATGTGGATTTTCATTGTCATCATCATGAAAAGTCGGTAATGTCCACTGTTGGTTGAAGTGGTACTCAGAGGATACTTTCGGAATGAAGTGTTGCATTGGGCGTATTACCACTCTGTCCGGGTAAAAAGTTAGACTTGGTTCCCCACAGCCTATTGCTTGAAGTTCTGATACTCTTCTCGCCGATGACATGGCGACTAAGAATACCGTTTTGTATGTCAGTTGGAGGAGTGTACAATCGTTAGTTGTAACATAAGGAGACTCTGATAGCATATTCAGAACTAGCGGTAAGTCCCACTGAGGAAAGAACGATTTTATTGGTGGTTTTTTCTTCATAACAACCTTCAAGAATTGTACAACAAGAGGATGCAAGGCCCATCTTTGATCTGCGAGAGCTGATAATGCTGAAATTTGTGACTTTAGCGTATAATAACTTAAGTCTTTGTCCAGACCAGATTGCAGGAATTTCAGAACATGGATCACCGATGGTTTAGTCGGGTCGAACTCGTTCATGGCTGCGAAATCCTGGAATTTTGACCACACCCTCTGATATGCTGCTTTCGTTGACGGTTTCCTTGCGGTCATTATGGTGTTTATTACGTCAGATGAACAACCTAGTTTCTCCAATTTCCCCCTCTCAATTTCCAGACTGTGAGGTTTAATTTGCCCGGATTGGGGGTGACAAATCGACCCTTGTGTCAATAACTTCGGTATTAATGGAAGGCGTAATGGATCCTGTATTTTCAGGTCCCATAGTAGGGGAAACCAGGGTCTCCGGGGCCAGAAAGGTATGACGGCTATGAGCGTCACCTTCTCCTGACACAATCTTAGCAGTAACCGGTGAATTAATGGTATTGGCGGAAAGACATACGCCACTTTGAAATTCCAGGGTGTCGTCAGGGCGTCTGTAGCAATTGCTGATGATGACTGGTATCTGGAGATATATTTGTGACATTTGCGGTTGACTCTCGTCGCCATCAGATCCACCTGTGGTGTTCCCAATTGATGGCAGATTTTCTGAAATATTTCTGTGTTCAGTTCCCACTCGTTGTTGTCGAGGATTGTTCTGCTTAAGTAATCTGCTGTCACATTGTCCTTGCCCGGTATATAAACTGCCGAAAGACTGTTGAGGCTTTTCTCTGCCAGCTGGAATATTGGGGATACCTCTTTCAACAATTTCCTTGACCGGGTGCCCCCCTGTTTCTTCACATAGGCCACAGCCGTTCGATTGTCCATTTGTAATATGACATCTTTGCCTACAAGTTGATCGTGGAAGGCTGTTAACGCTTGGAAAGCTGCTCTGATCTCTAATTGGTTGGCCGGTATTGAACCTTCCTGGTGTCTCCACAGACCTTGCACATGGTGTTCTTGCAGGTATGCTCCCCAGCCTTTCTGGCTGGCATCTGTAGTAACCATGATCCCTAAGGGTTTCTGGATATCTAGAGGGGTAGCTAGATTTTTTGCTCTTGTCCACCAAAGTAGGCTGTTCCTCATTTGATGAGTCACTAAGATTGGTTGTCGCATATTCTTTCCGTGCCATTGTGATAGGAAGCCTGTTTGCCACTGTCTGGAGTGCCATTGTGCCCACTTGACCATGGGAATGACCGAGGTCAGAGTCCCCAGAAGGCTTAGACATTGTCTGGCCGTGATTACTGGAGAGCACATCATGTTCCGTGTTAGTTGCATTATCCTTTGGGCTTTCTCCTCTGGTAGGCTGACAGTGTTGATGCAGGTCTGGAGACGTGCCCCTAGATACACAAAGTCTCTTGAGGGTTCCAAGCGACTTTTCTTCATGTTTATTTTCCAACCAAACGCCTGTAGTTGTTGTATTAGAAGCTGTCTGTGCTGCAATATCTGACTCATGTCTTGATGCAGTAATAGCAGATCGTCTAAGTAGTGGTAGAGTCTGAGGCCTCTGAGCCTCAGGAACTCTACCACTGCCAGCACTTCTTTTGTAAAAGTCCTGGGGGCTGTGCAGATTCCAAATGGAAGGGCACAAAATTGTAGGTGTAGGTCCCCCATTGCGAACCTGAGGTATTTCTGATACTCCGGATCTATAGGTATGTGAAGATATGCATCTTCCAGATCTATAGTGATGTAGGATAGTCTGTAATGTCTCCATTTTGAAGCGTTGTAAGTGGATGAACGAGTTCAATCTTCTGAGATCCATGACTGGCCTCAGATCGCCGGTCTTCTTTTGGACAAAAAAGAGAGGTGAATACACCCCTAGTCCCTTCTCTGTATCTGGAACTTGACATACTGCCTCTTTCACAATCAACTCCTGAACATACTTCATAAGTATTGCCCTTTTCTCCTTGTTGACCGGAATGTTCGTTGCTTTGAAAATGTCCGGTGGTTGCGTTGTGAATTTCCACTGGTGACCCCAGGTAACTGTGTCTACAACCCAGTGGTTTTGAATGTTCTCCGTCCAGACCTGTCCGAACCTCTGTAGTCTTCCTCCCACCGGGCAGATCTGGACGGGCTGCACATCAAAAAGACTTAGTTTGTGAAGAAGGCTGAGACGTCTTCTTCTGCCTATTCATTTTTGACAACGTCGATTGAGAACTTTGCCAGTTTTTCTTAAAACTTCTGAAGGGACGACTGGTGACTTTATTTCTATATCTGTCCTGAAAAGTGTTTCTCTGATAGGGAGGTCTTCTAGCCGCACGATCTTGCGGAATTATTCCCGACTTCCCTCCGGTCACACGCTTTATTGCAGTGTCCATCTCTTCTCCGAATAGACTCTTACCGTCAAACAGTATCTTGCATCAGTCCTGCTTAGAGGTGGCGTCAGCTGACCAGTTCTTCAGCCATAAGGCCCTCTTGGCTACCACCGCATGCAGCATAGCCCTTGCTGAGGATCTAATTATATCAACTGCGGCTTCACCCCTAAAGTCGGCCGTGAGTTTTATATCGTCAAGAGCTGGGATGATGGTTTCCTTATCTGCGTCCGCACGTAATGCTTGTTCTATATTGTCTACCTATATTCTTAAGGCTTCTGCTATCGATGTCAGCGCTATTGCCAGTTTACAGGCTCCACCCGCAGATGTATACGTTTTCTTAAATTCGGCATCAATTCTACGATCCAGAGGATCGTTAAATGAGATGGCGTCATCTCTCGGCAATGTAATGTGTTTTGCTAAACCTACTACTGAAGCATCCACTTTAGGAGGTTCGTCTAGTGCTGACAACTTCTTTTCTTCCATTGGATAAAGTTTACCCAGACGGTTTGTTAGAACCGTTTTTTTATCCGTTTTCTTCCATTCGTCCAGAATGACTTGATGGATTGCTGATATTAGTGGAAAAGGTTTTGATGATTTTTTCAGGTGTGCGTAGTACTCCTTCTAGTTACTGGATGTGGACTCCTGCGGTTCCTCGTCCTGCCACTCTATAGCTTCACATACTGATTCAATAAACGGCTGGACGAGGTTAAAATTGAAGCCTACGCCTGGCTGCTCATTTTCCTCTGTCTGTGCCTGATCCGCTTCGATAGGTGGATCTTCTGCTGGCGAAACTCGAGGAAGTGATAGTGTTGCTATGAATTGGTCCATGGATTCTTTAACCGCTTCTTTAATCATTACTGCCACATCTTTGGGTTGTTCCACGTCTTTGGACATAGTATTAAAACATTCCTGACAAACCCGCTTGCCGGGTAATACTCTTTCTCCACAGGCCCAGCATCCTTTCTGTGATGGTTGGTGATAGAAACGTTCTCTACTAGATGATCTGCTGTGTCGTCTTCTCTTTCTTGAAGACCGCCTGCGCGATCTTGATCTGCTTCTTGTCCTATTTCTGGACTTTCTGCGTGATCTGCTTCTTGATCGGTCTTTGGATCTTCTGCGTGAACGGGATCTTGAGGTAGATCTTTCTTTTGGCGGAGCTGGTCTCTCGACTGGTATTACCCATGATGGACCAGGCTGTTCGGTCAGTAGATCTTCTGGCAGGCTGAAACATATAAAAATGTTCAGTGAGCCAAGCCTCTTTTCGCTAAAAAAAAAAAGAAATACTTACCTATTGTTCGCTTCCTACCGTATAACCTGTAGCTGGTCAAGGTGCTGTTGCAGTTCCTGTTCTATTATACAGCGCCTGCTGTAAGAAAAAAGAAAAAACTAGTTCAAGGCATTCACCAAAATATATAAACTAGTCACCTCCCTAATCCTAAATTTAACTTACATCAGGTTTATATAATATGGAAATTGTATTGCCGTATCTCTTTAAGAGGTCCAATCCTCCAGCATACCGTCTTCCCGCACGGCAAGGAGACTCTGCTGCAATACAAGCCAGAGAGAGGGACTTAAATATCCCTCCTCCGGTCTACAGCCCAATCAGCAATGGGGGCTGGGCTCTCTTACACACAGCAATAGTAAGAGGCAGAGCCGGGAAAGAGGACGCGCCGAACCGGAAGTAATCACCTGGAAGTTGCGTCATCTGGAACGCATGACTGCGCACGCCCACAACAGATCCGGCCGGAAAGCAGAGAGTATTTAACGGTGGAGCGCACGCCAGCGCGTCCGCCCACCGCATGCTAAGAAGGAACAGGCTGCAAGTGGCATTCCGCCCAAAGAGAAACTGCTACTTAGTAGCAAGGATACCCGGAGGATTTACCTCACTGTATCTTACCGTCCATGACCAGAAATGGAGCTGCCCACTATAAATCATTTAGACCTTACCGGGGCCCATTTACAGGAGAGGATGAACCTGTAAGAAAAAACGGTAGGAAGCCTTTACTTCTCTTCAAACTTGTTCTAATTGCACTTGATATGGGTCCAGAGTGGAGTGATTCAGAGGACAAAAAAAAGACTGTAGGGGGGGAGTCTAGGGAGAAATTTATAGGTAGGGTCCTATGGGGGTCAAGTGGGCGGGGACATTACCCGACCGTGCTGCCATGGAAACATATGGAAAGGAATTTTAAGTACAGAAGGCAGTGGAGACATTAGGCCATGGAGGCAGGACTTGAGATTGAGAAATGGTGACGATACATGTCAGCTCAGCTCACAGCAGGAGACTGCATTGGCAGCTGGCATCATGAACTGGCTGACATCTGGAATGAATGCCACTCATAAAGATGTCTAGAACGATGCAATGACATTTGGCCCAAGGGCGGAGAAGCTGGGACGGTGCGGGGTGTCAGCGAGAGCAGGAGCCGTGTGTGGCCTCTGTTCAGCTATTGCTAGTCAGATTGCATTGCTAGCTGATAGAATGAGCAGGGTGGAGTACTGTACTGAAAAGCAGAAGCAGCAGGAGGAGGTGGGCCCTGAGATGGAGCGTGGACCATATTGCTAGCTGGCAGCATGAGCTGGGTGGAGTGTATCAGCAATGCCATCTAAAAGTGCACATGCAACTAGTGTCAAAAACTAATATCGAAAGGTGGCTGCAGCAGCAGGGGGAGGAGCATGGAGGCGGAGCATGGACCGCACTGCTGCTGTAGTCTGTGCTCCAGGAACCAGTAGAAAGGTGGAAGATATTGCTAGATTGCATAATGAACTGGATGACATGAATGCCCCCATCAATCTTACAATACCTAGCACAAAAATTAGGCAAATGCAATGTTACCTATCAGTGTGGGGGTGCTGGGGGGTTTCATCGGCAGTTGCCCAGCACCCAGGAAACAGCAGAAATGTAAAGTAGATTGCTAGCAGGCAGCATGGCATTGGCGATGAATGCCATCCCTCTACCTTGCGATGACAAGCAGAATAATTAAACGCAGCACGCAGGCAGCCCGGCCGCAGCTGACAGTGTGTTGGTGGGAGCCACAGACTCAGCACAGGAGTATGGTGGCTTCACAGAGGCATCTTGGTTAGCCAGTGAGTGCTTGTGTCCAGAGCCGGATTTGTACTCTTTACCGCCCAAGGCCACTGTCACCAGCTGCCCACCTTCAGTACGGGTAGCGAGATGACCCCTCCCCCCTTCCCTCTAATATAGGTAGCCAGATGACCCCTCCCCCCCTTCCCTCAAGTATAGGTAGCCTGATGACTCTCCCAGTATAGGTAGCCAGATGGCCCCTACCCCATTTCCCTCCAGTATAGGTAGCCAGATTAAGTCCTTAATCCCTCCGTAGCCCCCCTCCCTTTCAGTGTAGGTAGCCAGCTCGGTTTCACACTGCAGAAGTCATCAGTGTCACTTATTTCTCCACTTGTCTCCAGTGCTGAAGCTTCCTCTTCCTTTCCAACTCCAATGCTGCCAAAGTCCATAGCCGCCGGCCACAATGCAATTGTGGACAGCGAGAAAGGGGGTGCTGCATCGGCGGCTAGCAGCAGAGTACTGCGCTTAGGCACTCGCCTGAACTCCCTGCATTGCAAGCTTGCAAATGCTGCACAGATTTAGCCTGCTGCTTTGGTGCCCTTGCTACTGTGGTGCCCTAGGCCATGGCCTAGGTGGCCTTGTCCTAAATCCGGCCTGCTTGTGTCTGCAATGGGGTGCTAATAACCCACCAAAAAAGTTGGGTCATTGATATTTTCAGGCGACATATGTGATTGGTTGTCTGTAACCACTCAGATCGATTTTTGCATATTATTATTATTATTATTTAGTATTTATATAGCGCCGACATATTACGCAGCGCTGTACAGTGTATATATACATATATCTTGTCACTAACTGTCCCTCAAAGGAGCTCACAATCTAATCCCTACCATTGCCATATGTCTATATTATGTAGTGTAAGTACTGTAGTCTAGGGCCAATTTTAGAGGGAGCCAATTAACTTATCTGTATGTTTTTGGAATGTGGGAGGAATCCGGAGTGCCCGGAGGAAACCCACGCAGACACAGAGAGAACATACAAACTCTTTGCAGATAGTGCCCTGGCTGGGATTCGAACCAGGGACCCAGCGCTGCAAGGCGAGAGCGCTAACCACTACGCCACCGTGCTGCATATGGAGGCTGCCATATTTATTTATTTTTATATCAATACCAGTTGCCTGGCGGTTCTGCTCATCTTTCTGGCATCAATAGTGTCTAAATCACAGACCTGAAACAAGCATGTGGCTAATTTAGTCAGACTTCAATCAGAAACATCTGATCTGCATGCTTGTTCAGGGTCTGTGGCTAAAAGTATTAGGCCCCGTTCACACTGCACGCGTTTCCAGACGCGTTTTGGAAACGCGTGCAGGTGGCCGACACGCACGATATCAGACATTGCATAGAGTGCAATGTCTGATGTTCACACTGCATGCGTTCCGGACCTGTGCGGTCCGGGAACGCATGCTGCACGCATTTTTTGCCAAAACGCATGGCTGTCCCATTCACTTTTCAGTGATGGGATCAGCCACGCAACGCATACAAACGCGGATGGCGTGCGTTCGTACGCGTTGCGTTCCGCGTGCGTGCCTGTCCGCGTTTGTAATGTGAACGGGGCCTAAGAGGCAGATGATCAGCAAGACAGCAAGGGAATTTGTCTAGTTTAAAAATAAATATACAGTATATGTCTGCCTCCATATTCTTATCATTTCATGTTCCCCTTAAAGAGGAACTCCAGTGAAAATAATGTAATTAAAAAGTGCTTCATTATTACAATACTTATGTATAAATGATTTAGTCAGTGTTTGCCCATTGTAAAATCTTTTAAATCCCTGATTTACATTCTGACATTTATGACATGGTAACATTTTACTGTTGGCAGGTGATGTAGCTGCTGCATGTTTTTTTGGCAGTTGGAAACAGCTGTAAACAGCTATTTCCCACAATGCAGCAAGGTTCCCACACAGGAAACTGCCAGGAGTACGTACTCAAGAGTTTCTTGTGGGAGGGGTTTCACCACAATATCAGTCATACAGCGCCCCCTGATGGTCTGTTTGTGAAAAGGAATAGATTTCTCATGTAAAAGGGGGTATCAGCTACTGATTGGGATAAAGTTCAATTCTTGGTCGATTTAAATAGATACCAAGGTGAGTCAGCCAAAACAGGTAAAAGGGGCACCGGAGGCACCCTGGTAAATAGAGTATTTCCACAGACAGCAATGTTAATAGCACAATTAGCTGCTATTGACGGCAATTTGAGCATCAGAGGCGCCTAATAAAGTGGGCTGGGGGGGCGTGACATTAGGGTTAGGCTCTGGTGGGGCCGTGTTAGGTGTCGTGTAGGGGGGGTGTTAAGGTTAGGCACTGCCAGTGCCAGGGAGGTTTTAAGGTTAGGTGACGCCAGGGGGTCCTTAGGGTCAGATATCGCCAGAGGGACCAGTTAGTGTTAGGCATCGAGAGGGAGATCTTGTGATAGGGTAAGGTTAGGGCATAGTAAAACATCAGTAAATATTAACTGGTAGAATATTGATCATTTTACCAATATTCTACTATGTATTTGAGGCAGCAGCCTTAGGCAGCAACACACAGGGGGCAGCAATTTCTGGGCCAAGCACTGTTCCATTCACATGTATCATGTCTGAGGGCAATTCTCTGTACTTCTTCTCCACCTTTAAATCCCTTCTCTTCGTCGAGTAGATTTATGCTCCACTCTGGAGCTGGTTCATCCACAAGATAATCCTGGGCAGTTGCCTAGAGCCTGGAGAGAGTCTAGGGGCCTGGTGGATGCTAGCCCCACCAAATCTTGCTTATAAAAAAAAAACAGGTGACCATTCGCGGTCACTGCTATTTTGTCTATTTCATTTTAATCCTTTTCTGCTCCACTCTGTTTATACTGGGTTGTGACTAAGTTCTAAGGGCTCGTTTCCATATGCACGCTTTCAGCTGCGCTTATGGAAACGCGATCGCGGTGACATCAGAGAGTGCATAGACTGCTTTGTCTGATGTTTCCATACATGTGCTGCAAATCACCACTGAATCACAGTGCATGGTTGCACACTGTTTGCGCCCGCGATCCCATTCATTATAATGACTGGGATCACAAGCGCCACCCCTGGGGAATTACGTGCAGTGCGGCTCTGTGTTGCATATGGAAATGAGCCATAAGTTCTTAGGTTTCTCCATTGACGTGTGGTCTGAAAGTCAGAATTTCTACTTTGCTCTAAAAGATTCCTCACAGCTTGAAAGCTACTATCCCAGAATTGTTTTTTAGCAGAACATCACTGAAATGGTTAAACAAAGCACTTTGTCCTGCTATTCAGCTTCAAATCCACATCCAACCTGGAGATAACAGTATCTTTGTTTGCATTCCAATGTTGATACATGTGTGTAAACACAGTGTAACAAGTGAAAATGAGCTGTCTGTGAAGCTCTCTGTGTTTCAAGCACAAAAACAGCTCAGAACAGCTAATTAGAAGATGTTAATATATAATAAAAATCAGTTTGAATAAAATGCAATGGCAGGTTTCAGAGCAAGATAAACTACACTTTGGAAACTTGTAATTTGTAAACAGACAATATTACTTATGCACAAAAGCAAATATGGTAACTTTATGGGTAATAAAAAGTAGGAAAACACATTTTTATTGAATGTTATATCAGCGTTTCAGACCACTTTAAGGTGTTTCATTATCTTAGAGCTAACCTGTGGCTGTAGCTTGGTTAAATTGCTGTCCCCATCGAAACTCTCTTATCCAGAGAGATACCAAAATGACACATTTAATGAACTGTTCAGCAATCACACTTGGTTATTTCGCTTTCAGGAATATGATAAATACAAGTATGAGAGTCCAGTATGCTGGTTCATGTGAACAACCTGTTTTGTGTTTTCCTGTATCAGAGCCTGTAGGGTCCCTTCCTCCCTGCATGTTCCCAGAACAACACCCCCCCACACACACATATCGCAACAGACAAGTTACGCCCCACGTTTAGTATCCTTGAAAAGTTATTCTCCCATCTCAGACCTGCTAGCTAGAGTCAGAGAAGATTCTAAGGGAAGAGAGGGACTATCCGAGGAAGGGTCATTATCTACAGGAATTAGGCATGAGATAGGTTATATGTAATATGAAGCCTATAGTCTGTTAGGATAGCGCATATTGAATAAACATACAAATTCATCAGGTGACCAGGTGCAGATCTAGATGTGCTCAAGCCCAGGGATAACCAGCACCTTACAGCATTACCTCTGCATCCTATAGGAATGGCTCGGGGAGGATTACCCCTCAAAATGTACTTGATCACCCTCTGTGTTTCTGTGAGAGGTAAGGACTGCGGGGGGTCTACACAAGCCTATGATGCATTATCATATATGATGTAGCCTTTATTCTTTTCTAGGTCTTCATGGAGAAGGAATCTCCTGTGCACTGCATGAAAACGTCACTTTTACTGGGGGAATACGAATGGCACAGTTTGGAACCATACTGGAACCAGGGAGGATACACTGCAATAACAGCACCTGCTGTATGGGGAATTTTATTATCCACAATGGAGAGCTGAAGCCCGTCCAACTGAGTAAGATTGCATGACATGCCTGATGCCTTTATGTATATGTTGTAATGTGATCATCATTGTGAATTGTTGGTAACTAGTGTTGACTGATTTCCTTTACAATACACCGTGGTGGTAATTGCAACAGCTATACCCAGGCCCAGATACTACCCCTGTAATGAATAAGTTACTGTGGATGCAGCATGGTGGTGTAGTGGTTACTGGTTAGCACTCTCGCCTTGTAGAGTGTGAATCCCAGCCAGGGCACTATCTACATGGAGTTAGTATGTTCTCTGCATGGGTTTCCTCTGGGCACTCCGGTTTCCTCCCACATCCACAAAACATACAGATAAGTTGATTGGCTCCCCCCTAAATTGGCCCTAGACTTGGATGGGCATTAGACATAGATATTAGACATAAGGATTAGATTGTGAGCTCCTCTGAGGGACAGTTAGTGACTACCTATACTCTGTAAATCGCTGCCCACGGCCCATATGCCATTTCTAGGCCTGGAACCCACTAGGAATCGCTGCAATTTTCATGCTGAAATTGTGACGCCGCATCCAGCCGCCTCGCCAACCCAACGCTATCCCCTCGGTGCCCAATGCAAGTGATACATTACCTGTCCGCGGCCTCCGTTTGTCCTCCGCTGGCTCCGGGCATCCTCCGTTCTCCATACACGTGCACCACATGGTTGCCTAGTAACGTGGCCGCGTGTGTGAGATCTGACATCACACGTGCGACAAGTGACGAACGCGGGTTTCATCGCGTTCGTCACTTGTCCCGATATCGCACGCTGTTAACACCGTTCACTCGATCGAGCAATGCGGCTCAACAACTTGTAGCATGTGCGATCGACTAATGGGACCAATTTCGGCCAGATGTTGGTCGCATAGTCAGTTGAACATGCACTTTGCAGCACCAATTTTCTTCTGATTCAATTATAATAATCGAATCGGATGGTCAATCGCCCACAAGTCGCCTGATGTATGGCCACTTTTAGATTTTTTTAGTTTTCTGTGTCCTGTGAGAATTTCCTTTGTGATCAGACAAGTAAAATGAGAGGGAGCCTCTAGGTTTTAAAAAATGCGCTACAGGCTAAAAAAACAGGCCTTCGGGGATTACCGCATTAGTAAGCGGTAATCCCTGCCTGGCAGCTGGCCAAGCAGGAAGTGACTCTCACTTCCTGTGGCCGAGGCGTTCACCTGCACAGAAGCGCATTGCTAAAATACACTTCAGTGCATGTGCGAAGAGTAAAACTTGCACAATCATTTTAGAACACACGCGTCACCATAGACTTACATGACTTTCGGTCCGCCACACATCGCCACAGAGCCGTGCGGTAACGTAGGTCTGCCCTCGCATCGGAAATGCGGTAAAAACCTCACTTCCGTTGCATCGCGCCGTGCCGCTTCGGTAAATACTGCACCGCACCACCCCAGTGTGAAAGGGCCCTCAAGGCGTGATTTGTGACAATTATTAACTAATTTGATGGCTCATCATTCATTTCCTGGGATGGCATGCATATGCAAATCTGAGCAGTCAGAATCAACTTAAAAGAAAACCCAGTAATTCTCTAAATAAAAGAATCCTCCTAATTATGGCCCTGATTCATGTAGGGTCGGTATAACTGACATGTGCAGGTCAATTCACTGGCATTTACACAAGCAACGACCGCCGCAATAATGTTACAACTCACATTATGTACATAATGCACCCTGTATGCATTTCGAGAGTTTAGCCTGTCTAAATCCCCCTCATCTGTCACTAAGGGCTCTTTCACACAAGCTAACGCCTGCACAAACCAGATTTTGTGCATGCGTTATGGCGGAGGGCATGATGTTGGGAAGTTGCGCTTCAACGCATATGAGCGGCACTAGTTCTAATTCAGCCGATGAGAAAACTCTTGCGGCGTATGATTTAAAGCTCCCACGTTATCATAAAGCTCCCACAGCTCTAATAGCTGCTTCGATCTTCAATCACAGCAAAATACTGCATGCAACACACGTTTGTAATTGCCAATAATCGTAAAACGCCTGTGATTGGTGGCAATTGCGGCTGTGAGATCACTGCCATATAGTTACAATTGCAATAGCGGTAAATCGCTAACACTTCAGCGATTAGCGGTAAACAGCCGCTAATCTCCCTAGTGTGAATGAGCCCTGAGAAGTTGGCCTTCACCACTGTGAATACGGCAAGGGATTTGTGCTGGTTGGTTGAGACTGCTGGTTAGTTTAGTTTCAGATAACCAGGACTTTACTATAATTTGTTATCAGTAGAGGGGTTTTAATGGCCACAATTCTGCTAACTGTCTGCGGTAATTTTTGTTTGGGGGGGGGGGGGGGGGGGGATACAGCAATCAGTAGTTTCTGTTTGTTTTTTTCCAAATTCTGAAAGATTTTTCCTCGTACGACCATTTTTTGGTAATTTTCCAAAAATGCGGTATAAAGTATGGAAAATGTGGCAAAAGTATGGTATTTCAGCAGTGAGCATAAATAATAATAATGGTCTATAATTGTTTTCCATAACTTAGGATAGTCTTTGAAAAGTTTTATTTTAAATAAAGGGGGGGGGGGGGGGTGTATTTGATTATGTAGCAATCTATGAAAACTATATAAAAAAAAATCCAGTAAATATTTGGAGTTTTATTTCTACTATACTTTTCTATTGCACAGCCTGAATAGGAACGCCCCTAAAATAGAAATAGGAGCTGAATATGAACTCCTCTAAAAACTGCAAAATGCACACAAATTGACTTCACGTCCAGGTACAGGCAGGTCTCAAACTGATCGGTAAATTGATTGCTAAAATGCCCCCTAATTTGCACAAGAATTACAATTTTTGGTAAAATATTGCAAAATGCTGCACATTTTATGACCTGATTTACTGCATTCGGTAATTTATTAATAAAATCAGAATTGCAAACAACATTTGCTGAATGCAGTAAATTGCCGTAGGCTAACTCTACCAGAATTGAGGCCAATATGCATTTTATAACTCCATCCTCAGGCTGGTTTCAGACTGCAGATTGGTGGCACCTCCAAAAACTGGCCTTCAGGGATTACTGCACTAATATGCGTTAATCCCCTTCTGACCGACATCCAAACAGGAAGTGATGCTCATTTACGCTTACTTCCTGTTTTGAAAATACGGAAGTGCACAGAAGCATATTGCAAAAACGCCAGCAAAATTTTTAAAAACCTCTGCATTGCCATAGACTTCCGTTCCACCGCAAATCGCTGCAGGTCAACGCAGTAGCTGCACAGCAATGTAGGCATGCACTCGCGTTAGATAGGGCACTTCCGGCGCAGCGTACCGCAACGTGAGAAGTATGAACCACCCCATAGACTTTCAAACGACTGCGACGGCAGCCCCAGGACCGCCTAACGCTGATTGGCGTCAAGTCCTGGAGCTGCAGTTTGCCAAGAAATGCGCATGCGCGATCGTTCCCTGCTGGTTCATGGCGCTCCGCTCCATGATCAGCCTGCTAACCGCGATCGTGAGGGAAAGCCTTGCCTTTTTTTAAATAATAATAATAAAAAGGGTCACAGCAAAAGGAGGCAAAATTCATTTGTGTGCTGAGTTGTAGGGCTGTGCAGCACGCTGACAAAGCTGCACAGCCCTGTATTGTGAAAAATGGCCTGGTCACTAGGGGGGTGTAAGCCTGTGGTCCTGAAGTGGTTAATGTCAGGGTAGCATAAATAAAAATAAAATTCTTGGCCTGGATGGCAATGTCCAAGTAGAATTGGAATGGACATGCGGGTTATTAATTTTTCAGTGCTGAACTGAAGTATATCCATATTAATACCTGCAGTTAGTGTTTCACTTCTCCATGTTATTGTGTTGTATGTTTTTGAAACCTTGTATGGCTTCTATGGGGAGAAATGGAGAGCAGAGCTTCTGTTTCTGCTATAATGGCAAAAAATGCTATTTCTAACCACCTTCTGAAATTGGTAGTTGTTTGCTTAACCTGTGTTCCCTCTACAGTGGAAAACGGACCCAGAACGGATCCTATTTTATAAATAGGATCTGTTCACACTTGTCAGTCTGCAACACGAGTCGTGCATAGATGTCAAACTCCGGCACGTGGGCCAAATCTCTCCCATAAAGCCATCAAATTCGGCCCTCGGGTGGTTTCCCCACCTTGCATTATATTTAGCCCTCTCTAGACTGCCGGGGAATCTATATTGGAGGTGAAGCCCTTAATCATCAGGGAAGCTATATGGGGAGGGGGGAAAACACTAGACACCAGGGAACTGTTTAGGGGAGGGCGGAGGACCACTAGACACCAGCGAACTGTATTGGTAGGAGGGCCATTAGACACGAGGAAACTATATAAAGAAGGGAAGTGGCCACTAAACATTGAGGTTGGCCCGCAAATTGGTCCCATTGTTCAATTTCGGCCCACTTTGTATTTAAGTATAACACGCCTGCGTTACGGTAAGCGGACCACACTTCTGTGCATTCTGTGGTTTCTCTGGTAGAGCAGATGCATTTTTTATATACATTGTAGTTGAAATGCATCTGCCCCGGGCACCAACTGGACCACACCAGATAATCAGAGAAGACACTACACTGTCCACTCCCGCAGCCATTTGTGCTCCAGCTCAAGTGGGAACCACCCTGTTTGCTATGTTGGAGCTTACCTGATGATGCTACCACTAGTGATTAGAGGAAGGTTCTCTTTCAAAAGAGCACCCACAAGGTTGAGGGACTTTGCTACTTAATACCCACTGGGCTGTGCCCAAGGGATTACCTACTAGTGGCAGGAAGAACAGGTTACACCAAGATGTGGAGGTAGTCGTCTTTTAGACAACTCAAGATGCTGACTCTCAGTGGATTAAGGTGAAATAGGGTTGGCTTCACCTTTGCAATGCTCAGGTGATTTGTTTAATTTGTCTGTGTGAGGCTATCCTCCTACAGACATCGGTGGTAAGACACCAGCATCGTAACTTAGGTAACGTGTGTGCAATGCCAGGAGATAAAAAAGTCACTCCATTAAGGGCTTTTATCTCCTGTAATTGCACATGGCCCATAACCTCTACCTAATTGCTAAAAATTGTGTGTCAAGCAATGCTTAATTTCTAGCACAATTTAACTGTGTTGCTTTTCTTTCATTTGTATACCTTCCTCACCACTTTGAAACACCTTCCCAGAACGTTATATCTGAATGCCCCCTTGTCTCCTCTTGCAGGTTGCTATCCAGGACATGCTGTGTGCAGTAATGAGGTCTGTGTCCCCAAGTACATGCCCAAGTACATGCAGACCTATTACTACTGCTTATGTTCCTCAGACATGTGCAACACCAACGGCACTTTTTCAACCCAAACTATCCTTCGTGAGTATATGTAAAGAGGCCAAGAGGCTGTCTTGTTTGGGTGTATCCAGTGCGTACAGAGGCAAAATTATGTGATCACAATGTATCTGTTACCAGTGCTGCAGTGAGAGCCATGCTGATTACTGGGTGTATGACGGAGGAGTGATGCACTTGACCCTTTAAGCAGTGACCAGGTTGCATTGCAGTTTTTGTATGTGCTGTATCACTTAGGGGTGTTCTTGCACAAAGCAGGTAAAAAGGGCACAGAGGGCTCAATTCACAAAAGCAGTTTGCTAAAATACCTCACCCGGTATTTTACACTTTTTTTTTTCCAAATTCACAAAAGTTTTCCCCCATGAGGCAGAAGTTCGGTAATTTACCGAACAAACATGCCTCAATTCACTTAGCCCTGGTTGGTAAGTGTCACTTACCAGCCTTCTAGCAGGGCAGCAGGCAGGGAGCTGTGTGTGTGACTTGAAGGTTTTCAGTTCAATGCAGCCGGTCATCCCTTTAGATGTGCTGCAGCCACCAGGGGGAGCTCTAGTCAGGGGCAAACGCAGGATTTTTAAGGGGGGGGGTTCCTGAAAGGTCCAGAAGCACGTATGTCCCCGAGTGCTTCCGAATGCAGGTGGCTCCATACTGCCCATGCACAAAAGTGCGCTGGCGTATTACGGAGCTGCCTATCTTTGGAAGTACTCAAGGACACGAGTGTTTCTGAGGGCTTCTGGTAGCAGCAAATTTGAACGGGGTACAGCGCTGGAACAACTCCCCAAGAGAGGAACAGGAGATAGACTTAGTTTGGACAATTCAGTGGAATATGCTACATAGTGTCACATAGCGCAAGCGATACCCATATGATGCAGGGATATATGCATCTGCGGAAGATGGCGGCGCTATATAAATACTAAATAATAATATTTTGCCTCACCAGGATTGCACTTTTATTTAGCTTTCCTGTATGACAAGAACACACAGCCAGCTCTAGGGGAAGAGGGAAACAAAGGTGAATGAAGGAGGCTGGTGCACACCAAGAGTGCTTCTGAGCGTTTTTCAAATCAACAGTGATTTGAAAAGCGCTTGGCTAATGTTACCCTATGTGGGTGTTCCCACAGCAGCGTTGTGATTTTTTCAAAATCGCAGGTATACTGCATGTAGCATGTTTTTGAGTAATTCATTAAAAAATCGCTCTGAAAATCACTTCACAAAATCACACTCACAAATTGCTAGCGATTGCTATTGTCATTTTGGCGTGCACTAGCCCAGAGAGAGGAGTGGAGAAATTGAGAATAGCCTGAGATGGAGCAGAGAACTTATCTGTATTGCAGTCCCACATCAGACAGGTTACTTGCCTGTAATCGGACTCCTGTCCCTGTCAGTCTCTCACACAAGTCAGAAAGAAGCCCTCCTGGAGTCTAGGGACTGTCAAAAACTTTTCAGCTTGTTAAACACCTTACCCACACATGCAGTCATTATAACAATGGGGAGAGACCAGCCAGATGTTTGCCCACAGACCCTGAGTCCAGGCAAGCTCTGCATCATGCTGTGCATATTTACCAGCTTGCCTGCACTCTAATTTCATCATGTCTGACACTTCTGTGCTGTGGAGAATCCAGGACTCCATAATCAACATTCTCTCACTGCAGGCTGCATCTTCTTGTGAGGGAAGCTGGGCTGCCTCTCTCATTCTATTAGCTGGAGGGAGGCACCAGAAGTAAGAAGGGAGGGAGAATGAGGCTGTTTATATTATGCGGGCTTCCCTGGCTGAATACACAGCTCAGTGCAGGGGGGAGGTTCCAGACACCCGGAATAGCCCCCTCAGTTCGCCAGTGTCTGTGTGCTACAATACAAATATGCACTTCTAAAGGGATGCAGGGATGCCTGCAGAATTGGCAGCTTTCTCTGCTTTGTTACACTGAAAGACCCACTGGCATCCCTGTCGCATCCAATCCCAGTGAGAAGCAGGCTGTGTGGCTATTGGCTGCCTGGCTCTCCCCAAAGGCTGTCTGTCAAATCCACTGCACAGAGACCACATGGGGAGAGCAAGTTATCGGCTGCTGTGAGCTGGAGAAAATGACCGAACACTGCAGAAATCTTTGTGAAATTACATTTCTTGACATTTCCCCAGGCAGGGTCGGACTGGGGGCCCACCAAGGAAGTTTCAGCCTGGGGCCCGCCCCCTCTCCTCCTCCACCCTCCCCCCCCCCCCCCCCACCACCACCATTTTGGGCTCACATACACATGTACTCTAGAAATTTTGCATGACTTTATGGTAGGGAATAGATTGTGAGCAATTCTGAGGACAGTCTCCAATAGGGATATGTCTAAATGCGGCAGCGAAGCTAAATGGGTGTCACCACGCACTGGAACATCGGCGTGGTCATGATGAGTCATGGGCAGACTTAAAAAAAAATACAAAATAAGTAGTGGTGTTATTCACAGAGATTAGGTCTGACCAGATACATTTTAGATAAAATATTCAAGTAGTTACATGCCTCATGATAATTCATCAAGTAAACAAATGGCAGCAGATACCCCCACAAAATGCAATCAGGGTGCCGGCAGATGCCCCCACAAAATGCAATAAGGTTGGCAGCAGATGCCCCCACAAAACGCAATCAGGTTGGCGGCAGATACCCCCACAAAATGCAACCAGGTTGGCTGCAGATACCCCCAAAAAATGCAACCAGGTTGGTGGCAGATACCCCCACAAAATGCAATCAGTTTGGTGGCAGATACCCCCACAAAATGCAACCAGGTTGGCGGCAGATACCCCCACAAAATGCAACCAGGTTGGCTGCAGATACCCCCACAAAATGCAACCAGGTTGGTGGCAGATACCCCCACAAAATGCAATCAGGTTGGTGGCAGATACCCCCACAAAATGCAACCAGGTTGGTGGCAGATACCCCCACAAAATGCAATCAGGTTGGTGGCAGATAACCCCACACAATGCAATTAGGTTGGCTGTAGATACCCCCACAAAATGCAATCAGGTTGGCTGCAGATACCCCCACACAATGCAATCAGGTTGGTGGCAGATACCCCCACAAAATGCAATCAGGTTGGTGGCAGATACCCCCACAAAATGCAATCAGGTTGGCTGCAGATACCCCCACAAAATGCAATCAGGTTGGCTGCAGATACCCCCACACAATGCAATCAGGTTGGCTGCAGATACCCCCACAAAATGCAATCAGGTTGGCTGCAGATACCCCCACACAATGCAATCAGGTTGGCTGCAGATACCCCAACACAATGAAATCAGGTTGGCTGCAGATACCCCCACACAATGCAATCAGGTTGGCTGCAGATACCCCCACACAATGCAATCAGGTTGGCTGCAGATACCCCCACAAAATGCAATCAGGTTGGCTGCAGATACCCCCACACAATACAATCAGGTTGGTGGCAGATACCCCCACACAATGCAATCAGGTTGGCTGCAGATACCCCCACAAAATGCAACCAGGTTGGCGGCAGATACCCCCACAACATGCAACCAGGTTGGTGGCAGATACCCCCACAAAATGCAACCAGATTGGTGGCAGATACCCCCACAAAATGCAACCAGGTTGGTGGCAGATACCCCCACAAAATGCAACCAGGTTGGTGGCAGATACCCCCACAAAATGCAGCCAGGTTGGTGGCAGATACCCCCACAAAATGCAATCAGGTTGGCTGCAGATACCCCCACAAAATGCAATCAGGTTGGCTGCAGATACCCCCACAATGCAATCAGGTTGGTGGCAGATACCCCCACAAAATGCAATCAGGTTGGTGGCAGATACCCCCACAAAATGCAATCAGGTTGGTGGCAGATACCCCCACAAAATGCAATCAGGTTGGCGGCAGATACCCCCACAAAATGCAATCAGGTTGGCTGCAGATACCCTCACACAATGCAATCAGGTTGGTGGCAGATACCCCCACAAAATGCAATCAGGTTGGCGGCAGATACCCCCACAATATGCAATCATGTTGGCGGCAGATACCCCCACAAAATGCAATCATGTTGGCGGCAGATACCCCCACAAAATGCAATCAGGTTGGCTGCAGATACCCCCACACAATGCAATCAGGTTGGCTGCAGATACCCCCACACAATGCAATCAGGTTGGCTGCAGATACCCCCACACAATGCAATCAGGTTGGCTGCAGATACCCCCACACAATGCAATCAGGTTGGCGGCAGATACCCCCACACAATGCAATCAGGTGGGCTGCAGATACCCCCACAAAATGCAATCAGGTTGGCTGCAGATACCCCCACACAATGCAATCAGGTTGATGGCAGATACCCCCACACAATGCAATCAGGTTGGCTGCAGATACCCCTACACAATGCAATCAGGTTGGCTGCTGATACCCCCACAAAATGCAATCAGGTTGGCTGCAGATACCCCCACACAATGCAATCAGGTTGACTGCAGGTACCCCCACACAATGCAATCAGGTTGGCTGCAGATACCCCTACAAAATGCAAGTCCCCCCCAGCTTGGAACGGGGGACAGCGGGCACAGATCAGCGGGGAAGCCTCCCCCCCTCCCTCACCTAGGGGCCCCCCTCCTCCAGAAGTGCAGCCAGCAGCGAGCGGAAAATAGCTTACCGAGCTTCAGATGATGATGCTAGCTCCGCGCATGCCGCTGCTGCTGCCTGCTGTTCTCCGTCTAATGTAGTGATGCTCCAATCACACTCTCGCAGGAAGTACTGCGAGAGCGTGATTGGACAGCGTCACTACAGGAGACGGAGACCAGCAGGGCAGCAGCGGCATGCGGAGCTAGCATCATCATCTGAAGCTCTGTAGCTATTCTCCGCTCGCTGCTGGCTGCAGTTCTGGAGGAGGGGGGTGCGCGGAGGGGGGGGGCCCCTAGGTGAGGGAGGGAGGGGACGCTTCCCCCCCTCCCCGCCGCTCTGTGCCCAATTTCCCCCTTCCAAGCTGTGCCCCCCTCCCTCTTAGCTCTGGGGCCCCCAGGAGGCGGGGCAGTCGGGGCCCACCGATGGGACCATCGGTGGTTCGGTGGCTCAGTCCGAGCCTGTCCCCAGGTAATTACCGCAAAAGTCGGGAATTTACCTCACTAGTTGGGAGCTGTGATTTTTCTGTGCGGTGACAGGTTTAGTGAATTGTAACTTGGGAAGGTGATCAGTAAAATCAGCTGTTTTGAGCATTACCGAATGCGGTAATGCATTGTGAATAAAGCCCATAGTTAGAGTTTTCAGCAGCGGGACGTCCCGGCCTCGGGACTCTGGCCACTCTATCTTCATGTACTGGCAGCGGCGTCTATAGACGCCGTGCCAGTTCATTGCCCGCAGCCCCGCTCCAGCCTCCTTAGTCTTCCGGTGTTTTGACACCGGCAGGCGAGCAGGGCTACGGCAAGATGGCTGCCGAAGCCCTGTACTGGAGACTATTTTTGTCTCCAGTACAGGACTTCGGGCGCCATCTTGCCGTAGCCCTGTCAGCGCGGGAGACAAGAGCAGGAGGAATGTGGTCCTGGGAGCAGCGCGCCAGAGGCCGGAGACTTCTGCCAGGTGAGTATATAAAATATTACAGGCCTAGGGCCTGGGACCCACAAGCAGCTTGTGATTCGAAAAGCTTTTGCTAAGGCTATGGGGGATTTAAAGAAAATCCCATCCCTCAAGTGGGATTATACCCAAAGTATTAGCAAGAGCTTTTCAAGTAACAAGCACTTACAAAAAGCTTGTAAAAGCGCTTCCAGGCCTTAAGGAGAGCCCGAGGCTCATAAAAAAAAAAACCCAGCCTGCCTGATCTGAGGGTCTGGGCAGATCAGGTAGCCGCCATCTGCGCCGCTGCTTCCCCCCCTGCACCGCCTCGGGTTCTCTTTAAAGGCCTTCCGAGGCGAGGAGGATTACAATCTGTTTACTCACCTGGGGCTTTTTCCAGCCCCTAGCACCTGTTTCAGTCCCTCGCTGCAGCTCCGGTCCTCCTCGATGTATCCCGCTGGCCGCCCGTAATGATCGCGACCCATCTGCGGGGACGGCTCTTCTGCGCCTGCGCAGGCTCTCATTCCCGCATGTCCATGTCATCTGGCATATACTGCAATGTACAGTTTTCCCTGCATTCCCATGTACATGTTATGCAAAATTTAGGGACATCCGTGTGTTTTTTGTTTTTTTCCATACAGGAAATTGATGTGTTGAATGTAGACTTTGCATTGTGTTCATAGTATTGCCTTTGATACATCACTGACAAACCTCAAGTTGTGAGCAGTATATTGCCATTGTGCACCGCAATAAAAGAAAACAGAGAACATTGGGAACAGTGATAATTACACCTAGAACGATAATACCATTCTCGTCATCAAACTTGTATAATAGCGTTTCATTGTTCTGCATTCACACTGATGTTAGAAAGAACAAGTTTAAACCCGAGTGATTGTTTATTGTGTTCTTCTTGTGGTGACACAGACAGGGTTGCTTATCGCTAGGGAAACACAGGTGGTGTTTGGGGGAAGAAAGCTATGTTTCTGACTGGGTCTCTTATCAGCTCAGCCAGAGAGATGGGTGCAGGCTGGAATCTTGACTGTAATTGGACAACACCTGGCTGTGAGGGAGCAACTGAGGAATGCAAGCAGAAGTTGACTGCAGACTTTGATGTTAGTTAAGAAATAAATGCCATACAGGATGTCTCACAAGCATAGCAGAACTTAGCTAGTTAATGAACGACCATGACCAGTCAGAATGTTTTACATTGGAGACATTGTATGAAAAATACCTCCACATCAGTGAGTCACATTTGCCAGGCACTGGAAGGAGGAAAGTAGAAATCATGCTGGGAAGTCCTATTATACTGAAAGTGCAAAAAACAGTAACTTTAAGACCCCTTTCACAGTTACTGCATCACGTCACTGTACTCTGCCCTGCCGCAGCTCCTTTTAGGGGCCATGTACCGTAAGTCCATAGAAAAAAGTTCCTACAATGCGCCAGAAGTGTTGACGCAAAGCCTGCAGTACGTTGCTGGGCGGTGTTAGCAGTACAGGAAGTAATGCAAGTGAATGGCAACGCTAACCTTTTGAATTGTTTTGTGCAGCAGCGCATGCGCAGATGGGGATATTTGGGTTCCAAATTCATTGCTCTGCCTGCAGCCCTGTATGGTCTTATTATTATTATATTTATTATTTATTGAATTTATAAAGCACCAACATATTACGCAGCGCTGGACAAGAAATATATACAATGATACAAGGATGACAGACATAACAAGGTAACATAACATAGAACAAAGTTATACAAGGCAAATTGTACAAAATACATGATCATGCGATATGGGCTGGATAGGTAGGCCCAGTAATACAAGTACAGGCTGCCATAGGACAGGAGCACACGATCCTGTAGATTACACTCATTGGGCTTGACTCAGTAAAGCGTGATAACTGCTATCACAGCAGTTATCACGCACTCTGACGCTCGCAGACGCTTACACGCGAACAGCATTAGTACACGTGATAAATGAAGGTTATCGCGCGATCATGTGCGCTTTTCACGTGAAACACGCACATGATCGTGCGCAAACGTTAGTTTATAGGGCTTGATTCACTAAACCGTGATAACTCATATCATGGCCACACTAGCAGTTTCACTCGCGTTTTTGCACGATTGCGAATTTTCTCATGCACTTGTGGACAAAAATTCACGATTGCGTGTGAAAACGCGTGTGCCCGTTATATGGGTTATCACAGTTTAGTGGATCAAGCCCAACGTGTGATGACTTTGGTAAAATGTGATAACTATGATAACGTGTGAATAACTTTTGATAACGTGTGATATCTTTGATAAGGTGTGATATTTGTCCTATCACGGTTTAGTGAATCAAGCCCAATAAATAAACGTTTGCGTGTGATAATGTGCACGTTTCAGGTGAAAAGCACACGTGATCGTGCGATAACCTTCGTTTATCATGTGAACTCATGCTGTTCGCGTGTAAACTTTTGTGAGCAGCAGAGCGCATGATAACTGCTATCACAGCAGTTATCACGCTTTAGTGAATCAAGCCCATTGTCTTCCCCGGCCACTTTATTCGTCTGTAATCTCGCCGACTATTAGGGCTCCAGTCGTGCCAGTTTAGGTGCACTGCGAATGCGCGGATCTGCCGCTTGTGCGCTACTGTAACTGCGAGTGTTCTGCGCCTGAGCAATACTATCTGAGCAGGCACAGAACGCGATGGGGGCGTGCGGCCTGACCTCACATGTGCAGTGCACCCCCACTGCTGCGACCTAATACTGGAGTCCTAATACTGGGCGAGATTGCAGACGTATGGAATGGCCAGGGAGGCAACGGTTTACATGGGGCTGGATGAAGCACCAGATAAGTATCAATTCTATTACTTACTTCGTCTCATGTTCTCTTTAACCGCATAATCCTATCTGGATGGCTATAGTCATTCAGATAGGAGCCGCTCTGGTCTATCTGGACACATATACGTGTCCACTGTTTCCATGGTATGCGCATGCCTGACCCCTGTTTCCAGCAGCATTTGTGTGGTCGCAATTGGTGAAGGGGACCTAATGTTCCCCAATCCAATTGCAGTGCCTGGAATGAATGGACATGACCCCGATCATGTCCATTCATAATAGTGAAAGTAAAATGATGTACAACCCCCCCCCCCCCCCAACACTTCCCAACTTGGTCGTGGATTTTGCTGTGCTGAGAGGCAGAGCTTCCAGCTGTAGCTCTGCCCCTCCTGATGTCAATCGCCGCACGGATCGTCGCCTCTCCCCGCCCCTCTCTGTGAAGGAAGAGTGGGAGGGGCAGGGAGAGGCGGCGATGCGCCACGATTGACATCAGGAGGGGCAGAGCTGAAGCTGAAAGCTCTGCCCCTTCCAGGAAATGCCGGCTGGATTGCCCCCCAGAGATTTGGGGGCTCTGCAGCCCTCGTTTAGCGGCGGGGACACGGCGGATTACTTGTTATGAGAGCACTGAAACGACTACAGTGTGACCCTCACCGATAAGAAATTTCAACTATAAAACATTTTCCTAGCAGAAAATGGCTTCCGAGAGCAGGAAAGGGATAAAAAGGGTCAATAGTTCATAGATTTTAGCTCTGGAATACTTCAATGAATGTGGCATTGAGCAAAAACAATAAAACAGTAAAAACTTAAAAACTAGATTTAAACATAAAATAAAACTGTGGAATATCTTAAAAAGTCATTTTTAGGAGAAGGAGGATAGATACAATCATTTATTTCATTCGTTTATTTTCACGTCGGGTGGGAAATAATTTGGTGAGCACTGGAAAGCTGGGACACACTTAGGGAAAGAGGGGAAGAGCAGAGTGACAAATTTGAAAGGTAAAAAGAGCCACCAACATTTCTGTATTTAGGACATACACTCGATATGTGAGAATGCGTGTTATGTAAACATGTTGCTATAATGTAGTGTCTATGAATAAATTTAACTTGAATCCAGTTTCCATTTTTTGCAGTTACTGAAGAAGAAGAAGCCATAGCTCCCTCCTACTCCTCTACTAATATTCCAGGTACCGTTAGGTCCATCAATATGTGGATGTTCGCACAAGTTTTATTATTTTACCTATTTACTGAACCATGTCAAAGTTATATAATGAATTTGGACATACAGTGCAGACTCTTAGCTTTAAAGTACACCTAGACTGAGAGGGATATGGAGGTTTCTATATTTATTTTCTTTTAAACAATACCAGTTGCCTGGAAAGTCCTGCTGATCTCTTTGGCTGCAGTAGTGTCTGAATCACACACCTGAAAAAATGCATTTGGCTATTCCAGTCAGACTTCAGTCAGAAATACCTAATTGACATGCTTGTTCAGGGTCTATGGCTAAAAGTATTGGAGGCAGAGGATCAGCAGGACAGCCGGACAATTTGCAATATTTAAAGAAAACCTGTTAAGGGCCCTTTTCCACTAGCAATCGCTAGCGTTCACGCTGAACGCTAGCGATTGCTGAATCGCAATTAGCGGCGATTCCCCGACGTTCGCGGCCGCGATTTTGCTATGCTATGCACTGCATAGCAAAATCGCGGCAATTATCGCTCCGCCGCGCGTTCGCGTTCCCAGCAAAAACGAATCGCGGTAGTGGAAATGACCTACCGCGATTCCCATGTTAAAAAGCAAACCGTAGCGATTGTAAAATCGCTAGCGGTTTGCGTTTTTGCGATTCAGCCAGCGCAAACGCGCTGGTGGAAAAGGGCCCTAAGAGATAAACCTCCCCTGGGGGGTACTCACCTGGGTGGGGGAAGCCTCCGGATCATATTGAGGCTTCCCCCATCCTCCTCAGTCCCACAGCAGCGGCGATAAAGCTCCCCGAACAGTGGGGATGTCAATATTTACTTCCCGCCTCCAGCAAAGGCGCAGTATCGGCTCTCCACTCAGAGATAGGCGGAAATAGCCGATCGCTGTCGGGCCTCTCTACTGCGCAAGCACAAGTCTCCTGCACCTGCGCAGTAGAGCGGACTCGACGGAGATCGGCTCTTTTCACCTATCTCCGTGCGGAGAGCCGCAACAGAGCCCCCGCTGGAGACAGGAAAAGTAAATAAATCAGCGCTTATCAGTGCTTGTCAGGCTTGTCGAGAGAGGATACCGGGACACTTCGGGGGAGCCAGCGCTGGACTACCTGCAGCTACAGGGGAGGGGGGAAGCCTCATTAGGACCCTGAGGCTTCCCCCTCCCGAGGTTTGTTACAGGTTCTCTTTAAGAGGAAATAAAGATATCAGCCTCCATATCCCTCTCAGTTAAGATGTTCTTTAATTTGAGGATATCCACATCGAAATTAGAGGAAGGGATTAGCAATTACTGCTCTACCACTTAAAGGGATACTGTACGGGTCGGGGAAAAATGAGTTGAACTTACCCGGGGCTTCTAATGGTCCCCCGCAGACATCCTGTGCCCGCACAGCCACTCAACGATGCTCCGGCCCCGCCTCCGGTTCACTTCTGGAATTTCAGACTTTAAAGTCTGAAAACCACTGCGCCTGTGTTGCCATGTCCTCAATCCCACTGATGTCACCAGGAGCGTACTGCGTAGACACAGATCATACTGGGCCTGCACAGTATGCTCCTGGTGACATCAGCGGGATCAAGGACACGGCAACGCAGGCACAGTGGTTTTTAGACTTTAAGGTCTGAAATTCCAGAAGTGAACCGGAGGCGGGGCCGGAGCATCGGTGAGTGGCTGCGCAGGCACAGGATGTCTGCGGGGGACCATTAGAAGCCCCGGGTAAGTTCAACTCATTTTCCCCTGCCCCCCCTACAGTGTCCCTTTAAGGACCAGGCCCTTTTTTCCTGATCTGTGCTGCACGAGCTCTCCAGCCCACAGCACAGATCAGGTTTGCAGCATGGCGATCAGACTTCCCCCCCTTTTTTCCCCACTAAGGGGATGTCCTGCTGGGGGGGTCTGATCGCCGCCGGCTATCTGTGATTTGCGGGGGGGGGATCCTCAAAGCCCCCCTCCGATCGCGGCTCGCAGGCTGTTCACGGAGACACCCTCCGTGAACTGACATGGATCCATGGTAACACCACTTCGACCTGCTGACGCCTATCGGCGTTAGGCGGTCGTTAAGTGGTATTGTACCATCCTCTTTTTAAAGGGACCAAAAGTAATTAGACAATTGACTGAGAGTAGCTAGAGACTATGGGGCCCCATAGCAAAATTTTTATGGAGCCATCAGATCTAGGCACTCTTAGCAATGCCACCTGCCAATACCCTATGGATATGAGTTACTTGGGCAATTTGCATTCCCATGCAATGTACACTGTGTATAGTCCATGGGCACTGAGGCAAAGTCAGAGGGTGGAGAAACAAAGTGAACACATCAAGTACCACCTGGGCCCCCTCCTATCCAGGGCCCCATAGCAGTAGCATACAATTCCATTAAAATAGAATACATATTTGCTGATCATGTTTTCAGAAAATTACAAGTTGCACTTGACTTTTTATTAGTGTGAAACTTGCCTCAAGCACTGGGGGAGGCAATGTGATGGCTTAGGCATGCATGGCTGTCAGTGGTCCTGGGTCCCATTTGTCCAATTACATTTGTGCACCTGAAACAAGGGAACTGTGGATAAAGATGGCTCCAGTTCCTAAAATGTTTATACAACCCCTTAAAGTGGACCTGAACTCAGAACTTCCTCTCTGCTCTAAAAAATAAACCACAGCATGATAACCTTTACAGAAAAAAATTTCTTTGCTGCAGCCCACACAACTTTTGAAATAAATCTGCAGTATATCTACCTCCTGCTTTCCACTTTAACCCCCTGCATACCAGTAGTCTCTAGCCCCTTAAGGACCTGTGAGACTGCTTGTACAACAAAATGGCGCTTACTGACGAATCGCCGCACATACCCGCCGCTCTTGCCGATCATGACACTCTCCCATTGCTGCAGGCCCCTCTCTCTGCCATCGCAATAATGGCAGAGCTATGTGCGCCAGTCAGGAGCCGCTTTCATTGGCTCCTGACCCTGTCCATCAATGTGAGCCAATGTGATTGGCTCACAGTTGTCATATGGTCAGGAGCCAATGATATCAGCTCCTGACCGGCTTACAGAGCTCTGCTGTCAACGATGGCAAAGAGAGAGGGGCTTCGGTGGGTGTAGAGTGGCGAGATTGGCGGCAGCGCGCAGCGAGGAAGGTGAAATCTACGTCCTGTCAGAGATGCGCAGCCGCCTGCAGGATGTAGATTTCAACCAACGTGGTCTGGAATCGATTGAATATAAGCCAAAAGTCTGCACATCTGCATCTCAATTGTTTCATTTCAATTCCATTGTAGTGATGTGCAAAAACACAACTATGAAAACTGTGTCAGTGTCCAGATATTTATGCACCTAACTGTATATGCCTTTTCCGCTTATCCAAGTATAGTTCTTTTACTAGAAGCAGAAGAGGATACATTTTGATATAATTTAGAGAGAAATGTAGGTAAATGCAGAGGAAATTGTTTTCTAAAACTATGACTCAGTTTGTGATATCTAAAAAAAATATATTGAGGTTGATTCATAAAACGTATCTTCTGAATTATCTCGCCTTATTTACTAACTCATGATTTAGCTCTCCTTACCTGTCTTAAAATTCGTTATCTTTCCTTTATATGTCTTTTCTCATTAATTATCTCCTTTTATTGTTGAGGTAAAATAAGTTTAAGAGATACGTTTTTTGAACCAACCCTATTGTTAGATAATTCTTTAAAGGGGGCTTTGTGTAAACATTGTTAATAAAGGTGTGTACACATGCACTACCGCCGGCAACGACGGGTCCGCCGGACCCTCCCACTGGGCAGTCGTTCACCCGACAGTAGAGCGCGGCGGACTGATAAGGCTGTTTCTGAACGATCCGTTGAGCGGATCGTTCAGAAACAGCCTTATCAGTCCGCCGACAGTGCGTACACACGCGTATACTGTCGGCTTAAGACCGCCCAGTGGGAGGGTCCGGTGGACCCGTCGTTGCATTTAGTAGTGCGTGTGTACGCACCTTTAGGTTGACTCCCATCATGGATATCATATTGTCCAAAAAAAGGCAAAAAATCCACTTACGTACCCTGAACCTAATGATGGGATTACACGGTATGTTTTTTGCTAAGAATCAGTCCAATAGATGCCTTCGATGACAAAATTTCGACATGTTCGTTGTTCCGCTTGATTCGTTTCCGCTCGATTTATTATAGAAGTCAATGGAAAAAAGATAAGAAAAACGAGTGGAAGGTAAGAGAATCGAGCAGAAAATTCAAATGGCTAATAGATTGTGCGCCGAATCGAACGTACCATGTAATCCCAGCATTATGCTGGGAATACACAATGAGGGTTTTTTTTGGCAGATTTACTTCAATCAATGTTCCAATTGTTTTTCTGATCAATTTCCATTCACTTCTATGAGCCATCTATCTGCCAAAAAAAACCTCACGGGGCTTCATTCACTAACCGCATTCACTAACCGACGCTAAGCCGGTTAGTGTGCCTTATCACTTAGTGGGCACAAACTACGGCACTAAGTAGTTTGCGCCCACACATCAGTCTTAGTACCGCTCACTGCACCAGCAGCGTGGGTGCACCTATATTAGTGTGCGGTGCGACGATAACGTCGCACCCGCTGCCCCTTGTTAATGGCGCATCATGTGCCCCTGAAACGCTGCATTAATGCGCTGCTTTGGGGGCACCCGATGCGCCGTTATCGTTGCACCAGGTGTGACGTTTAACCACTTGCCGACCGCCTACTTCATATTGGCGGCGGCAAAGTGGCAGCCCCAGGACCACGTAACGCAGATTGGCGTCAGGTCCTGGGGCACTCTCTGGCCGGGGATCGCGCGCTGGGATGCGCGCGCATCCACCGGCAATAGGCTCCGCCCACCCGCGACGTCAACCCGCCGGCCAATCGGAAGCGCCGGTGGGTTGTTAACCCGACGATCCCCGGATAGGAAGCGTATAATACGCTTTGTAATGTTTACAAAGTGTATTATACAGGCTGCCTCCTGCCCTGGTGGTCCCAGTGTCCGAGGGACCACCAGGGCAGGCTGCAGCCACCCTAGTCTGCACCCAAACACACTGATCTGCCCCCCCCCCTGCCCCCTGATCGCCCACAGTACCCCTCAGACCCCCCCCTGCCCACCCCCCAGACCACCATTTGCACACAATCACCCCCCTAATCACCCATCAATCACTCCCTGTCACTATCTGTCAACGCTATTTTTTTTTTTAGTCCCTAAACTGCCCCCTGCTCCCTCCTGATCACCCCCCCACCCCTCAGATTCTCCCCAGACCCCCCCAGACCCTCCCCCCCCCCTGTGTACTGTATGCATCTATCCCCCCTGATCACCTGTCAATCACCCGTCAATCACCCATCAATCACCCGTCAATCACCCGTCAATCACCCCCTGTCACTGCCACCCATCAATCAGCCCCTAACCTGCCCCTTGCGGGCAATCTGATCACCCACCCACACCAATAGATCGCCCGCAGATCCGACATCAGATCACCTCCCAAATCCATCGTTTACATCTATTCTCTCCTCTAAACACCCACTAATTACCCATCAATCACCCATCAATCACCCCCTATCACCACCTGTCACTGTTACCCATCAGATTAGACCCTTGCGGGCACCCAATCGCCCACCCACACGCTCAGATTGCCCTCAACCCCCCCCCCCCCCCCCTTATCGATTCGCCAGTGCATTATTTACATCCGTTCTTCCCTGTAATAACCCACTGATCACCTGTCAATCACCCCCTGTCACTGCCACCCATCAATCACCCCCTGTCACTGCCACCCATCAATCAGCCCCTAACCTGCCCCTTGCGGGCAATCTGATCACCCACCCACACCAATAAATCGCCCGCAGATCCGACATCAGATCACCTCCCAAATCCATCGTTTACATCTATTCTCTCCTCTAAACACCCACTAATTACCCATCAATCACCCATCAATCACCCCCTATCACCACCTGTCACTGTTACCCATCAGATTAGACCCTTGCGGGCACCCAATCGCCCGCCCACACGCTCAGATTGCCCTCAACCCCCCCCTTATCGATTCGCCAGTGCATTATTTACATCCGTTCTTCCCTGTACTAACCCACTGATCACCTGTCAATCACCCCCTGTCACTGCCACCCATCAATCACCCCCTGTCACTGCCACCCATCAATCAGCCCCTAACCTGCCCCTTGCGGGCAATCTGATCACCCACCCACACCAATAGATCGCCCGCAGATCCGACATCAGATCACCTCCCAAATCCATCGTTTACATCTATTCTCTCCTCTAAACACCCACTAATTACCCATCAATCACCCCCTATCACCACCTGTCACTGTTACCCATCAGATTAGACCCTAATCTGCCCCTTGCGGGCACCCAATCACCCGCCCACACGCTCAGATTGCCCTCAGACCCCCCCCTTATCAATTCGCCAGTGCAATATTTACATCTGTTATTCCCTGTCATAACCCACTGATCACCTGTCAATCACCCATCAATCACCCCCTGTCACTGCCACCCATCAATCACCCCCTGTCACTGCCACCCATCAATCAGCCCCTAACCTGCCCCTTGCGGGCAATCTGATCACCCACCCACACCAATAGATCGCCCGCAGATCCGACATCAGATCACCTCCCAAGTGCAGTGTTTACATCTCTTCTCTCCTCTAAACACCCACTAATTACCCATCAATCACCCCCTATCACCACCTGTCACTGTTACCCATCAGATTAGACCCTAATCTGCCCCTTGCGGGCACCCAATCACCCGCCCACACCTCAGAACGCCCTCAGACCCCAGCCCTGATCACCTCGCTAGTGCATTGCTTGCATCTATTTCCCCCCTCTAATCACACCTTGAGACACCCATAAATCACCTCCTGTCACCCCCTAGCACACCTACCCATCAGATCAGGCCCTAATTTGCCCCGTGTGGGCCCTGATCACTCGGCCAAACCCTCAGATCCCCCTCAGACCCCCTTCCGATCACCTCCCCAGTGCATTGATTGCATCTATTTTCCCCTCTAACCGCCCCCTGAGACACCCATCAATCACCTCCTGTCACCCCCCTAGCACTCCTATCCATCAGATCAGGCCCAATTCATCCTGTCATCTAAGAGGCCACCCTGCTTATGACCGTTTCCACAAAATTTGCCCCCTCATAGACCACCTGTCATCAAAATTTGCAGATGCTTATACCCCTGAACAGTCATTTTGAGAAATTTGGTTTCCAGACTACTCACAGTTTTGGGCCCGTAAAATGCCAGGGCAGTATAGGAACCCCACAAGTGACCCCATTTTAGAAAGAAGACACCCCAAGGTATTCTGTTAGGTGTATGATGAGTTCATAGAAGATTTTATTTTTTGTCAAAAGTTAGCGGAAATTGGATTTTTATTGTTTTTTTCACAAAGTGTCATTTTTCACTAACTTGTGACAAAAAATAAAATCTTCTATGAACTCACCATACCCCTAACGGAATACCTTGGGGTGTCGTCTTTCTAAAATGGGGTCACTTGTGGGGTTCCTATACTGCCCTGGCATTTTAGGGGCCCTAAACCGTAGGGAGTAGTCTAGAAAACAAATGCCTCAAAATGACCTGTGAATAGGACGTTGGGCCCCTTAGCGCACCTAGGCTGCAAAAAAGTGTCACACATGTAGTATCGCCATACTCAGGAGAAGTAGTATAATGTGTTTTGTGGTGTATTTTTACACATACCCATGCTGGGTGGGAGAAATCTCTCTGTAAATGGACAATTGTGTGTAAAAAAAATCAAAAATGTGTCATTTACAGAGATATTTCTCCCACCCAGCATGGTTATATGTAAAAATACACCACAAAACACATTATACTACTTCTTCTGAGTACGGCGATACCACATGTGTGACACTTTTTTGCAGCCTAACTGTGCTAAGGGGCCCAAAGTCCAATGAGTACCTTTAGGATTTCACAGGTCATTTTGAGACATTTGGGTTCAAGACTACTCCTCACGGTTTAGGGCCCCTAAAATGCCAGGGCAGTATTGGAACCCCACAAATGACCCCATTCTAGAAAGAAGACACCCCAAGGTATTCCGTTAGGAGTATGGTGAGTTCATAGAAGATTTTATTTTTTGTCACAAGTTAGCGGAAATTGATATGTATTGTTTTTTTTTTCACAAAGTGTCATTTTCCGCTAACTTGTGACAAAAAAAAAATCTTCTATGAACTCACCATACCCCTAACGGAATACCTTGGGGTGTCTTCTTTCTAAAATGGGGTCACTTGTGAGGTTCCTATACTGCCCTGGCATTTTAGGGGCCCTAAACCGTGAGGAGTAGTCTAGAATCCAAATGCCTCAAAATGACCTGTTAATAGGACGTTAGGCCCCTTAGCGCACCTAGGTTGCAAAAAAGTGTCACACATGTGGTATCGCCGTACTCAGAAGAAGTAGTATAATGTGTTTTGAGGTGTATTTTTATACATACCCATGCTGGGTGGGAGAAATCTCTCTGTAAATGGACAATTGTGTGTAAAAAAAGTCAAATAATTGTCATTTACAGAGATATTTCTCCCACCTAGCATCTGTATGTGTAAAAATACACCCCAAAACACATTATACTACTTCTCCTGAGTACGGCGGTACCACATGTGTGGCACTTTTTTGCACCCTAAGTGCGCTAAGGGGCCCAAAGTCCAATGAGTACCTTTAGGATTTCACAGGTCATTTTGCGACATTTGGTTTCAAGACTACTCCTCACGGTTTAGGGCCCCTAAAATGCCAGGGCAGTATAGGAACCCCACAAATGACCCCATTTTAGAAAGAAGACACCCCAAGGTATTCCGTTAGGAGTATGGTGAGTTCATAGAAGATTTTATTTTTGTCACAAGTTAGCAGAAAATGACACTTTGTGAAAAAAAACAATTCAAATCAATTTCCGCTAACTTGTGACAAAAAAAAAAATCTTCTATGAACTCACCATCCTCCTAATGGAATACCTTGGGGTGTCTTCTTTCTAAAATGGGGTAATTTGTGGGATTCCTATACTGTCCTGGCATTTTAGGGGCCCTAAACCGTGAGGAGCAGTCTTGAAACGAAATTTCTCAAAATGACCTGTGAAATCCTAAAGGTACTCATTGGACTTTGGGCCCCTTAGCGCAGTTAGGGTGCAAAAAAGTGCCACACATGTGGTATCGCCGTACTCAGGAGAAGTAGTATAATGTGTTTTGGGGTGTATTTTTCCACATACCCATGCTGAGTGGGAGAAATATCTCTATAAATTGACAATTGTGTGTAAAAAAAATAAAACAATTGTCATTTACGGAGATATTTCTCCCACCCAGCATGGGTATGTGTAAAAATACACCCCAAAACACATTATACTACTTCTCCTGAGTACGGCAATACCACATGTGTGGCACTTTTTTGCAGCCTAACTGCGCTAAGGGGCCCAAAGTCCAATGAGCATCTTTAGGCTTTACAGGGGTGCTTACAATTAGGCACCCCCCAAAATGCCAGGACAGTGAACACACCCCACAAATGACCCCATTTTGGAAAGTAGACACTTCAAGGTATTCAGAGAGTAGCATAGTGAGTCCGTGGCAGATTTCATTTTTTTTTGTCGCAAGTTAGAAGAAATGGAAACTTTTTTTTTTTTTTTTTTTGTTACAAAGTGTCATTTTCCGCTAACTTGTGAAAAAAAATAAAATCTTCTATGAACTCACCATGCCTCTCACTGAATACTTTGGGATGTCTTCTTTCCAAAATGGGGTCATTTGGGGGGGATTTGTACTATCCTGGAATTTTAGCCCCTCATGAAACCTGACAGGTGCGCAGAAAAGTCAGAGATGCTTGAAAATAGGAAAATTCACTTTTGGCACCATAGTTTGTAAACGCTATAACTTTTACCCAATCCAATAAATATACACTGAATGTTTTTTTTTTTATCAAAGACATGTAGCAGAATAACTTTCGCGCTCAAATGTATAGGAAATTTTACTTTATTTGAAAAATGTCAGCACAGAAAGTTAAAAAAGTCATTTTTTTGACAAAATTCATGTCTTTTTTGATGAATATAATAAAAAGTAAAACTCGCAGCAGCAATCAAATAGCACCGAAAGAAAGCTGTATTAGTGACAAGAAAAGAAGGTAAAATTCATTTAGGTGGTAGGTTGTATGACTGAGCAATAAACCGTGAAAGCTGCAGTGGTCCGAATGGAAAAAAAGGCTCTGGTCCTTAAGGGGTTTTATGACTGCAGTCCTTAAGTGGTTAAGGGGCAGCGGGTGCAACGTTATTGTAGCACCGTGCACTAATATAGGCGCATCCGCGTTGTACGCGCAGTGAGCGGGGCGGCGTGCGTAGTAGCTTTGCATGCACTAGGGGCAAAAAATGGCTTTTCACATCGGTGCTAACACTTAGTGAATCAAGCCCATGGTGTATTCCCATTAAGAAATTAATTTAGCATTAAGAAATCAGATTTACTTTGTAAACTGCAAACAAATAGATCGAAAGCTGTATTGGTGCCTTAACATACCATGAATATGCCATTTATATAACAATACCAATTGACTGCAAACTCCTGAAATAATGGTTCTCTATACACTACCCATTCTTCCTATGGTTCCACAAAGATGTTGCCATATGTTGGGGCCACATTGGAGCCCATGGCAGAGCCCTGTATCTGTAAGTAAAAAGAATCCCAAAACAGATAAAACATTTGTGTGGGTAGCGTTTTAAACAGACCAATAATGAAAGACCTTTGGGTATCTGTTAACAAGCTATCTTCTGTGATCCTTCAAAAACACCTGCTCTTCCCTGCTCATGGGGTATACTTGTAAACAGACTCTCAATGCCCATTGTAATGAGTAGGCAATCATTATGTGGAAGTTCAAGTCCAACAATTTAACTTAAAACATCAGTGGTATTGTTAAAGAGGAACTGTAGTGAAAATAACATAACTTTTAAAAATGGTTATTTTTTACGATATTTACAAAAGATTTAGTCGGCGTTTTCCCCTTGTAGAATCTTTCCTCACCCTGATTTACATTCTGAAATTTATCACAGGTGGTGACATCTTTAGTCCTGTCAGGTGATCTCTCCGGAATGCTAGTTCTATGCACAGAGGGAGACACTGCTTGCTTGGCAGTTGGAAATTGCCGTTATTGCCCACAATGCAATGAGGTTCACAGACAAGAACTGTCAGGACCATAGTCATGACATCACACTGTGGGAGTAATGCTTATTCCACAATTGTAGTACTTACATCCTGATTAATTGTCATTGTTATTTCAGCTAACTGACCCACTTCTACTGGAATTTGATCAGAAGTAAAAGACACTCCTAATATATTGTATGTGACTCTTAGGTAACCATATGGGAATACTCATGGCCATGATAGCGCTCCCCATCATCCTGTGTGTATATAAGCTTGTCAAATGTAAGTATATACTAAGCAGATTAAATTAATCTGTGCAAAGCCTTTGCAGGAGCTTTTGGAGAACTTTTGCTCCCACCCCATCTATGTACTTCTTCTTCTTCTTGTTATTTAGATATTTTCATACGTTTCAATTTACAGCAATCAGAAAAGTGAAAGAATTAGTCCGGGAAGAGTACTTGTTACGGCATCAGGAAATGTCCACATTTGAAACCAGCCAGCCCCCGACACTACCAGTGGAGAGACTAATCTTGCTCCAGGCAAGTAGTTACTAAGATTTTCTTCAGATGTTAATGAGTGCATTTCAGACATCTAAGCAAGAGATTATAGGCATTTCATCATCTCCATAGGCAATGTTCAAAATAGAAATGGATTATGGTGAAATGGAGTCCAAGGCAAAGGATTCTGGGTTAGGCTCCTCTTTCCAGACACTCACCAGGACTTTGACATTTGACTTAAGGATGATCCAGCTCAGATTCCAAACATATCTGCGAAGTGCTACTTGTTTTACCATTATCTATAAAAATGTTTATTACAAGTGCTGATATCTTCCACAGCGCTTTACATAGTACATAGTCTTGTCACAGTCCCTCAGAAGGACTCACGATCTAAACCTTACCATAGTCATATGTCAGTCTAATCACAATTTTAAAGAAAAGACAAATAACTTATCTGTATGTTTTTCGGATGTTGGAGGAAACTGGAGTGCCTTTAGGAAACCCATGGAAACACATGCAGAACATGCAAAGTCTGTCCTGTAGTGACCTGTCCCAAATTTTAACCCAATGCATTGGTGTAATTATGGGGGGCAGGCAGGGAGGAGGGGCCCAGTGGGGAATACAGGACTGGACTTCCTCCTCCTCCTGCACCAGGCCCCCTCCGGTTCTCCCCTGGTTGTTCTTTCATCCAGTCCTAAACAGTGCAACACACTGTCAGTGGCAATGTGCACCTTACCACTACATGGTCCAGTAGGCATAGGAAGGAAAACAACATATTTTTACGGCACAGTAGATAAATCTAGCAATGTTTAGACAGCAAGCAGCAATTTGTATATCAGTTAAATTCTTACTATCACCATAAGTTGTAGAAGATTTGACCATTTCTAACACCTGTACCCTGTCCTCCTAGTCCTCCTCTGTTTCCTCCTGGTCCTTCGTTTTAGATGGGTAATATGTTGATGTTTGGTGGTTATCCGTAACCTCCAAGTATCTGTAGGAAAGGGAGACCAGGAACCCAGTGGTGCAGTATCATAAACAAGGAGATTTAAGATTACAGTACTTGTATAGATATTATACTCACAAGGGTGTTGTAATAAACAGCGGAGATGCCGCCGCGTGGTTTAGTGACAGGGCGGCTATCTCCGCGTTAAGACCGGCGGTTTCCGTGCAGCGACACACGTCTGGCTTGGCTGGACCTTCTAGTTCACACAGATGGAGAGCTACGCGTGCGCGCGCCAGGTGACAGGACATTTATACCAGCAGAAGGGGAATCAGCTGATCAGGACGATCAGCTGATCCCAGCTGGACTCTGGATTGGCTGAGTGGCTCGGGCGGAGCTGCACAGCACTGCAAGTATATATATAGATCTTGCTTGTCAGTTGCTGGTTGTCTGCCGTTGCGAATACTTACGTGTGAGCACTCAGACCTCAGTCAGATCCTACAGTGTGTTAGAACCAGGTGGACCTGGGAATTAGAGTTGGGCCGAACCTCCGATTTTAGGTTCGCGAACCCTGTTCGCGAACTTCCGCGAACCCTGTTCGCGAACTTCCGCGAAAGGTTCGGTTCGCGAAAAAGTTCGCGAACCGCAATAGACTTCAATGGGGAGGCGAACTTTGAAAGTTTAAAAAAATTCTATCAACTGGAAAAATGATAGAAAACATGTTTCAAAAGCTCTAATACCTGGAGCCACACCTAATTGAGTGAAATACACATCACTGCTGGAGGACCCGCCCACCCTCCCTCCTCCAAGCAAGGTCCTTTATACCATTTGCCTGCCTACACTAATTAGTTATGGGACAGTTGCTACACACTCTGCTAGGGAGATTTTAATTGGCCTCCTCCCTCCTCCATATCCCTCATCCTCCAACCCTCCAACCTATTCCCTCCTACCGGAGGGAGGAGGGTCTCTTCTGCCAGGGAATTATACTATTTTAAAAACCAGTATACATCATACCATAGCTGGGAATACATACATCAGTATACATCATACCATAGCTGGGGATACATACATGAGTATACATCATACCATAGCTGGGAATTGAACCCAGATCTCACTGTGTGGTGGGCACGTCACCCTAAGCACTGTACCACTACAGAAGTAAGTGAAGCTAGCCTAAAATTTAACATTTATGCTCAATGCAATAGAACCATTAGGTTGCTTAAAGGAGAACTGTAGTGAGAGGTATATGGAGGCTGCCATATTGATTTCCTTTTAAGCTATACCAGTTGCCTGGCAGCCCTGCTGATCTATTTGGCTGCAGTAGTGTGAATCACACCAGAAACAAGCATGCAGCTAATCTTGTCAGATCTTACAAAAATGTCAAACACCAGATCATACCATAGCTGGGAATCGAACCCAGATCTCACTGTGTGGTGGGCACGTCACCCTAAGCACTGTACCACTACAGAAGTAAGTAAAGCTAGCCTAAAATTTAACATTTATGCTCAATGCAATAGACCCATTAGGTTGCTTAAAGGAGAACTGTAGTGAAAGGTATATGGAGGCTACCATATTGATTTCCTTTTAAGCAATACCAGTTACCTGGCTATCCTGCAGATCCTCTGCCTCCAATACTTTTAGCCCTAGACCCTGAACAAGCATGCAGCAGATCTGGTGTTTGACATTTTTGTAAGATCTGACAAGATTAGCTGCATGCTTGTTTCTGGTGTGATTCACACTACAGTGGCTGGATAGTGTACTGGTTAAGGGCTCTGCCTTTGACATGGGAGACCAGGGTTTGAATCCTGGCTAGGTCAAGTACCTATTCAGTAAGGAGTTCAAGGCAAGACTCCCTAACACTGCAGGGTGGCCTCTTGAGCGCGTCCCTGTGGCTTGCAGCTCTTGAGCGCTTTGAGTCCGACAGGAGAAAAGCACTATACAAATGTTGGGATTATTATTATTACTGCAGCCAAATAGATCAGCAGGGCTGCCAGGCAACTGGTATAGCTTAAAAGGAAATCAATATGGCAGCCTCCATATACCTCTCACTACAGTTCTCCTTTAAGCAACCTAATGGTTCTATTGCATTGAGCATAAATGTTAAATTTTAGGCTAGCTTCACTTACTTCTGTAGTGGTACAGTGCTTAGGGTGACATGCCCACCACA
Organism: Hyperolius riggenbachi; assembly: GCF_040937935.1. NCBI lineage: Eukaryota > Metazoa > Chordata > Amphibia > Anura > Hyperoliidae > Hyperolius > Hyperolius riggenbachi. The sequence goes on along the minus strand of NC_090647.1, from coordinate 109,919,510 downwards.
CAGTGAGATCTGGGTTCGATTCCCAGCTATGGTATGATGTATACTCATGTATGTATCCCCAGCTATGGTATGATGTATACTCATGTATGTATTCCCAGCTATGGTATGATGTATACTGGTTTTTAAAATAGTATAATTCCCTGGCAGAAGAGTCCCTCCGGTAGGAGGTGGAGGGTGGAGGGTGGAGGGTGGCCAATTAAAATCTCCCTAGCAGAGTGTGTAGCAGCTGTCCCATAACTAATTAGTGTAGCCAGACAACTAAGTCAAATGGTATAAAGGACCTAGCTTGAAGGGAGGGTGGGCGGGTTCTCTAGCACTGAAAGCAGTGTGTTTGACAATAACATGTCTGCTGACAGTGAAATGGAGGCTAAAAATTTTGCTCAATACAGCATTATGGGGCGAATCGAACTTCCGCAAAAGTTCGCCTGATGCAGGCGAACGCGAACCCCCAAAGTTCGCATGGAACCGTTCGCCGGCGAACCGTTCGGCCCATCTCTACTGGGAATTCACACTTAGCCAGATTACGCTATTGTCATTGCTGTGTTATACTTTAGACCAGTTCCAGGGTGTTGTGACCAAGGACCTCACACCCAAGCTTAGGGTGACTGTGTCATTACTGTGTTATACTTTAGACCAGTTCCAGGGTGTTGTGACCAAGGACCTCACACCCAAGCATAGGATACTGTGTTATTCTTTAGACTAGGTCCTGGGTGTCGAGACCAAGGTCCTCACACCCCAGACTAGGATTGTGATTTATACCTTTTATGACCATTTGCTCGGGTGTTGCCGACCTGGCCTGCCCGACCCTTCTGGCTGTCACTCATCCCTTGAGTGTTCAGTCTGTCTGTACTACCCGTGACACTATTCCACCAAGTGTCAGTTAGCTGCAAGGACCTCTTGCTCATCAGAGAGTCCTTCCTACAGTACAGCCAGGGGCCTCTCTCCCATTGGAGCCCCCTGGCTGCAGTACAGTCTGATTTCCAGTTACCAGGGAATCACTGGCTGCCAGATTACCTCTATCTCCTCTCTCAAGGGGATAGTCGCTGCACAGTCCAGGGCCACCTGCCCCTCAGGTGGTTCCTGGCCGAGCTGCCCGTATCTCCCGCCTCTCGGGAGATAGCTTTCAGTTACACTTAACACTTATACTTCATTAGGTGTCCAGAGGTTAGCCATACTTGTATTATTGGTGATTCTGCAGATCATCCATAATCAAGTATACATCTGTATTGTTGATGATTCTGCAGATCATCAATAATCAGATTCTCTCTGTGTGCTGACTCCAATCGTTACAGAACGGCAGACCGAAAACACTATGGACGCACTATATAGTCATGTTGAAGTCCTGACCACCGCGGTAAACAATCTTTCCGGGGTAATTATGAACCAACAGACTCAGATCAACCAGCTATTCAGGAACTTCAATTAGCTATAAATTCAGTGTGATCCCCTCCAGTCACGGACATTCGTATGTCCGTACCTGAAAAGTTTTCTCACCATAGATCTGACTTTCGGAATTTCAGAGATCGGGTACTGTCTTATTTTGAGTTGAGGCCTACCTTGTCCGTAACTGAGTCCCAAAGGGTAACATTTATAAAGACCCTGCTGTCGGGTGATTCCCAAACATGGGCATATAGCCTACATGCAGAGCATGAGGCGTTATCATCAGTTCAGGAATTTTTTAAGGCCATGGCAATTATATACGATGACTCGGATATTTCTTCCACTGCTGAAAAGAAGCTCAAGATGCTCAGGCAGGGTCGTAAATCGGTTGAGGTTTACGCCGCTGAGTTTAGGAAGTGGGCTGTCTCGGCTAGATGGGGAGCATATGCTTTATTAGACTGTTTTTTGGCAGGATTGTCGGATGCAATCCATGACGTGATGATAGGACATCCTGAACCCAAATCTGTAGACGAGGCAATTTCTTTGGCCGTGCAGATAGATCGCCGTTTGCCCTACCAGAAACAGATTCGTGGTAGGAATGCTATAAGGTCTGTCTCATACGACTCTTCTTGACCTTCATCACCCCCAGACGAGCCGATGCAAATCGGATATTCAGGTCTGAGTCAAGTGAAAAAGAGTCGCAGAAGGCCAAGAAAACGCGGTCTATATGGTGCTAAAGGGCCAGGAGAATGCTGCCGCCTGGGGTTAGTCAATACCATAGGCGAGCGGTCTTTATCTCTAAACAATAATCGTCTGCTCCTTCCCTGCTCTATTACATGGGAGGGTCGGACTAGTTCCGCAGAAGCCTTTGTAGACTCCGGTTCTGCAGCGAATTTCATAGATTACGATTTCGTAAAAAAATTGGGGATACCCTTGTTCCCACTAGACCGGCAGATTCTGGTCACTGCAGTGGATGACTCTCCGTTGCAGAGTAGTCAACCTCTTTTCCAAACCCCTTTGTTGTCATGTTGTTTAGGGGCGTTTCATGAAGAGAAATTACAGTTCCTGGTCCTGCCAATGGTAAACTCTACTGTGGTTCTTGGTATGCCCTGGTTACAACTCCACTCTCCGCAGATTGACTGGGCTTCAGGACAGCTACTGAAATGGTCTGCCCATTGTCATCGGCATTGTTTGGGGAGAGTTGCTGTTGGTACTACCAAGATACAGGTCGGAGGAGTGGCAGTGCAGTGTGCGGATTTTTCTGACGGGTTCTGTCCCTCACTGTCACCTCTTACGCATATACCAGGAAGTAAAAATTCCAAAGCAGACGCTCTATATAGGGGTTTTGAGACTAAGACCATTCTACCGCAGATAAAACAGGCAGATGAGAGATGGTCTGTAAAGTGGAAGTTTTCCCCAGGGGACATGGTATGGGTGTCCACTCGGCATTTGGCCTTGAAGCAACCGTCACCCAAACTGAAACCTAGATTCATAGGACCATTCCCCGTGATCAGAAAGATCAATAATGTCACTTATGCGATTGATCTCCCAGCCAGTATGAGAGGTGTGAGATCATTCCATATGTCTCTGTTGAAGCCGGCAGTGCACGTGGATTCCTCACCCCCCCCCCCCTGTGGTCGTTGATAACCAACCTGAATATGAGATCGAAAAGATTCTGGACTCTCGCTTAGTGCAAGGTTCTGTGCAGTATCTGGTCCTCTGGAAAGGTTATGGTGTGGAGGAAAGAGCTTGGGTGCCGGATTGTCGCTTGCGTGCGGAAGTATTAAAGAAAGAATTTCATGACTCACATCCTGGGAAGCCGGGTAGGAAGTGTCCGGAGTCCACTCCTCAGGGGGGGGTACTGTAATGAACAGCGGAGATGTCGCCGCGTTGTCTAGTGACAGGGCGGCTATCTCCGTGTTCAGACCGGCGGTTTCCGCGCAGCGACACACGTCTGGCTTGGATGGACCTTCTAGTTCACACAGATGGAGAGCTACGCGTGCGCGTGCCAGGCGACAGGACATTTATACCAGCAGAAGGGGAATCAGCTGATCAGGCCGATCAGCTGATCCCAGCTGGACTCTGGATTGGCTGAGTGGCTCGGGCGGAGCTGCACAGCACTGCAAGTATATATAGATCTTGCTTGTCAGTTGCTGGTTGTCTGCCGTTGCGAATACTTACGTGTGAGCACTCAGACCTCAGTCAGATCCTACAGTGTTTTAGAACCAGGTGGACCTGGGAATTCACTCTTAGCCAGATTACGCTATTGTCATTGCTGTGTTATACTTTAGACCAGTTCCAGGGTGTTGTGACCACGGACCTCACACCCAAGCTTAGGATTACTGTGTCATTGCTGTGTTATACTTTAGACCAGTTCCAGGGTGTTGTGACCACGGACCTCACACCCAAGCTTAGGATTACTGTGTCATTACTGTGTTATACTTTAGACCAGTTCCAGGGTGTTGTGACCACGGACCTCACACCCAAGCTTAGGATTACTGTGTCATTACTGTGTTATACTTTAGGCCAGTTCCAGGGTGTTGTGACCAAGGACCTCACACCCAAGCATAGGATACTGTGTTATTCTTTAGACTAGGTCCTGGGTGTCGAGACCAAGGTCCTCACACCCCAGACTAGGATTGTGATTTATACCTGTTATGACTATTTGCTCGGGTGTTGCCGACCTGGCCTGCCCGACCCTTCTGGCTGTCACTCATCCCGTGAGTGTTCAGTCTGTCTGTACTACCCGTGACACTATTCCACCAAGTGTCAGTTAGCTGCAAGGACCTCTTGCTCATCAGAGAGTCCTTCCTACAGTACAGCCAGGGGCCTCTCTCCCATTGGAGCCCCCTGGCTGCAGTACAGTCTGATTTCCAGTTACCAGGGAATCACTGGCTGCCAGATTACCTCTATCTCCTCTCTCAAGGGGATAGTCGCTGCACAGTCTAGGGCCACCTGCCCCTCAGGTGGTTCCTGGCCGAGCTGCCCGTATCTCCCACCTCTCGGGAGATAGCCTTCAGTTACACTTAACACTTATACTTCATTAGGTGTCCAGAGGTTAGCCATACTTGTATTATTGGTGATTCTGCAGATCATCCATAATCAAGTATACATCTGTATTGTTGATGATTCTGCAGATCATCAATAATCAGATTCTCTCTGTATGCTGACACCAATCGTTACAGGTGTGTTGCAGCAACTTGCAACCACCGTCTGTGCTAGCAGGAAAATAACCGTCCCTGCTCGGTATCGCAGGTCTTTAGGCGCAGGCGCTGGCCGGTTTCTCTCCTGATAAAGTTCTGAGGACACACAGGTCCTCGTAACTGGGAACCTTTTTGGTTATGGGCTATGCTAAATTTACTGGTGGAGGCGCCCTTAAAGTGGATCCGAGATAAACTTTTACTCATTGCATAATTGTGTTTCTTTCATATAGTTTATAGGGCATTCATCAAGCCAAATACTTTTTTTGTTGTTTTTTTATACTCTAATTCCCTATAAACTAAACAAGCCTCGCCCACAGCTCCTTTTGTGCCTTGGCACTGTAGCAAGGGCTTACGGGAGCTCAGTCTGGGCAGGAGGAGGAGGAGGTTACTAGCCATTGATTTCAGAGGCAGTGGGAGGAGGAGAGGGGACTGAATTTACACACAGGCAAGCTGATAGCATCTCCAGCCCTCAGCCTGTGACAATGTGACAAACAGAACATGGCTGCCCTCATTGTATCACAGAAATAAACAATCATAAACTTTTGAAGCTGTTTGCAGCTAGATATGCTGTGTAAACTATCTAAAGTTCAGATAAGGTATATAGACAAGTTACTTGTTATAGTTAGTTTTTCATCTCGGATCCACTTTATTGGTGTATTACTACTAAATGTGTGGTGGATGAGAAGTGTAGCTCCTTACATTCTAAGAAGGACAAACCTTGAGTAATGGACAGTAAATATGTATTCATTCATGCACAAGACAACACTTTTCACGGGTCCTTGCCCGCTTCTTCAGGTCGCTATAAGTGCCTATAATAAAAACATATATATATATATATATATATATATATATATATACACACACACACACACACACGCGCGCGCGCGCGCACGCACGCACGCGCACACACACACGGATGCAAAAGTTTGGGCAACGCTGTTAATAGTCATGATTTTCCTGTATAAATCGTTGGCTGTCACGATAAAAAAAATGTCAGTTAAATATATCATATAGGAGACACACACAGTGATATTTGAGAAGTGAAATTAAGTTTATTGGATTTACAGAAAGTGCGCAATAATTGTTTAAACAAAATGATGCAGGTGCATAAATTTGGGCGCCACAAAAAAGGAATGAAATCAATATTTAGTAGATCCTCCTTTTGCAGAAATGACAGCCTCTAAACGCTTCCTGTAGGTTCCAATGAGAGTCTGGATTCTGGTTGAAGGTATTTTGGACCATTCCTCTTTACAAAACATCTCTAGTTCATTCAGGTTTGATGGCTTCCGAGCATGGACAGCTCTCTTTAACTCACACCATAGATTTTCTATTATATTCAGGTCTGGGGACTGAAATAGCCAGTCCAGAACATTGTACTTGTTCCTCTGCATGAATGCCTTAGTGGATTGAGCAGTGTTTAGGGTCGTTGTTGAAACATCCAGCCCTGGCACAGCTTCAGCTTTGTCACGGATTCCTGGACATTGGTCTCCAGAATCTGCTGATACTGAGTGGAATCCATGCGTCCCTCAACTTTGACAAGATTCCCAGTCCCTGCACTGGCCACACAGCCCCACAGCATGATGGAAATGACAACAGTGCCCAAATTTATGCACCTGCCTAATTTTATTTAAACAATTATTGCACACTTTCTGCAAATCCAAAAAAAAAAATAATTTCACTTCTCCAATATCACTGTGTGTGTCCAATATGGTATACTTAAATGACATTTTTTATTGAAACAACCAACGATTTATACAGGAAAATCATGATGAACGATTAACAAGGTTGCCCAAACTTTCACATCCCACTGTATATAGGCTCTTGTATTGATCTGAAGATGCAGGCAAGGACCCATGAAACACGTTGTCTTGTGCATGAATGAATAAATATTTATTTTCCATTATTCATGGTTTGTCCTTCTGAGAAGGTAAGAAGCTACACTTCTCATCCAGATCACATTTAATAGTAGAGGAAGAGAGGTAGGAGGCGCTCTAGAGGTACTCAGACAATGGATTGTGTGCCAAAGTATATTAAAAAAGAAAGCAAAAGCTCTATAAGACCTTATCATAAAATATATATATAGCAGAATATAAAAAGATGGCCTACCTTATGCAGTAGTCACTCAATTTTGAGTGACTTTGGAGAAAAGTGCAATCCACATGTTCTGTGTATTGTCTCTAGCTTGGTCACACCCCTGGGATCAAAACAGAAACGGATTAAGATATAATGCAAGGTAGTAGATTGGGGCCCCCTTGTGGTCTTTTTGGTAAACTGAAGTGGAGACAGGTCAGAAAAGGTGGCAGGTGGGCCCCTTGACACCAACCAGGCCCCAAGCACCAGCCTAGGTTGTCTGGTGGATGATCCTGCTCTGGTTCAAAAGTTACATGGGAGGGTGTTTTTTCTACAGTAAGTGTATAGGTTAACATTGAACACCATTATTATTATTGATCTACAAAGCTCCAACATAACCTGTGGCACTGTACAAAGTAAGAAACAAACATGGGGTACAATAATACTGATAATGATATATATACCAATAACCAAAATACAGATTTAGTACAAAATACAGAATCAGTACAAAGTACAGAATCGGTAATAACAGTGACAGAATTAATATGAATAAATGTGTAACAAAATCCAAGGGGGAGCTAAAGGAATTTAATATAAACAAATATGTTGTATTTACAGTTTAATTTAGCTTTTAACTATAACAGAATTTATTATTGCAAAAATGCTTACACTCAGATAACTTTGAATAGGAAGAGGAACATCATGCTGGGAATACGAGGGCTCGATTCTGAGCCATTGAGATGGCTCGATAGATAATTCCCGACATGCCCGATCTCCCGCCCGATCGTTTCGCCGCTCGATTCCGCATTAAGGACAATGCAAAAAGATAAGAAACGAGCAGAAGATAAGAGAATCCCCTGCGGAATCGAGCGGGGAATCGATCGGGCAGGAGCATCGAGTGGCAAAATCGAGCCGTGTATGTCCAGCATCGAATCCCAGTGGTAACCTTCCACAAATGGCCTTATATCACCACCTCTGTGAGAGATTAAAATATCGTACCAGTTAGATATGCCTTTTTAGCTATGTGTAAAAGTTTAGCTATTTAGCAACAATGTTATATTGTGGATACAATATGCAACGCAATGTTCTACTTTATTTGTATTTTTCACAGAATGTTTGATGTAAAGGAAATTCTACTGGTACAATATAAAGCATATGTTGTAATTGTCTTCTAACAAGTACCAATAAAAAGTTACATTTGGAAAATCCTTGTGGCAAACAACTCACTGCAAACACAATCATAGCTACGCAACACAAACGCAAATGCATTTGTGTTGACTAGTGGTTAGAGGTGCCTTGCTGCAAGGTTTCTTGAGTTTATATGCATTTTTGAGTGGTGCTTCCTCACTAACCACTATTGTATTATAAATGATTGCGACTTGAATATTTACACCTAGGCACTACGAGATGATGGCTTGGGAGCACATCTGTGGTTTGGTAAATTGGAAGGGAAGATTGTCATCATAAAATGCTTTCCACCACCTCTGAAGAACCTGTATAGCCAGGAGTGGAAGATTCTCAGCCTCCTCGTGCCTCTTCAGCATGAAAATGTGATGTGCCTTCTAGCTGCTGGATCTGGTACTGCAGAAGTACTGGAGCATCACCAACTCCTAGTCCTACCGCATTATCCTGAAGTACGTTACTGGCTCACATATAGGACAAGTCTAATGATGTTTAGTCAGTAGTAATGTTTTAAAGGGAACCTAAAGTGACGCGAATATAGAGGCGGCCATCTTAATTCCCTTATAAACAATGCCAATTGCCTGGTTGTCATGCTCAGCTTTTAACCTTAGTTGTTTTTGAGTCACACACCTGCTACACCTTGTGGAGTCAGACCAGAGTCAAAGCATCTGATCTACATCTTCATTCTGGGCCAGTGACTTAAAGTGTACCCGAACCTAAGCTCGGGTACAAAACTACATACTTGCATAACAAGAGGAAAGCCTCTGGATCCTAATGAGGCTTCCCATAATGTCCTCTGGTCCCCTGTTTTCGCTCGCGAACCCTCCAAAGATTACCAACAAGGGCTTATTGGTAGTCTGATTGAGGCTGTGCTCCTGTTCAAGCACAAGAGCAGCTATACTGCACCTGCATGAGTCATACATGGCAACGGAGGACCAGAGGACGCTGTGGGAAGCCTCATTACGATCCAGAGGCTTTCCTCTTGTAAAGTAAGTATGTGTTTCTGAACAGCTCCGGTTTCCTTTTAACAGTATTAGAGGCAGAGCATCAGCACAGACGTCAAGCAACTGTTTATTAGAAAATGAAGATGGCAGCCTCCGTATTATACTAATTTCAGGTTCCCTTTAAGTCTACATGTTTACAGACTGATGCTTTATGTTTTTTTATTATTATTTGCAAGAAAATCTTAGAGGGGGGAGTGTGCAAAATGTCATCACTGCCTGCTGCCCTGATGCAGATAGTGATTGGTCTAGAAAGAAGGACGCAAACATTTTAATGCAAACATATTCAGGAAAATGACACGCCCTTCACACCTCCAGTCACCCCTTCATCACACTTCCAGTCAGGTGCCCTATCAGTATAAGTAGTTTCATCTTCGAAAGCACACTGCCACTTTTTTCATTACTAATCTTACATTATATAGGCATTTGTAGGTAAGAAAGGTGATAATTCATCAAAATATATCCACTTTATTTAGTGGATGAATGCATTATATTTCTGTATTATATTCATTTGTACAAATCTGTATATCATGCCATATAAAGGGACAATGGGGGGACGGAAGGTGGATTTACTTCCAAAAGAGGAAAAGTCTCTCCAAAAAAAAGACAGTTGGGCAGTCACAGTACTGTAACATTGGGAAGATAAAGGGGTAGCCTATGTTTTAAATTATCCATCATAAACGACAATACAGCCAGTTGGACAAAAAAGTACTGTTCATGTACTGTCACACAAATCTCATGTAAAATATTTTATTATTTTAAATGAAAAACATACTGAAGTTTACCTACTTTTTCCTTTTATAAATACACTGTTATACCAGGGATCTATGCGGAATTACTTGACATGCCGAACCACTGATTGGGCCACAGCTTGCCGGATGGCCATTTCTCTAGCCAAGGGGCTGGCTTTTCTCCATGCCAATATATGGCATGAAGGTTAGTAAAGTTAGTAAATGCTTTATCTACAAAGGTTAATTAAAGTGGATCCGAGATAAACTGTTACTTATTGCATAATTGTGCCCCTTACATATAGTTTATAGGGCATTCCTCAAGCCAAATACTTTTTTTTTGTTATAATACACTAATTCCCTATAAACTAAACAAGCCTCAGCCACATCTCCTCCAGCGCCTAGGCATTCTGAGTCCTATGTAGCAAGTGCTCATGGGAGCTCAGATGTCTGAAAAGCCGCCAAAGCAAAAGTCCTCAGATGGGAATTGTCAAAAAGCTGTTTTTCAGGGTTCAGCGCTAATCTTGTAGTATTGAAGTACCTGTACATGTAGCGACTTGGCGGCCAATCGACCATCCGATTCGATAATTATTATCAAACTAGTGACTTTAGCCCATTTAAAAACGGACTAGGTCTGTCACCACTGATCCGCCGCGCGCGCCTGCTGCGCGCACACACACTTGCCCCTCCTGGCCCTCCCCCCCGCCGCGTCATTCTCCCAGCTCTCCTGTGTCTCTGTGTCGCTCCCTGCACATGCGCACAACAAAAACACACAGGGACACGGGACACAGAGGGCCAGATTTATCAAGAGTGTCTGAGACAAAATATTAGTAGGTTTTTAGAAAACAGTGCAGAACTGTCTCAGGCATCCTAAGAAAGCACTAGATAGTGCAGATTACTTCTTAAACTGTAAGGAATAGAAGCTAGGAAGGTCTCTCAGACAGTGCAGTGTGTGAGGGGAATTGCTGTTGCTGAGGTAACCAACACACCTGCTGTCAGCAAGCTCTGAGTGAGGGGGAAGGAGCCCTTCACAAATCACATCTAGCCTAGCGTGGGCAGCACGGTGGCGTAGTGGTTAGCGCTCTTGCCTTGCAGCGCTGGGTCCCTGGTTCGAATCCCAGCCAGGGCACTATCTGCAAAGAGTTTGTATGTTCTCTCCGTGTCTGCGTGGGTTTCCTCCGGGCACTCCGGTTTCCTCCCACATTCCAAAAACATACGGATAAGTTAATTGGCTCCCCCTAAAAATTGCCCCTAGACTATAGTACTTACACTACATAATATAGACATATGGCAATGGTAGGGATTATTAGCTCCTTTGAGGGACAGTTAGTGACTAGATATATATATATATATATATACACTGTACAGCGCTGCGTAATATGTCGCCGCTATATAAATACTTAATAATAATCATAATAATAGCCTGCATTATCTGCAGAACTGCTAATGAGCACTTCTTATCTGCAGCAGTTAAGGAATGGATTTGCACTTTTCTTAACTGTCGTGTAGCTCTAGAAATCCGTGCTAAACTGCCGCTATTACATAGGCTTTGGGAAGTTTCTTACTATGATGCAGAACTGTTCTTCTGCTGGTTAGAACAGTTTTAGAAGAAAAAACTGTCGGTAATGCTTTGATAAATCTGGCCCAGAGACACTTGCATTTTATTAGGTAGGATCAGATGAAAATCAGTGCTGCCAAGTGCATGCCCGATCCATACATGCAACCCACGTGGTTGCCGGAGTAACATCACACATGCACCCACGTGTACACCGGCAACCATGTGGGGCACTTGTATGCACGAAGGACGGTGCATGGAGCCAGCGTCACAAGGCCGATTCCAGATCGATTTCAACATGAAATTGTTCGGGCATCAGCCTGTGGTGTATAGGCAGGCAACAGATCTCCCTCCGATCAGATTTGATCACAGAGAAATCTGTCACTTGGTCTGCTCATACATCGTCTGATGTATGGGCACCTTAAGTCCACCACCAATACCTATCAAAATGTCACTTCAACTATTGTCACTTCAGCATTCCATATCTATGCCTCCGGTGTCATTCCAAGGTGGCAACAGAAATTGCACAGACATTATAACTCGGGTCTTATTTCTTTTGATAGGCTTACATTTTGATGGATGGTGGTGGTGGACCTATACGATAAGATTACTGCTGAACCCTGTGGCCAGCTTCACACTGCTAACTGGCGTTAGTGTAATGCCAAAAATGGCCTTCGGGGATTTCCGTGTTAATACGTGGTAATTCTCTCTAGCGCTCACTTCCTGTGGCAAAAGAAACAAATTGTGCAGAAGTGTATTGATTAAATACGCTTCCGCGCATGCGCGCCGCAACGCATTCGGGAATGTTTAAAAATCTATGCATCACCATAGACTTACATGACTTCCGGTACGCGGGACGTTGCCGTGTAAGTCAACAGTAACGTAGGTATACGCTTGCATCGGTAATTACGTCACTTCCGCCGCAACACGTCAATGTGAAAGGCCCTATAGACTTTCACTGGTGTAGCGTTGGCCTCCGGTAAAAACAAGCCAACATACCGTGCCAGTGTGAACGGGGCCTAATACAAGTATATTATGATGATCAATTTACTGGTGTAGCATTGTCCTACGGTAAAAACAGGCCAACGCACCGCGCCAGTGTGAAAGGGGCTGGATACAAGTATATTATGATGATCAATTTAGCTTTTCTATTAGCAACTTTAGAAAAGTGTATTTTTATACCAGAGCTCTGAAAATTAAAAGCAGTGAATTTATATTTACTGTACTTTGCACTATGCTCTGTTTTCTCATTTTACCTTCAGAATGAAAGGAAATGCATTGAACACAGGCAAACTTGCTTTCAAGGTCATTCTGTATCATGCAGCACAGCTGTGACTGTGAAAGAATCTTTAGATCCAAATTCCATCCGTTCTAAAAAGTGCTGATGGTGAAATCCTTCACCCACACAAATGTAGTGTTATCTTGTGTCTTTCACTTATTTCATTTTGCTAACAAGTGATAAACTCCCCATCTGTCAGCATGTGTTATTTTCTTGGATTATTTTAATTTTGTTGTTCTGATGAAACCTTGTGGTAAAGTATAAAATTGAAACAAGATGTGTAGTTGCTTTGTAGTGTGGTTGGTTGTTGGTGAATAAAGCTTAGCCAAAAGGATTGATCCTGATTGTTTCATACGAAAATCTAATGCAAGTAAATTGTCTCCCATTGTTGCTAGTTATCCCTGTAAATATTTATCAGGACTTAAAGAGTAACTGTTAGGTTTAAAATACAAAATCAATTCTCTATTGCAGGGTGTTACATAGGGAAAAAGGATGCTAACCAGGCAATTCAAAACTTTAAAACCAATCTGACTTTTTTTTTCAAAATAGGTTTTCTCTCCCCATGCCCCCAGGCTCTAACTTCATACACAGAGGCAAAAGAGAAGTGCCATGGCATGCTGAATCAGCCTGATTGCCTAAAGCCTCTGTCACTCACCTCTCTCCCCTCTGATTGGCCGCCTGGTCTCCCTTTCATTGTGGTGGTCGCAGTGGCTGCTAGCGCGCAGGCAAGGGGGACAGAGGCTGTCTCCTGTCGCTGTCCTCGGCCCCCCTCCTGTTCAGTGTCATGTCCTCCTCTCCACACTCCTGCCGCATCTGCCACCAGCTGCATTCCCCCTCCTTCCCGCACTGCACATTGGGGAAGGATAAATGCGAGGCACACAGAATTCACCTAATAATGGTTCCAGACGCTGCCGTTTCCTTCTATCCTCTCTGCACTACCGCCGGGGTTAGATGGGAACGGCGGCGCTTGGTCTTGGATCCATTAGTAGGTGAGTCTGTGCTCAAAATCAGTACAGGGAGGAGAGGGATGCGGGGGGGGGGGGGGGGCAATCTTTAGCCGAAGACATGAGATGGCCACTGCCAGGACTAGGATTATCCACTATTAAATTTGATAAATCACTAAGATCCAAACCGTGGAAAGTGCAATACATCTGCTATGTAAGTAGAGCAAGTATTTATCTACTTACTGTGTTTTTTTTGGGAGGGGGCATATTATGACTTATAGTTACTCTTTAACGCTACTTTGTGGTGCCACTCGCACATCCTTCCCCTCCCCTCTCCACAGAGCAGAACATGCCCAGGAACAGTATGCACAACTAGTAATCTCTGGGAAGTGGGACTCTGCTCCATTGATGGAAAATAGCCAATATCTAGTTGAATTGGCCAATTTACTCATTCGGGCAGGATGGAACATATCAGTCAATCGTGAAGGAATCGGCTATTGTTCACAGGAGTTCTGTCGACACAGAATTGATTTTTGGTTTCAGAGCATGGAGGCACAACGTCATTCAGATCAATTCAAGTAGGAATCACATAGGATCTCGCTTGCAATGTGTGGGCCACCAGTCGATCGACTTTCAATCGACCATACTTTTGTTGAACACCAGTAAAATCGATTGCTTAATCGCTCAGTGGAAAATAAAGTAATGTATGGGCACCTTAAAGAAAACCTGAACTGAAAATTAAAAGTCAAAATAAGTATACACAAGTCATACTTACCTTCCATATCGTCTACTCCTCAGTGTCTTTCTCCTGTTTCGCATCCTATTTGTTCACTGTGATCAAGGGAATTTTCCGTCCTCCATTTTGAAAATGGCCATTACCCATAACAGCTTTCTGGTCAGCACACAGTTAAACTGTAACATTGCCCACTTGAGCCATAGGGAAACATGGACATTGCCTGGTACATCAGTTTTCCTCTCAGCTATAACTGACAGCAACTGATATTTTACTGACAGCAACTGATATATTTCAGATCTGACAAAATATTGTCAGAACTGGAAGGGATCATTGTCAGAAGAAAATGGTGAGCTTCTGAGAGGAACTGATGGCAAGGTAACTATGCAATGTTCATTTGAAGTTACCTCATGTGTTTATTTTAAATATTTTTACTCAGTACAGGTTCTCTTTAAAGCTTATTTAATCTGATTGCACAAATTACTACGTCTGTGTGATCTGAGGTTCAAAAGAAACTTTGGGCAAATTGTTACAGCAGGCCCTTATTAGACATGAGAAGTGGACAGACTGCTCAAAGACTGTACAACCAGATCATATGGTGTGTGGACTGCTTTGGTTGTTGCTTAATCCACTGCTGCTCATATAAATAAACAGTTCAAAGTAAAACAGAAATGTATCCATTGGCAACATGAAGGCATTCAAGCATATCGGTATTTAGTTATAATAAGTTATGAAATTTACCCTAAAAATGAGTCTATGTACAGTATGGTGAGCTATTTTTATCCCAGAAAGGAAAAAAAATGAGAGCCCAATATTATTTAGTATTTATTTAGCGCTTTCACTAACTGTCCATCAGAGGAGCTCACAATCTAATGTCTACCATATTCATATGTCCCTTGTAGTCTAGGGCCGATTTAAGTGAAGCCAGTTAACTTATCAGTGTGTTTTTGGGATGTGGAAGGAATCTGGGTGCCTGGAGGTGACCCCTGCAGACACAAGGAGAACATACAAACTCAGTGCAGGTAGTGCCCTGGCTGGGATTCGAACCAGGGACGCTGCACTGAAAAGCAAGAGTGCAATCTACTACACCACTGTGCGGCTCAGTATAATGTACATGTAAAAAATCAAGGTGGTTTCAAATGACATAAAGTAGAGTAATACTCACCAGGGCTGTGGAGTCGGTCCAAAAATCCACCGACTCCGACTCCGACTCCTCAGCTTAGGATTCCACCGACTCCGACTCCACGACTCCGACTCCTCTAATTTGCATATTACAATTTTGTTGATTAAAAGTATGTAACATGAAATTCGTCTCATAACTGCCAACGCTTAGGAATTTTACAAGACAACTGAAGTGAGAAGGATATGTAGACTACTATATTTATTCCCTTTAGACTAAAACTAGTCCTTAGTAATAGTACTTGTAAAAGGTACAAACCGGAACAAAGAACATCTATCAGGCCCTAGGCAATGTAAGTGTGGGTACATGTAAGAATGATGTGCAGGTACTCTGCAGGGGAATGAGGAGATTGTAAACAGACAACACCTCTGTGTTCAATGTGCACAGCATTCTCAGTGGATTCCCTGCAGCTCTGTGAGGAGTGCATATGTAGAGTATAGTACTACTGTGTAACAAAGTAAACCTGAGACAGATGAAATTAAAGTTTTATACATACCTGGGGCTTCCTCCAGCCGCCTTCAGGATAATCAGTCCCTCGTTGTCCTCCTCCACCACCTGGATCTTCTGCTATGAGTCCAGGTACTTGAGCCAGTCTGGCGTAGTGCGCATGAACACACTCCACCGCTAGGAGCATACTACACCTGTGCAGCACTATTGCGCAGGTGCAGAATGTTCCTGGCTGTGGGAGTGGCATGCGGCCGGACTGCGCTGACTGGCTGAATTACCAGGACTCATAGCAGAAGATCCGGGTGGTGGAGGACAGTGAGGGACTGATTAGCCTGAAGGGGGCTGGAGGAAGCCCCAGGTATGTATAAAACTTTACTTTTCATCCGTCTCAGGTACCCTTTAATTTGTAGTCACCAAACCAAATTTTAATAACATATCAAATTATTTGATTTCATCAGCAAAGGGAGTGCATACATTTGCATAAATCAGCATCAGTGCAGAATTATTTCCATCTCATTGACCATCTCTATTAGTGACACAGCTACACATCACGCTTTATTCTTACAGCATAGATGTTATTTAGTATATATAAGAGATTCCTGTGTACGCATCATATATACAGTCACAATCAGATATGTATATCTGACCTTAAAAATACAGGGACTGCTTTATTGAAGCAGCACAAGTAACTAATTTTGATTGGTTTATTTCATTTTTGTGGACTAAGCACAGCTATTACTGTATATATACATTATTTTTAATGACTATTATCTGAGAAATAGAACATTTTATCATATTTTATATTTTAATTACAGTTACAAATTCATTAGGAGTCGGAGTCGGTGCATTTTTTCCCGACTCCGACTCCGACTCCAGGCACCCAAAATTGCCCGACTCCACGACTCCGACTCCACGACTCCGACTCCACAGCCCTGATACTCACAAACACGGGTTACCGTAATGGCAACCACTTTAAAGACAGGTGGGTAGAACAAACCTGCCTTTAAAGGGAATGTTTAGGCTAGCTAAAAAAATATCTACTTACCCGGGACTTCCTCCAGCCCCTGGCAGTCATTATATCCCACCACGCCGCAACTCCGCTCTCAGCCAGGTCATCCTCTACTGCAGTTAAGGGATAAGAACTCTACATACATGCTGCTAGCCTTACTGGAGAGAGGAAGGGGAGGACATGGAAGGGGCACTCTTCTGTGGGAACTTCCTTAAAGGACAACTGTAACATAGTAAAACAAAAATGTTAGATACTCATCTAAAAGGAGGGAAGGCTCTGGATCCCTTAGAGCCTTCTCGTTCCTCTTTGCATCCCCTTGTCTGCTTGGAAGTACTCAGGTCTCTGAGTACTTCCGAAAGAAGAGCGTGTGCAGTAGGGAGCCGCTCGTGTTCGGAAGTACTCAGAGACCTGAATACTTCTGTGGCCTTCCGAGGAGACCCAAAGGCCTCTTCGACATTAAAGTGTAGAGGAAAGGAGCCTAAACCCCTGTGCTGGACAGAGGAAGCGATCTTGACAATACTTTGCAAGTCTGTGTAGTTATCGTCAGATGGTACTGCTCTCTTGGGTGCCACTGTAGGTGGTAGGTAATCTGCAGTAGACAGTGGGATGTGGGGGATGGGTGAAAAAAATAATGGGTGAAGGGGGGGGGGGGGGGGAATGCACTCAGGTTGCCATCTGATAAAAGTGGCCAGCCAGCCAAGGAATATTCTCACCTGTATCTGTGGCTGACTGTCCCATACAAAGGCTTTGTACCACTTGGACCAGGGACCAAGTCTTGGCAGAAGTCCTCCTCCACAAGGCGTGCAGGCGATAGCCTCCTTCAGAGCTGTACTGGCAGGCCGCTGCTCTGGTATATTTTCCACCTAGCCCGAGTGCTGTGATGCCTCTATAGGCAACTGCACTGTTGGGCAATCGTGGGTGGGAAGAGTGTGCATAATGGCTGAAGCTGCTGTTGGCTCCACACCGATCGCAGGTGGCTGGAGCGGGAGCTGGGACGCTCCTTGATGTAATGGTCAGAGGAGGCTCTGTGCTAGTCTGTGGGCCCTGCACAAGCAGGACACAGCCGGCGAGAGCGGTTTAGCAATTTGCCAGTGCAAGTGTGTACAAGTAGGGAAAAAACGGCGGCTGCCATATGAATCAAAAGTAAATCTTTTAGGGCCCGTTTCCACAATGGCAAATTCCCAATGGATAATCTGCATGCAAATTTGCATAGCAAAGTATTTCTATGGCCCTGTTTCTGTTAATGGCAAAATTCCCTCCCCCCCCCCCCCCCAGAGGAAAAAAAAAGTCACACAGACACAGGGAGAACATACAAACTCCTAGCAGATGTTGACCTGGCTGGGATTAGAACCGGGGGACCCAGCGCTGCAAGTTGAGAGCGCTAACCACTACGCCACTATTTATATGTATGTATGTATATATATATATATATATATATATATGAATTTGACCACATAACCTTCTTATCTAGGTGAAGGGGAAGAGAAGAGGGAGAGGAGAAGGACTTATCTCTGAGAAAACCAATAGTACAGTACTTACTGTAGCTGGGAAAATCCATGCAGACCAACCTAAAGGTTTCATTTTTTTTTTCAAAGCAGGTTTTGGCAACGAATTTGGGTGAAGGCTGTGCAGACATCTAATAGCTTCCTATTGGCTGACAAGGTTGTCTGAGGACCAATTTAAATGGCAAAGTGCCGTGTGGGAGTGAGCAATCGCTTCTTTGTATTAGACATCTAATAGCTGCCCAGGCCAACCATAAAGTCTGGCCAACAATGATCTGACCTCTGTATTTACCTTTGACTGCATGGCAGCTCTTTACCCTCCCATTTGTCTCTTTTGGCTCATTGACAGGCATATACAAGCCTGCAATTGCTCACCGAGATCTGAGTAGTGAAAATATTCTGATGACG
Source organism: Hyperolius riggenbachi (assembly GCF_040937935.1). NCBI lineage: Eukaryota > Metazoa > Chordata > Amphibia > Anura > Hyperoliidae > Hyperolius > Hyperolius riggenbachi. The sequence goes on along the minus strand of NC_090647.1, from coordinate 109,900,889 downwards.
GCTGATTCTTCCTGTGTGATATCCGACTTCGGCTTGTCTGTGGTTCTGGGGGATCACCGAATGATGAAGACACATGATTCCACTGTGTTAAATATGGTAACATAAAAGCAATACAGGATGTCTTATAGAGTATTATGATGAAGGCATATTTTCCATTGACAATGAACGTTTGCTTGTCAAAGACAGGAACGCTGCGCTACATGTCTCCAGAAATGCTTGACGGCTCCCTCAATCTAAAGTCGTGGCAACTGGCCCTTACCCAAGCTGATGTATATTCCTTGGGACTCTTATTCTGGGAGATATTCAGTCGCTGCAATGATTTGTATGCAGGTAGGAAGCAATTTCATTTTTTAAATCATTATTATAAAAAGTAGATGAAAGAAGGTAGTATATTTTATCAGGGCTGATTTACCATAAGGCACTGTGGCACGTGCCTACAGGTGCCTGATAATGGTTAGGCGGCTCATTCCCCTCCCCTAGTGCCTCCCTCTTTCCTTCCCTATGCAGAGTCCTGAGCAGAGCGTAAATGAGAGGTTACTCACCCAGCTCTCAGCATTCCACTAACCACTAGCTACTTACCATTAGGTATCCAGAGGTACGCTAAGTATTAAGGGACACCTAAACTGTAGATACCTATGATGGCAAGGGAAGTAAGTGACAGCTGGACCATCAGGGACACTTGTGGTGTGGTTCAGTAGGTGTTTGTAGGTTCATGGAGGGTGAAGTTTAAGGTGCCAGGACATCTGTGCCTGTAGGCTCGTGTGATGTAAATCCGGGCCTGTATTTTATGCAAACTGACCATCTGCATTCATCTTCTTGTATTAGAAAGGTTTTAGCCAGCATCTGATTTTATCCTCCAGCTTGAGTCCTCCAACGTCCTCTTGGTTACTGTGTGAACAATTATTATCTGCTGTTTATATACAGGATGTGAACTGTTGACTGTACAACCACAAAACAGCCCTGCAGCAGTGCAGTCAATGAGTGCCTGTGATCCGGCTAGTTATTTTAGTCTATTACCAGACTTTGATCTAAAAATTAGTAAATGGTTTGGTCTCCAGGACTTTTAAGGGAATATGGAGTAGAAAGTATTGAAATATATAGTCGTGACGATTGTGGGATATCTCCGTGGTCAGCGCACAAGATGTGCGCTGACACTGCGGAAGTCCTCCACAAGCGTAGTAAACGATAGAACCCAGATTTGGTGCAATGCACCTGTAGAGGGAAAAGTAAGCACAGAGACAGAATGTGTGTCCATGTCCACCAATCTAGTCGCCAGCCAGCGACGGTGAACACACAACAGCGGAAACCAAGTGGGAACGCAATCGCAAGAGTGGCGATTGCCAACAGCGACACAAGAGTGAAAGAACACAGAGATAGATTGTATGTGTGTCCACAATCTAGTCGCCCCCCAGCGATGGTGAATGCACAACAGCGGAAACGAAGTGGGAATGCAATCGCAAGAGTGGCAATTGTAAACAAGACTTAAAAGAGCACAGGGATAGAATGTATGTGTGTCCACCAATCTAGTCACCACCCAGTGACGGTGAACACACAACAGCAGAAACAAAGTGGGAATGCAATCGCAAGAATGGCGATTGCCAATAGTGACACAAGACTGAGCAGGACAGAGCTCAAAGGTAGCAAAGACACAGCAAATAACCAAGATCAGAACATCAAGGAAAATAACAAACACTAGCTAAACGCGAACACCGCACTCATTCGCAACAGCGAACGCGTTTAAGCACGATCACTGCGCGTTAGGCGCCCAGTGATAAGCGTGCGACCCTAACTAACCAATGAAACACAAACACGAAATAGAGAACGCGAACGCTTGCTAAACGGTTACCTCACTGAGCCTACAGCAAGCGTTCGTACCAGACAAGACAGACAGAAGGAGCAGCCAGCAGCAACCGCAGCTCTGGCCTACACTCCCAGACAGAGTACAGAAGTAACCACCGCCGCTACCGCTAGGGCGAGTGCGATCCAGACAGACAAACAGATGGGGCACCAGTAGCAACCGCTGCTCTGGTTAGCACCCCTAAGGCAGAATACAGAAGGAAGCACTGCCACTACCGCTAGGGCGAGTGCGATCCCAACAGACAGAACGATTTCCTGTCGACCCCCACTGGCGACAAGACAATCGCAAGACAGAAGGAGTAACCAGTAGCAACCACAGCTCTGGCCTACGCTCCCAGGCAGAGTACAGAAGGAACCACCGCCGCTACCGCTAGGACGAGTGCGATCCCAACAGACAGAACGATTCACTATCGCCAACCGCTGGCGACTGTGCAATCGCACAGACAAGACAGAATAGGCAGTACAAATTATACACAAACTGACTGCACTAAATAGGAGTGCAAGGAGCACTCCCCAGAATTAGCTATACTAAGATAGCAATGGCTGACACTCCAGGTGAGTTCAGCAGGAACAAACCTCTAAGATGACCAGCAAAGGATTCTGGGAGTACATGGTATTTATACTGCCAGCCTTCAAAGGAGGCAGGTAGGCAATTTGCATAACGAATGTATGCAAATTCCTCAGCAGCACAGCAGGTCTGAAACTTGCAAAGCAAAGACAGGTCTCTTTTCCAGAGACCTGCAGCCCTCAGACTTAAGGAATGGTCAAACAGCTGTCTGTCTGTGCAGACAGCTGAGCAGATCATTACAATAGTCCTGTAATTCGTTTGGTAAAAACACGACACTTTTATCTGAACATTTGTAAAGAAATTCACACATATAGAGTAAAAAAAACATAGTGGAAATGAGCAGCACATAGATAATACAATTGTCAAACTTCACCCACTTTGGGTAAGATAGTTTTCTTTTCTCAGTTGATTAGGGAAGAATAATCCAAACTCCCTATAGTACCACTGAGAGTAGCGTATATTATAATGGACAAAATTAACTCAATAAATAGGGCCGAGCACCCGGATCGACATGTTTCATGAACTAAATTCACTTCCTCATGAGTCGTGTCCGGCCCTAAGTTGGGTAGAATGTACCTAAAGAGTAAACATATTAACCTCCTTGCCGGTTTTCCCGACCTGAGCTCGGGGTAGAAAAAAGCAGCTGCTATCGGTGATCCCGAGCTCAGGTCGGGGTAGGCATTGCAGAGCTTTACCTTTAGTTGTGGAGTCCCGCGCGCGATCTCGCTGCGCAGCGGGACTCCAGGCTCTCTCCCCGGCAGTGTGGGGTCTTTCCCTGGCCGCCGGGATCCCCCATGTCCCCGCTATTCTTCCGGGGACCCGGCAGCCAGTTGGAGCAGCGCAGCCGTGGTGGTGGCAGCAGAGCGGTGGTGGCAGCGTGACGTCATCGGGGGCGGGGCTAACATTGAAAACGAGCTTCTCTATATTAGAGAAATATAGAGAAGTTCGTTTATATGTATATTAGCGCCATCTTGTGGGCATAGAGAAAACTGCAGCCCAGGAGCCCAGGAAGGTAAATTTTTTTTTTTTTTGCTGCAGATCTCCCTGCCAGAATGATTTTTCTCAGGTTTTAGGGTCTGAAAGAGTGAAAAAAAAATTGCACCGCTTTTAGACCCTAAAATCTGGAAAGAATCAGACCGCCAAGGAGGTTAAAGGTCAGTAGGCTCCCAAGGCTGAAGAAGAGGTGCCTCCTTTCCCAAGAGGGAGGGGAAAGGAAAGGGTGTGTGTGTGTGTGTGTGGGGGGGGGAATAAGGGAGAAGAGGAGAGAAAAAGAGGGGGGGGGGGAGAGAGAGAGAAGGCAGAAGAAAAATAAAAAATGAGGGGAGGGACCCATTAGGGTGAAGAAGGGGGAAGGGAGAGGGGAAGGGAAGAGGGTGCAAGCTCATTTGGATGGATAACAACTAAAGTTTTTTAACACTATGAGAACATAAAGACACTTTAGACAATTTCTTAGTAGGGCTAGTGTTTATATCATCAGGGGCCTGATTATTATTTATTGTATTTATAAAACGCCAACATATTACGCAGCACTGGACAATACCAGCACTGTAATATTAAATACTTAACGCAGGAAGAAGTAAAGGCAAGACTAAATAAATTAAAAATAGACAAGGCACCTGGCCCGGATGGCATGCATCCTCGGGTCCTAAGGGAATTAAGTTCAGTTATAGATAAACCCCTTTATCTTATCTTTTGTGACTCTCTTGCAACTGGCAGAGTCCCAGTGGATTGGCGTACAGCCCACGTTTTCCCATTATTTAAGAAGGGCAAAAAATCAGATCCAGGAAATTATAGACCTGTAAGCTTAACATCAGTTGTATGCAAACTATTTGAGGGGTTACTAAGAGATACTATACATGACTTCATAGTAGAAAATAATCTTATTTCTCAGCATCAACATGGGTTTACTAAAGACAGGTCCTGTTTGACTAACATGCTCAGCTTTTATGAGGTAGTGAATGCTAATATGGATATTGGGAATGCTGTAGATGTGATATACTTAGACTTTGCTAAGGCCTTCGACACTGTTCCCCACAAAAGTCTGGTGCAAAAGATGAGGATGCAAGGACTGGGGAAGAGTCTGTGTGCTTGGATAGGGAACTGGCTAATGGACAGAAAACAAAGAGTTGTGGTCAATGGATCATACTCAAAATGGGAGACTGTTAGCAGTGGGGTCCCACAGGGGTCTGTACTGGGTCCAGTGCTCTTCAATTTATTTATTAATGACCTAGTGGATACAGTAGTGAGCAATGTTGCTATTTTTGCAGATGATACAAAATTGTGCAGAATCATCAACTCTAAGGAAGATAGTGTTATATTGCAACAGGATCTGGATAGGATGGCTATATGGGCACATACATGGCAGATGAAATTCAATGTTGACAAATGTAAAGTCATGCATTTTGGTCGTACCAATGGTCTAACACCATACAAAATAAATGGGATACAGTTGGGGACATCAAACTTGGAGAAGGACTTAGGAGTACTCATCGACAACAAGTTAAATAATCGTACTCAATGCCAAGCCGCTGCAGCTAAAGCTAACAAAATTTTGGGATGCATTAAAAGGGAAATAAAAACTCGAGATGCTAGCATAATATTGCCCCTGTTTAACTCTCTAGTAAGGCCACATCTGGAATATGGAATTCAGTTCTGGGCACCACATTACAAAAAAGATATTGCAGTTCTAGAGCAGGTGCAGAGACGAGCAACAAAATTGATACGTGGGATGGAAGGTCTCACTTACCAAGAAAGGTTAGATAAACTGGGTTTATTTAGTCTAGAGAAAAGACGCCTTAGAGGAGATCTAATTAACATGTATAAATACATCAGAGGGCAATATAATAGCTTGGCGGATGAGCTTTTTGTCCCTAGGCCTTCTCAAAGGACTAGAGGACATGATCTGCGCATGGAGGAAAAACGTTTTAGCCATTTATTTAGGAAAGGGTTCTTTACAGTAAGAGTGATTAAGATGTGGAATGCATTGCCACAGGAAGTCGTTATGGCAAACTCTATACCTGCATTTAAAGGGGGCTTAGATGCTTTCCTTGCGTTGAATGACATCCATGGCTACAATTACTAGGTAATGCCAATGATGTTGATCCAGGGATTTTATCTGATTGCCATCTGGAGTCGGGAAGGAATTTTTACCTTGTAAGGGTTTTTTCGCCTTCCTCTGGATCAACAGGGATATGTGAGGGAGCAGGCTGGTGTTGTACTTTGTACTGGTTGAACTCGATGGACGTATGTCTTTTTTCAACCAAAGTAACTATGTAACTATGTAACTATATACAATGATACAAGGATGACAGAAATAACAAGGTTATACAACATAGAACAAAGTTATACATGGCAAACGGTACAAAATACATGATCATGCAATATGGGCTGGTTAGGTAGGCCCAGTAATACAAGTACAGGCTGTCATAGGAAAGGAGCACACGATCCTGTAGATTACACTAGGGAAGAGATGACCCTGCCAGAGGCTTACAATCTAAGGGGTTGAGGTGGAAACACTAGGTGGGGCTGTGAAATAAATATTCAATAGAGAGTTACTGTGTGGTAGGGTGTGGGTAGGCCATTTTAAAGGGATACTTAAGTCAAAAACAGAAAATGATTTTTACTCACCTGGGGCATCCCTCAGCCCCCTGAAGCTGTATGGTGCCCTTGCAGCCTCGCTCCGATCCTCCTGTCCCCGCCGGCGGCTACTTCCGGGTTCGGCGACAGCCGCTGTCGCCGAAACTGGAAGTAGTCGCCGGCGGGGACAGGAGGATCGGAGTGAGGCTGCGAGGGCACCATACAGCTTCAGTGAGCTGAGGGATGCCCCAGGTGAGTAAAAATCATTTTTTGTTTTTGACTTAAGTATCCCTTTAAAGAAGTGGGTTTTGAGGGCTTGCTTGAATGTGTTGAGGGAGGGAGTAAGTCTGATGGGCGGTGGAACGGCGTTCCAGAGGGTGCGGGAGGCTCTTGATAAATCCGGTCAAACTGCCGTGTGCAAGGAGCGTTCTGCAATTTTACCGGTACCAATGCCGGTGGAGTAACACCCGCTTTGCTTTTACCACAACCCGCATTACCTGAGTAAGGTGTGCTCCCTGTGCACTGCAGTTTTACCGGACCCATGTGAGTCAGGCCCCATATCACATGTCACTTATGGCATGCTTTAAGGGCTTTAAAAAGGCAGCATTAACTGGGGTGAAGAAAGTTGTTGTGTCCATTTAGGATAACATAAAAACATGTCAAGACTTATTCTGATGTTTTTGCATATTACATTTTAAATCTCTGTACATGCCCTACTATTTTGCCTATTTGTCATCTCTTTGTCACAAGCATGTGTTAAGCTGAATGCTCACCTGGAGATAGATTGGGGAACTTCACAGCGACACTACTGATGGACGAGGTTCCCCGATCCATCTTCCTACCCACGGGAACACGTGACGTCACGCAACAGCACGTGACGGGCGCGGACTCGAGGTCAAAGTAGTAGGGGATCTTAAAGATCCAATCCATCATGACAATCGTTATCACCGCAAGTCGCCTAACGTTGTTCATGTCATCACATGTATGTATCTACAACGTGAGGTCACGGAAATGATTGCTCGTTGCTCGAAAACTTGCCGGTCATTTGAAAAATCACTGTAAATATTGTGTACTGGGTACGAGACTTAAGTCGGTAAAAGTACACCAACCAAAACAGCTTTCTGCATCCGTCTAACAAGTGTTTTTTGTTTTCCCTCAGATCTCCAGCCACCGGAATTTAGTGTGGTCTTCCTGGAGGAGCTGGGGCCGAGCCCTACCCTGGATCAGCTACAATCACTGGTGGTAGAAAAGAAGTGGAGGCCACAACTGCCCAAAAACTGCAACAGAAATCTTCAAGTAAACCTCTTCTAAGTTGAATATTTTATTGTATAGTTTATATCAAAACAAATCTAACTTAAAATCAATCAGTCCGGAATAAGCAATTGTATTAATGTGATTCTCCACTGTAAAATTGTTCTTTAATTGTGACAATTTTGACCTCCTATAATAGAAGTTTGTAATTAGTCATTTAAAGGAAAGCTAAAGTTTCACAGGAAAAATGTAAATAACATATATACATGCTGCAGAAGCCACTTTGTAATTTGTGTAGTGCAGTTACTTAAAATATGCACATGCTTCCTATGATGTCACGGTGCTCTGCATCTTGTAATATTAGAGTGTAGTGCATCTTTAGTATAATGTCATCCTCCTCTGACATCTTCCTATAGAGTTATCTTTAGATGTTTCAGAATTGTGGCCTCCATGTGCTAGGAACGTCTAAAACTACTTCTGCCTGCCGCCGACATCTTTAGATGTTGTGGAATTTTTGCATCTACCCAAACTGCTGACTTTCTGCTTTCCATATTCTGCTTGGTATGATTGGCTATTGGATTCATGGATGTTGCTCCTCTAGTTCTTCTTTATATGGCTTATTTCACTTCTCTCCACCCCATTGTAAGAAGTTGGGGGTTAGAGCACTCTTTTCAGTTGGCTAGAGATATGCAAAGAAGTTGATGCAGAATTATGCAAATGTTCTTAAAAATATATGTAGCTTGACAATGGACCAACCCCATGCTTCCAAGATTGGAGTAGCCCATTTACAAGCTGCATAGGCTTTCATCATAATTACCATAATTCTGTAGCAAATCTTAATTATTTGCCCTCAAGCATAATTCCTACTGGCTAATGTGGATTATGGAACATGTAGAGCTTGTCTAAACATTCAATCACCAGAATGCCAAAATAGCTGGGACAGGCGTGTAGCTTTCAAAAAAAAATAAATAGAAGGCAGTCTAAGGGTTAACATGTAGTGCATTTTCTTAAGACCTCAGCATATTCTGCGCCTTTCTTACATTAGTGTGTTCTGCACCTTTAGCACACAATGACAGCGCACAATGGACCCTATCCTATCCTCTAACTCGCCAGTGTTAAGCACTAGTGAATTCTAAAATCACGTGATGGGCCTATTCTAATTAACAACTGGCAGGGTTGTAGAAAACTTGTTTGTGTAATTTTATCAACCAGTGAGTTCTATTCTCCCATCTTATTCCCCTTTTCATGGTGCCAGGAAGTAATGGTTCCTGTCAAACATGGAGCCAGATAAGCATAACTTTGCACCTGCTCAGAGCAAAAAAATACCCCTTTTCTGTATTTTTCTTTTTTATCTGTAACTTCTTTCTTCTTTTACTTGTTTGGTGAATCTTCTCCCAGCCACCACCCACGGTGAACTACCGGCGCTGTTTGTCGCTTCCCGCTACTCCTTTTCCGGGCACCGTCGGCTCCATCGCTACTCACCCCCCAGTCACTCACCCGATGTCCACTGCTATATGCCAGGCTCCCATGGCACTGTTGCTCCTGGCCGCTTGCCTGGTCTGCCTAGTGGACCAAGAAGTAACCCAATGTTCCGTATAAAGGCGGAAGAAGCAGAGAGCAGCAGTGGCGATCCTGGCGGAGCGGTGCAGAGCAAGGAAAGCAACAGAGCCATGGGATCCTGGCACGTAGCGGTTGAGGTTGGGTGAGTGGCAGGGAGCTGTGTGGCTCTAGTGGCGAAGAACGACGAACGTCGGGTGAGAGTGACAAGTATGGCAGATCTCCCGTAGGAGTGAAGTAGCTCTACTGTGGTGCTGAAAGACAGCTCCATGGCACAAAATCTCTCTCCCCATCATCCAGCACATATACAGTAATGCAGTGCTGATTTCTCCTCCTTTTCCTCCTTGTGTAAACACTTGACTGCTTGCATCAGAGCACGCTGCCTGTGCCAGAGTTATCAGAGGTGTGTGTACCCTGCCATATTCCCTCCTAACACCAACGCTTACTGCAGTGCCGACTTTCTGTTTTCTCCATTGCCACATTGCTAATTATTTTGTCAATGATGCTGGAGGACACCCATATGTGTTGATGGTTTTTGTCTGAGAGGATGATGAATGATCATTTCTCCTGAGAAAAATCTTACAGTATATGTGTGTGTAACTTTATATGCTGTTCCCTAACAGATTTTAGCTAACCAACGTTGCTGCACCAATGGACTTGATGTGCAGGGACCACCCCTGGAGTCACAGGGAAACTTCAGCAATCATGAAAGGTCCACACCATCCAATATTCAAGTTTCTTTAATTATAGCTCTTGGTAAAAAAACATCAATAAAAACAGGTCTGCATGATGATGACGCACAGGCGTTTCGACCCTTCTTTCTCAAATCATTGCAGAGACTCTGCAATGATTTGAGAAAGAAGGGTCGAAACGCCTGTGTGTCATCATCATGCAGACCTGTTTTTATTGATGTTTTTTTACCAAGAGCTATAAATAAAGAAACTTGAATACTGGATGGTGTGGACCTTTGATGATTCCCTAACAGATTTTAGGCTTAATGATCTTATGGGATTAGGGATTTAGACGACATTAATATGTACAAAAGTGCAAGAGCAGGTTTAACAAATGAAACGATTTGTATTGCTGTTTGCAGTTGTATAACACATTGTGGGAAACGCTGGAAGACTGCTGGGATCCTGACTCTGAGGCCCGTCTGACTGCTCAGTGTGCCCATCAGAGACTGTGCAACCTCGTTCTTTCCCCTCTCAGCCTGCCAGCTGTGGACAGTCTTCCAGACAGTGGAACCATCTGAACCGTGATACTTAAAAAAAGACAAAATAGGTTTCATTGGATTTTGCATATTATAAGAAAAATAACATTTGTAACTTGATTTTCTACATTTTTCTTCTAAAAATTATCAGATGCAAAAATGTTTAATTCCAAACCAGAGTCGAATTTAACAAAAAGTTTTATACATAGCAAGGGCTTCCTCCAGCCCCATGTGCTCGGATCGCTCCCACACCGCTGTCTTCCGTCTTCTCCCTCTTATGTACCAGGTCCCATAACTTCAGCCAGTCTGCGCAAAAAGAAGTCCACTGGCGTAACAATAGGGGATGCGACCCCTGCCGCGGGCCCCCCTAGGGCCCGCTCAGGGACTTTTGTGGGGCAGGAGGGGTCACAGCATAAGAGGAGAGCATGGCCGCAGATCGGTGGGGAGGGGGGACATTCTCCCCCCCCCTCCCGCACCTCGAGCTCTCCTATCAGCGCTTTGCCGCTTGCAATCATTTATTGGTGGCAGCAGCAGCGGCGGCGGCAGGCTGAATACATTACCTCCTTCTCGCCGGAGGTCTTCCATTCTCTAAGAGCAACTTCTTGTTTACACAGGAAGTTGCATGAAGCTCTTAGAGAACGGAAGACCTCCGGCGAGAAGGAGGTAATGTGTTCAGCCTGCCGCCGCCACTGCTGCTGCCACCAATGAATGATTGCAGGAGGGAAAGCGCTGAGAGGAGAGCCCGAGGTGAGGGAGGGGGGGGGATGTCCCCCCTCCCCACCGATCTGCGGCCATGCTCTCCTCTTATGCTGCGACCCTCCTGCCCCACAAAAGTCCCTGAGCGGGCCCTAGGGAGGTGGGGGGGGGCCCGGATTTATTTTTTGCAGAGGGGCCTGGGGATTTCTAGGTATGCCCTGGTGCCGTCTATGTATCTCTCTGGTGGATGCTGGAGAGATACGTAGAGAGCGCGCTTCTCTTGCGTCAGACTGGCCACGACTGGAAGAAGTTACAGGACCCGGTACCGAAGAGGGAGAAGATGGCGGCGTGGGAGTGATCTGTGAGGATGGGGCTGGAGGAAGCCCCAGGTATGTATAAAACTTTTGGTTAAACTCAGCTCTTTAAAGTGAAATTGATGTCGGAGGGAACAGTTAATGACTTACACAAAAAATCAGTAATGTTTACATATAAAAATACCTTTCAAATAAAAATCAGATATACAGCTTTGGCCCTGCCCCAATGAAATAAAATATGTTAGATTCCACTACAATTTTTTCAGCCGTGAAGAAAATAAACAAGCTTTAACTTATGAGCAAACTTCGCCACCTTGTGGTAAGCTGTGAAAAAAAACATATACAGTACTAACACAGTTGTAACTGAAGAATAACTTTATTACAATGATAAACATGGGTTCCAAGCCCCTTTAAGCTCCTTAATGAGCATCTGAAGAACTAGCAAGATTTTCAAGTTTTTGCTAGACAGATCCAAATACAAAAGCTTCAGCTTTAGAAACAATAGAGTGGGTGGGTTCTGCTTGCAAAAAAAAAAAAAATTGCTCATTGTTTATATAGCTGAGGGGAGCAATAAGCCTGCTTCAAGCTCAGGAAACAAAGAGCATATAAAACAAAGAAGAGAAAGGAAAAATGTAAAATTAATTTAAATACGGTAACTGATATAACTTGAGGTAATTGTTATATTTTATGCACTTCGGAGTCATTCTTTTAAGTGTAACTCCACTTTTGTTTTTAAAACAGATTCTGCATTTGTTGACACACACACCTTATTATAAAGTATTGCTATTGACCTTATGCTTTTCAGTTCAGCCTACAGCCAGCCCGGATATCCTGAATGCTGAATTATCCTTCTTTTCAGCCATGGCAAATTTTGATAATTATTTTTGTATTCCAGTTTCCGTCTGCAGCGAGTGTTCCTATTCATGCAGCATGGACTTTTCACAGCTGCAAGTATATCAGGATCCCAAATGTTTATTCACTGCCCATGTGCAATTTCACCTAATACAGTGCCCTGTCCACACAGTTCTGCTCCAAGCCAGAGCCGGATCATTCACATGGCAGCCTAGGCAGATGCATAGGGCCTCATTTGTTTCCACGGATCAGGCTGATCCTCCACCTCTCTTCTTACCTAAAGAGTCAAGTGGCAAGCATGGGAAGCTTAAACTGATACATTGCCTAGGACTTCATTTCACCCTTATCTTTCTTGGCTCTCAGCTGAAGAAGATAAGGCAAATGGAATAGGTCAGCTAGTTTAGAAATATTTGTTGAAATCTTTGCAATACATAGAAATTATTTATTTCTACCCAGGGCCAGATTTACCATATGGCAATGTAGGCATGTGCCAACAGGCGCTTGATGATGGAAAGGCGGCTCACTCACCTCTCCTAGTGCCTCCTTCTCTATATACAGTTCCAAGCAGAGCGTAAATGAGAAGTTACTCACCCATCTCTCGGAATTCCACTGACAAGATCTCCATTCAGTTGGGGGCACCACTAGCTACTTAATACAGATGCTACTGCTGGCTACCTAATGCTAAGGGACACCTGTAGCTACCTATGACGGGCAATGGAAGTAAGGGAGAAGTGACAGCTGAGACAGCCAGCAAACTCGTGGTGCGGTTTGGCAGGGGTTTGTAGGATGGAGGGTGAAGTCAAGGGTGCCAGGACATCTGTGCCTATAGGCTAGTACCTTGATGTTAATCTGGACCTGTTTCTACCAAAAAAGTGGAATTACGCTTTAAGAAAGAATGTTCTTTTTTTCGATATTTTTTTGATACTCAGGTCAACATTATATGGAGATATTACATGAACAGAAGTAGTATAAAAGAATAATTTCCTGTGTATTTACTACATAAGGTGCTAATATAAATGATCCATGAATCAGGTATAGTGGCACCTGATTAGGACCAGTTAATCTAATCAGATGAAACTTTGTACGTGTTAATAAATTGTCAATACAAGATCAGGTGTAAAAGGCTCCACATGCAGAAGTCTTATGTACTGCCCAAATCTTTCAAAATACGGTAACTCTCGTCTTCTCAGATTCTTTAATAGGATTCCTCTACCACACCACAAATAAGAAGTTGTAACTCACTGGATCAAAACACATATAAAGCAAAACAAGTGTATTTTTCATGGTGGTCACATTATCGTACATCAGACCAGTGGCGTAGCAATAGGGGATGCAGAGGTTTGCGACCACAGCGAGCCCTCCCTCAACCACAACATTAGCTTGTTATTGGTTCTCTGCACGTAATAATCACTTCTATAGATGCTTTGAATAGTAGTAATCATTAACAAATTGTTCCCCATCCGCTCCTTGCACTTCTGACACTGTGTATGCCCTTGGCACTTGTATAGCCACAGATTTTAATATTTCACATCAATAAAAGGGCTTTTCTATTTTTGGACGTGCCAGCCTCCATCTCCTTCTGTGTATCAGGTTTGGATCCAAGGGTGCGAGGATCCATTGAGGCTTGGGCACCCTCATCCCAGCTGACTGAGTGCTACTCTTTTTACCATTGAGTTAACTATGCCTTTGGCACTTGGCAGGTGGTGCACTGCAGTGTTCTCCCCAGACAATTTCCAGCCGGGTGGCATGAAAAAGTAGCCGGGTGGGGCGAGATGAGAGAATGCAGGACAGGTGCTTCTCTAAACAAGTCTGCTTACAGCAGAGGAGGAGGTGAGCCGATGACAGCCGGGTGCTCACCAAAACTAGCCGGATGGAGCACACGGCTAAAAGAGCCTGGGGAGAACACTGGTGCACTGTATCACTTGTTATGTATAGAGTCCGTGGGAAGGGGGGGGGGTGTCAAGTCAGATACTCACCTCGGTAGAGAGAAGCTTCTGCACAGAGCCGCTCAGGCTTGGCTTTTTCCGCTTTTTTCCACCTGCACAGTGCATGAAAGGCAGCATGGCCACTGTTCCACAAACCCTTGTCAAGGTGCTTCTGGGAATTAGAGATGTCGCGAACCTCCGATTTTCGGTTCACGGACCCCGCTCACGAACCTTCGCGGAAGGTTCGGTTCGCGGAAAAGTTCGCGAACCGCAATAGACTTCAATGGGGATGCGAACTTTGAAAAATAGAAAAAATTATGCTGGCCACAAAACTGATGGAAAAGATGTTTCAAGGGGTCTAACACCTGGAGGGGGGCATGGCGGAGTGGGATAGACGCCAAAAGTCCCGGGGAAAAATCTGGATGTGACGCAAAGCAGCGTTTTAAGGGCAGAAATCACATTGAATGCTAAATTGCAGGCCTAAAGTGCTTTCAAACATCTTGCATGTGTATACATCAATCAGGGAGTGTAATTAGAGTACTGCTTCACACTGACACACCAAACTCACTGTGTAACGCACCGCAAACAGCTGTTTGCTTAGTGACGGCCGTGCTGGACTGGTGCGCACCATGGCGAGAGTGTAGGCCGTGGCGGTTTTCAAGCCCATATGGTCGCCGGGCTGTGGTAGCTCAATGATAGAACAACAGTGACTGTCCAGCTGATCAAATTTGGTCTGTCCACAATGAAGCAACAACCTTATTATCTTCTTGTATGTAGGTAGGCATAGGTAGGTGTCCCAGTAGTTAGCTAGGCATAGGTAGGAGTCCCAGTATAGGTAGGTAGGCATAGGTAGGTGTCCCAGTAGTTAGCTAGGCATAGGTAGGAGATCCAGTATAGGTAGGTAGGCATAGGTAGGTGTCCCAGTAGTTAGCTAGGCATAGGTAGGAGACCCAGTATAGGTAGGTAGGCATAGGTAGGTCCCCTAGTATAGGTAGGTAGGTAAGTAGGCGTCCCAGTAGTTAGGTAGGCATAGGGAGGTGTCCCAGTATAGATAGTTAGGCAGGGCCTGGCTGGCACAGTAATAACAATTACCAAGGTCCAGCTGCAACAGATAGGGCTGTATAATGTCAGTGAGCAACACAAACACACAAAAAACACATCTGGAAAACATTATCTCTCAAAAGAGCTGTTGAGGGGTGCTATTTTAGCAATAGCAATCAGCCAAGAGCAAGTCAAGACCAAGAGCCTAACTAATCTTTCCCTAGGAGAACAAGTTTGCAGCAGCTGTCCCTAGTCTGTCTCTAGCAGGCACACAAGTGAGTGTAATGGCCGGCAAACCTGCCTTATATAAGGGGGGGGGGGGGGCTCCAGGGCTTAGTGTAGCCTGAATGGCTACAATGTGCCTGCTGACTGTGATGCAGAGGGTCAAAGTTGACCCTCATAGTGCATTATGGGGCGAATTGAACTTTCGCAAAAGTTCGCTTGGTCCAGGCGAACGCGAACCCCCAAAGTTCGCCTGGAACCGTTCGCCGGCGAACCGTTCGCTACATCTCGACTGGGAATCCCAGTGCTGGATCAGTGGAGGTGAGGGAGATGGGGAAGCCTCTGGGTTATCCACAGACTTCCCTCTGTTTAGGTAAGTATCTAAATGTTGCACTTTATATCCCTACAGGTTCACTTTAAAAAAAATTTAATAAACGGTTTGACACACAGAGACACACTATGTGGAGTATTTTTCTTTTTTTTTTCTTTTCTGAGGAATTATGAGAATACTGGCTGAATAGGGTTGGTTGGATGTCATATATGTAAACCCCCATGAAAAAATGATTGGTGACCTGCTTTGTACGTTTCCTGGTGTGGTGAGTTACCACTTCGTATTTGTGGTGCCATGGAGGGATCATATTAAGGAGTCTGAAAATCCTATTTTGAAAGATTTGCGCTTTTCATAACACTTCTGTGTGCTGAGCCTTTTTTACTTGATTTTGTGTTTCCATGTACCGTAATTATATACAAGGCTTGCTGCATGACACAGTCTATTTGTAACTGACAAGTTTTAGCACTGTTCTTTTTTGTTGTTGTACATTTTGCAGTTAATTGTTAAGTCAGATGATATTGGTTATGCTTAGCATAGTCAAGCATATTTTAGACCATGTTTAATTAGCTGGTTTTGTCAATTTAAATATTGGTGCAGTTTTATGTTAGCCAATGTTAGAAGCAGGAAAATGTAGCTTAAAATAGTGTGTACATAACTCATCATCAGCTGCAGTTCTGTGTGTTTCTGTGCAGGGCTGTGGAGTCGGTACAAAAATCTTCCGACTCCTTAGTTTATGAAATCACGACTCCGACTCCAACTACCCAAAATGGCCCCGACTCCTCGACTCCGACTCCGAAGTCTAATACTTAACCACTTGCCGACCGCGCACTCATAACGCGCGTCGGCAAAGTGGCAGTTGCAGGACCAGCGACGCACATCTGCGTCACCGGCTGCAGGCTAATTAATCAGGAAACAGCCGCTCACGCGAGCGGCTGCTTCCTGTCAATTCACGGCAGGGGGGGGGCTCCGTGAATAGCCTGCGGGGCGCCGATCGCGGCTCGCAGGCTAAATGTAAACACAAGCGGAAATAATCCGCTTTGTTTACATTTGTACAACGCTGCTAACAGTAGCAGCGTTGTACTAGATCAGCGATCCCCGGCCAATCAGCGGCCGGGATCGCTGTCACATGACAGGCAGGAGCCTGTTAGAGGCTGCACAGGACAGATCTGTTCCTGTGCAACCTCCGATCTCCGGGGCAGGGAGGGAGGAGAGGGAGAGGGGGAATCCTGCGGTGGAGGGGGCTTTGAGGTGCCCCCCCCCCCGCCAGCCACACGCAGGCAGGAGCGATCAGACCCCCCCCCCAGCACATCATCCCCCTAGTGGGGAAAAAAGGGGGGCGATCTGGTCGCTCTGCCTGGTATTTGATCTGTGCTGGGGGCTGTAGAGCCCACCCAGCACAGATCAGCGAAATCAGCGCTGGTCCTTAAGGGGGGGTAAAGGCTGAGTCCTGAAGTGGTTAACTTAACAGGGCTGTGGAATTTGTACAAAAATCACCCGACTCCTGACTCTGACTCCTCAGTTTATGAAATCAACGACTCCGATTCCAACTCCGACTCCGGGTGCCCAAAATTGCCCAGACTCCAACTCCGACTCCACAGCCCTGTTTCTGTGTGTGTGTGTCTCTCTCTGCCTGGCAGTGTAAAGTAAACAGAGCCAGGAAGAGTGGCAGGAGGGAAGCATACAAGAACAGGAATAAAGTAAGCCTCCTTCTATTCAGATACTTTTTCTGTAGTTGACAAATCCCTCAGCTGTTCTCATATGATCGATGAAAGAAGCAGTGTGTGTGTAAGCAGGGCAGAAACAAACAGTAAATAATTCCTCTGAATAGTGACAGAGAAGTTAGTTATCTACATAGTACAGCCCTGGATCCCCCCCCCCCCCCCACACACACACACAAACAAGTTGTTACAACAATTTATAAATAAAGCATTTTTTTCACACAGGCTGTGCTGAGAGATCTCTGATAAGCTTTCTTGTGTTGCTGGCTAACAGCTCTATAGGAATGTGGGGTTTACAGAAAAACAGCTTGATATTAAGCGACAACCGAGCACATTATTCCCTTCCTTAGGCTCGGGTTAAAACTGTACGGAGCAAAAATGAATCCCTTCAAAACGAATCCATTTTCAGTTTCAAACAGATCAGCTTTTTGTAAGTATTTTATTTATTTTATCATAAAGTGGACCTGAACTCTTGCAGAGGACACAAGGACAACAGAGAAAATGCAAGCTGTGTATTTTTAGAGAGAAGAGCCTGTCTAATTCCCCCTCATCTTCAAGTAATCACAAGTGTAATTTGGTCTCTCAGCGGTGTCAGCACAAAAATTAATCAGTCTCGGCAGACATATCTAATATGTAAACACAGGATGACAACCCTTTGTCTGCTTCCATGAAAGCAGGAAGTATACACACTGCAGATGTATTGCAGAATTTGTATCAGCTGTAACAAAGAAATGTTTTTCTTTAAAGGTTATTATACTGTTGCTTATATTTTAGAGCAGCAGGGAAGTTCTAAGTTCAGGTTCACTTTAAATTGAATACTAGGCTTCAGGAAGAGACCTGAGCTGTATGGAAAACTTACTACTGTATTGTAATCTGGTAATAGTCATTCAATCAATGATTTCATAATCCTACTTTTTTATAGGCAGTTAACCTTGCATAATATATGGGGTTAAGATGGCCTTTGTTTTGTATAAAATTATTTTAACACTGAATAACATGATTTTATTGTATTCATTCAAAATCTTTTCTGGAGTACTTTGTAGTGAAGGAATTACCGTGCACACTGAGAAAAAGGCAGCAAATAGAAGGTGCAATGGGCTCGATTCACAAAGCGGTGCAAAGTGTTTGCACGCCAGTGAAAAGCCCCTTATCACGCCTAAACTCACTTTAGGCGTGATAAGAAGAAACTCGCGCGAAGTTACCTGTAAGAGCGCGCGCAGCACCCGACGCTTCGCGCGAAGCTCCCATTAAACCCTATGGGACTTTGCGCGCGCACTCGCGTACGCGCGGTAACTTCGCGCGAAGAGCAGGAAAAAGCGGTGATAACTCAGTGGTGAAAAGGTCATCACGCCTAAAGTCTTTTAGGCGTGATAACTGGGTTATCACCGCTTTGTGAACCGAGGCCAATGTATGCTGCTGCCCTATGTCCAGCACCCTCTGCTCCCAATCACCGCCCCTCGGGTGACGCTAATTCAACCAACCAGAACGTTAATATACAAGAGTAGGCAAGCATTCAAACCTAAACCTCTAATTGGCCTGAATGATGCCAATTAAGTCACTGATTGTCTAGCACTTTCTAGCCAATCAACATCTGACGCTGTACTGGCCAACTGAAGGTTTATTTGCTTCTGATTGCTTACTTCCTCTCCCTTAGTGATAGTATTCCTTGTGACAGTTCGCTCAGTGACAATCCCTTTTCTCACTGAGGAGCGTGCTATGTCACAAAGTGCTCTGTAACTAAGACTATTGTCATCAACCCCTTAATGACAGAGCCTTTAGTGTCATAGCTTCCTGTGTAAGACCCCTTAGTGACGGACACCCTGTGATGGACTCCTTGGTGAAAAAGCTCCTGTGACAGAACCCTTTGCGACAGACCGTTTACTGACATAGTCCTCTGTGACAGGTCATGGAATTTACATACAAACATAAGATTTGGCCGTTCTGCGGACAAACTACCATGTGTATAGGTGTCCCCCAAGGTCGCTGAAAGATCCAGCAAAGATCTTTCAGCAACAGTGATGGCGAGTACGGTATTCATTACAGCAGACGTCTTGTTTCCTACAGTAGTAAAGCAGGCAAGAGCTCTAACATCTAGGAATAAATGCACTCTGGCTGCATTAAAGTGACACTGAAGCTAACTTATGAGATAATGAATTGTATGCGTATTACAGCTAAGGTATAGAGCATTAGTAGCAAAAAAAAAAGGATTTTCATGTTGTTTTCCAGTACAGAGAGAGTTAAGAAACTTCAGTTGTTATCTATGCAAAAGTGCTTCTCTGAGCTCTCCCACCCAACTTGGGTTGTCTACAATATTGTTTCTGGAGCATTTGTACATCAAAGAAACAGTCTAAGGGCCCTCACACACCAACATACGTTTGTGGGTCATTTTCATTTTTTTTTAAAAATGCCTCCATTGACTTTCATTAAAATAGCTGCAAAAATTTTTTTTCAAAAAATCACGATCGCAGTGATTTTGACACAATTTTACCGCAATTTTAATGTAAGTCAATGGAGGCATTTTTTAAAAAACGAAAACGACGAAAACTGCTCTTTGGTGTGTTTCAGGGCGCAGAGACAGATTTGGATAATTTTTGACTGCAGGGAAGTTCAAAGGGTCACTAGCTCTGATTGTTTTGTCTGATTGTAAAATATGCCAGAGTATTTTTTGTAAAATGCAAATATGACAGAATTATGCAATGTTATAAATAAAAACAATATCTCTGAAAATAAAAATATGAGACTATTTTCTTTGCTACTAAAGTTCTATTTATTATCCGCACTACTCACACAATTCATTATATCATGAGTTATGTCAAATACGGAGAGCTAAACCATAAGTTATGTCAAATACGGAGAGCTAAACCATGAGTTATGTCAAATACGGACGCTAAACCATGAGTTAAGTTAGATAAGGAGAGATAAATTGTGAGTTAATAAATACGGTGAGATAATTTAACAGAAAAGCTTTGTGAATCAGGCCCATTGTTTTTAATGGTTACTGCCAGATTTGCCATCAAGTAAGCCAAGGAGCTACACCGCAATAACCTGGACTATTAGATTGTACTGGACACAAGCAATAAGGATCGCTTGAGAATTAATTTCTCCTTTCTGCTCCTCTAATTTTGATACAGTGTTGTATCTTGCCTGTTTAATAAGATTTATCTCTTTCTGTAAAAAAAATGATGCACTATTCTTTCAATAAATGGTTTACAAATCATTTAGCGGATTCTGTGTGCTTTGTCTCCGACATACCAAACATATACGGCTCTGTCTCTGTATCACTAATGTAAAATATGGTGTTCGCAACTTTGCATCATTCTGTTAGAAGCATGGCTGTTTGTGTCGCTAACAGTGCTTTAAAAATGGCTAGAACCATAGCTACACTGCTGTTCTGGTGTGTGGGTGTCCCACTGGAAAATACTCACCTCAGAAGAGGGAAGCCTTTGGATGATCCAGAAGCTTCCCGCACCCCTCTTGAGCTTGCCATTCCTTTACTGTGACCCCCTTACCTCGCACTCCCATTCGTGTATGAGCGCAGCAGGAGCAGGTCAACAAGAGCAGGACAACCCGCGCCTGCACAGTAGCATGGAGCCACTTATGCACTTTTTTTTCCACTGTGCACAGAAGCAGGCCATCAGTGCACCTGTGCAGTGTGGCCACGCTCATTCAAACACAGGAATCCTCGTTTTCAGAGGTGGTCTGGAGGAGGACATGGGAAGCCTATCTGACTCCCTCTAAAAGTCAAAGGTTTGCTTTAACAGCTTAGTTAACATTGCCTATGTCACTCCTCTCTCCTGGCTGGTAATAAGATCACTGTCCTGATTGCTGGAAAATCTGTGTGTGATGTACTGCTATGTGCAGAGTACTGCACTATCACAGAGGCGCTATGGAGGAGCAGTTTGCAATAACGTTTACATTAATCTTAACAGTTTTTAGAGCTGAACTGAAAGGGCTGCTTATTTCCCAACATACTATATTAAATTGCTGTTCTTATCGTACATAAAAATAAGTACAACTCCCCCTCAAAACATCTTCTTAAGTTTCAGGCTATTGTGACCCCAATGATTGCATTAATTTATTAGTATTTATATAGCACCAACATCTTCTGCAGAAATGTATAGAGTATATTGTATTTTCACTACTAACTTTGCAGCAGGCGAACAGAGGCCCCAGCAGAATAAAAGCGGACAAAACCTTTAAAATTTGCCCGGAGGAAGTGGTGGACCTACCCCCATAAAGCAGACACGAAAGACTGTCTGAAAAGTAGCAATCACATCTATTATACGGCACCCCAAAATCCCGAATCCCGAATCTAACGAATCCTGCACATAAAAATTGTGCGATCCGTGGTATAGTTGCCCGCAGTATAGGTACCCAGGCATAGGTAGCGAGGTAAAGGTGCCTTCAGTATAGCTAGCTAGGTATGGGTGCCTTCAATATTGGTAGCTTTCAGTATAGGTAGCAAGGTATAGGGGCCTTCAGTATAGGTAGCAGGGTTTATGGGCCTTCAGTATAGGTAGCAGGGTATATGGGCCTTCAGTATAGGTAGCAGGGTATATGGGCCTTCAGTATAGGTAGCAGGGTATATGGGCCTTCAGTATAGGTAGCAGGGTATATGGGCCTTCAGTATAGGTAGCAGGGTATATGGGCCTTCAGTATCGGTAGCAGGGTATATGGGCCTTCAGTATCGGTAGCAAGGTACATGTGCCTTCAGTATCGGTAGCAAGGTATAGGGGCCTTCAGTATAGGTAGCACAGTACATGTGCTTTCAGTATTGGTAGGTAACTAGGTATAGGGGCCTTCAGTATAGGTAGCAGGGTATATGTGCCTTCAGTATAGGTAGCAGGGTATATGTGCCTTCAGTATAGGTAGGTAGCTAGGTATAGGGGCCTTCAGTATAGGTAGTAAGGTACATGTGCCTTCAGTGTAGGTAGGTAGGTAGGTAAAGGGACCTTCAGTATAGGTAGCAGGGTATAGGGCCTTAAGTATAGGTAGGTATGTAGGTAGGTAAAGGGACCTTCAGTATAGGTAGCAGGGTATAGGGCCTTAAGTATAGGTAAGTATGTAGGTAGGCAGGTATAGGTGCCTTTAGGTAGGTAGGTACGTATAGGGGGCCTGTTGGTAGGTAGGTAGGTATTGAGGCCTGTAGGTAGGTATAGTGGCCTGTAGGTAGGTAGGTAGGTATAGGGGCCTTTAGGTAGGTAGGTAGGTAGGTATAGGGGCCTTTAGGTAGGTGGGTAGGTAGGTAGGTATTGAGGGGCCTGTAGGTAGGTGGGTAGGTAGGTAGGTAGGTATTGAGGCCTGTAGGTAGGTATAGTGGCCTGTAGGTAGGTAGGTATAGGGGCCATTAGGTAGGTAGGTAGGTATAGGGGTCTTTAGGTAGGTAGGTATAGGGGCCTTTAGGTAGGTATAGGGGCCTTTAGGTAGGCAGGTAGGTGCGTATAGGGGGCCTTTAGGTAGGTATAGGGGCCTGTAGGTAAGTAGGTATAGCGGCCTGTAGGTAGGTAGGTATAGCGGCCTGTAGGTAGGTAGGGATAGTGTTAGGTCGGTAGGTAGGTAGATAGAACCCCCCTCTCCCGCCAACCCCCCCACGGCCCCCTCCGTCCCCCGTGCCTCCTCCGCTCACCCCTGCATAATAATCTACTCACCTTTCCCGTGGAGTGCAGAGCGGCAGACCTCTTCGTTACTTCCCTGTTCCCTCTAGTGGCCGGACCGGCTCTTACTGATGACGTCATTGTAAGAGCCGGTCACTAGGGGGAACCAGGAAGTCGGCGAGAGGTCTGCCGCTCTGCGCTCCGCTATGAATAGGTGAGTGGATGCGGGCAGGGGGGGCGAGCGGAGAAGGCGCGGGGGGGTCGGATGAGGTCGGAGGAGGTCGGCGGATGCGCGGCGATGCGGCGTCGGGATTCGGCGGATTCGTATAGTGGAAAATGGCGTCGGGATTCGAATCCACGAATCTCGAATATTTTCTAATATTCGAGGGATTTGTGGATTCGCCTGATTCGTCGTCCCACCCCTAGTTTTTGGGATGTGGAAAAAACCAGAGTGCCCAGAGGAAACCCAAGCAGACATAGGGAGAACATAATTAAATGAAGAAGTGCTTAGAAATTAGTATAGCAGTGCTATACCAAATCCCACTATGGCACATCTTATTACAGTATAATCTTGTTATAGTAAACTCTGATATAGTAAAACTTCAGGTATAGTAAATTAGATGTCTAGAGATTCGGTCCAAGCACCATTATAAGTATATGGGAGTAACAATTAGTATAGTACTCAGATATAATAGCACTTCTGTTATAGCAAACCTGTTTTGGGGTCACTGCAGTATTCTGTATCTGAGTATAGTGAAAAGTGTGCAAGTCATCTGTGACTTGCTTGTGCATGGCTGCAACGCTACAGTACCATCCAGACTACACACAAATGTGGACACAGGAGCTATCAGTACTGTATTTTCGATAACTGGAGAGAAATATGCTTCCTGTGCACGATGTTGCATGTAAATCCCTGCATCGATCTAGCTTAGACACGCTAGTGCTCGCTTCCTAAAGTATTGAAAAAAAAAGACCCCCAATCATTGACTGAATAAAAATCCATTACTATAGTATACTTTATGTACTTGAGTACGACAATTTCTGATATAGTAAACTTCTGATATAGTAAACTATGTTGCCCTCTCCCTTGGAGTTTACTCTAAAGGGATTCTACTGTAGTGACTTCTTGCTATCAGACAGTAGGGCTCATATTCAATTAAAGCACACATGAAGTGAGAGGGATATGGAAGCTGACATTTTATTTCCTTTTAAAAAATATAAAAATGCATGGCTGTTCTGCTGAGCCTCTGCCTTTAATACTTTAAGGTCCTATTTCCACTATAGCCAATTACACAGCGTTTTCCCGCATGCAATCTGGACAGGGAAATGCTGCCTACTCAGATACCAGCTTGCTGTCGCTTGCCAGTGCCATTCTGAATGGCATGCTGCAGTTTTCTGCATCTTTCTTTCTGGTGTGTGATTCACTGACACTTCAGTAGCCAAAGAGAGCAGGACTGCCAGGCAGCTGGTATTATTTCAAAGAAAATAAATATGGCAGCCACCATATGCTTCTCACTTTCAGGTTCCCTTTAACTTTTCTCTAGTTTTCTACCACAAGATATTTCCACAAATTGTGCAAGTAAAGTTTACAATTGTAATCATTGGCTTGTATGGCAAGCCCTGTGTTCTGCCCCAAGGCTGCATTCGGACAGAACATATCACATGCTGACGAGTGTACTGTGGAATGCTCTGACTTGATGTCCCATCGATATACTTGACAGACCTGTTTGCCTTAACCCCCTTGGCGGTATGAAAAATACCGCCAGGGGGCAGCGCAGCAGTTTTTTTTTGATATTTTTTTTTTTAAATCATGTAACGAGCCCAGGGCTCGCTACATGGTAGCCGCTGCTCAGCGGCATCCCCCCAGCCCCGCCGATCGCCTCCGGCGATAGGCGATCAGGAAATCCCGTTCAAAGAACGGGACTATATTGGGAGACCCGATCCACCCCTTGTCGCTGCCTGGCACTGATTGGCCAGGCAGCGCAGGGGTCTGGGGGGGGGGGGGCGCGCGCCGCACCGGATAGCGGCGATCGGGCGCACGGCGGCGGCGATCGGGGTGCTGGCGCAGCTAGCAAAGTGCTAGCTGCGTCCAGCAAAAAAAAAATTATGAAAATCGGCCCAGCAGGGCCTGAGCGGCACCCTCCGGCGGCTTACCCCGTGTCACACACGGGGTTACCGCTAAGGAGGTTAAAAAAGGGACCTGTGTGTCCTGAAACTCTGGCTTAAAGTGGATCCGAGATGAACTTTTACTCATTTCATAATTGTGTTCCTTTCATATTGTTTATAGGGCATTCCTCAAGCCAAGTACTTTTTTGTTTTTGTTTTAATACTCTAATTCCCTATAAACTAAACAAGCCTCACCCACAGTTTCTCAGAGAGCCTTGGCAGTAGCGAGGGCTCATGGGAGCTCAGTCTGGGCAGGAGGAGGGGGAGGTATTACTAGCCAGAGATTTCAGAGGCAGAGTTTAGGTTTATTTCACAGAAATAAATTTATTAGGTTTTTTTCACAGAAGATGCAGATAAGCTTGCCTGTTTGTAATGTTTACAAACAACATGGCTGCTGTCATTGTGTCACAGAAAGAAATAATCATATTCTATTCAAGCTGTTTGCAGCTAGATTTGCTGTGTAAACTAGCTAAACTTTAGATAAGATATATAGATAAGTTACTTGTTATAGTTAATTTTTCATCTCGGATCCGCTTTAAAGTAAATCTGTAGTGGTTTTGAAAAAAAAAAATCAGATACTTACCTATGGAGAGGGAAGGCTCTGGGTCCTATAGAGCCTTCTCGTTCTTCTCATGGTCCCTGCATTCCATCACTGTCACCCCCATTCAAATTTGCCACCATGGGAGGCTTCATACTGCGCAGGTGCAAGTGTGAGCGAGCGCACGCTCATGCATGCGCAGTATGGAGCTGACTGTCTTCAGAAGCACTTGGAAATACGGGTGCTTCTAAGGGCTCCTGGAGGCTTGCAAAGCTGTTTTTGATTAGTTGGTCAAAGACAGCTAATGGAGTGACAGTGCTGGAATTAGGGCACCTTGAGGGAAGGCTCTTAAGGATTCAGAGCCTTCCCTCTCCATAGGTAAGTATCTGATTTTGACAGGCTGCAGCTATACCATCCTGGGTCGTGGAATTCTGCTCATGCAGTCCGAGTGCCTCTTGTGATTGCACTCCTTTTTTAGCTCATGTATCCTTTGTGACCCATTATAAGGTAGAAGTCAAATACTTACCTTGGAAGAGGGAAGTCGATCCTAGAGAGGCTCCCCCTGTCATCCTCTGCAACCCTGTTCCAGTGCTAGGACCCCCGAAGTGTGGCCGCCCTGTGCATGCACACTAGCTAGTAGCCACATTCCACTCCTGTGGAAAAAGCTGAGCCTGATCGGGTCCATGGACTTACAGAGGGGGTGCGGTCAATCACCCCAAACATCTAGCTTGAGCATGCCTGATTACCTCTTAGGGCTCAAACCCACTAGAGCAATTTTCTGAGCGTTTAGGGAGCAATTAAAACCGCTAGCGATTTCCCTAAACGCTCAGCTAATGTTAATGGATAGGCCAAATTCCACTGGAGCGATTGCCAAATAGCAAAATGCAGAACTTGCAGCATTTTTTGCTTTTAGCGTTTCTGCAATGTAAAGTATATAAACGCTGGCATAATCGCTTGTCAAAACATACACAGAGCGATTTTGCTAGCGTTTTGAAATTACTGCAGACTGTAAACAAAAATTAAATCACCGTAATTGAAAGGACCATTCAGAATTAAAACCGCTAATCGCTAATCAATCGTGGCAAAATGCTTACACTTTTTAAAATCGCTACCCAAATCGACAGAAAACGCTCATGAAATTACTTACAAAAAGCTAGCGATTGTGATTAGCGATTTGTAGTCGGTTCCAGGCCTTAGGCAGGGAACACACTTGTCTTTCCATTTTCTGCGTGCTTTTTTCTATGTACGTTTTCTGCACACCAAGTGTGTTTTTATGCAGAAACCGTGCACGTTTTTTTTCACAGCAACTAATGTAATTGATACAGAAAACTGACAAAATGTGAAGAATCATGCAGTTTTTTTTTCTGCGCGCAAAAAACACATTAAATGTGAACTAGCCCTTAGTCCTACTGGCATTTACCAAGGGTGTAGGTGTCGAACTTATTTGCATATTAGGATAACACAATTTGTTGCAACACATAAATGTGAACATAAGCTGTTTGGGCAGTGCAGTGACATACAGGGCCGGATTTCTGGGAAGGCCAGTAAGGCCATGGCCTAGGGCAATAAAATTAGATAAGATAAGAAGGGCGGCATGACTTTGAGAGAGAAGAGGTCATATGTCAAAGTAAATCATCTCTTCTGGTCCCGCAGCGCAGCCATCCAGCGCCCTGCTCTGCACTAAAAGCTGAATTCCAGAGTTCCCCAATCCCTGCATTTCTCACTTCCTGATGTGTTAAAACAATTAGGATCAATCATAACGGTCACCTGATAATCCATTCTTCTGTATGATGGATATACAGATCAATGTGAGAAATACCGGAGATTTACATTACAAAGCAGATAGAACTAAGCTCCGCTGAGTTTTAATGCAGGCATTCACAAACATCAGTGAGCTCTGCTAGTTTCTTCACCTCTTTTACAGATTTGACACTGACCCCAGCAGCTGTTAATTTATCTAACCCTAATTTATGACTGTTTTTCTTTTTTTTTTCCTAGCTAGCAGTGGTCTCTTCTATTCCTTAGTTAACCCTTTCCTGACTCATTTTCTGTCCTCCAGCTCCTACCATCTGTGAGAACTGCAGGAATAAAAATGCTGTTTGCTTCCCTTTCATTGCTAAACTGTCATTTTAAAGGACACCTAAGCAGTGGTGCTCATCCAATATTCGGGTATCTGAACTACCCAGATAATCTGAACTTTTTCCACTATCCGAACTTTGAATAGCAATTGGGATATTTTTTAAAATCCAAATAGCACTATCCGAGCAAACTCGGATTTCCCATCAGAGAGAGAGAGCGAGAGAGAGAGGTTTTTTTTTTGCGGGGGGATTTTAAGTCCCCATATCATTAAAAAAAACATGCTACATCCTTCATTTACCCTAAAAAACATTTTAAAGGCAATTTAAAACCCACTTCCGGTTTTCTACCCAGATATCCGAATCCGGGCGCATATCTGGGATACGGGGTTCGGATATCCGATTCGCATTCGGGTTCCAAAATTTCAAACTGAATTCAATCCGGATTTTGAAAAGGGGTAACCGAGCAGCACTGCACCTGAAATGTTACTACCTCTATGCTAGTGTGTATGGTTTGGCATACTTATACTTTTCTGTAGCAGTAGAGCATTGTACCATCTTAGCCATCAGTGAAAGCAGAGAGTTTTGAATCAGGATGATACCATTTATTGGCTTAAAAGAAAAAGAGTAAGCTTTCTGCTAATAAGCCTTCTTCAGACTTTGTTCCCGTATACTGTCAATATGTTAGAGCACACCCAGGGCCGGTTTAAGCAACAATGGGGCCCCAGGGCAAAATAAACCTGGGTGGCCCCCCAACATATACCCCGGAACAAAAATCGGCATTAGGGGACCTTTTTTGCAGCTGGTATAGTCAGGGTGTGAAGTCCCAATCGGTCAGAGCTCCACATTCTGGCTATCCCAGCCTGCATGGGGGACAAGGGGTTAAAAAGTTTCAGGAGGGGAGACCCCACATAATCTTTTTTTTTTAAATTCCCACACTCTAAACATAAAAAAAAATTGGGAAAATAGGAAAAAATGCCAGGGATCTTCATACAGCCATATTGCGGCTGTATAGCGATCCCTGGCCAAAGCGCTGTGACTGCGTATAGACCCCCTGGAAACCCCGTCAGGAAATGTATTGCGCTTTCGTTTGATGCATGTAAAATTACACTACCATTAGGTTTGCTACTAAAAGTTACATTTACCGCATTTAAAACTATACTTTTTTCCTTCTAAACTTTAAAATCGATTTTCTCAAAAACTATAAGGTCTTTTTGAAAAATTGTTTTTTCGTCTTATTCCTAATGATCTCCTTAACATATCCTGCAAATTTAGGGTTTCTAACATTTAAGGTGGATTTGCTATTAACCATTAAAGTCGGCAGGTTTTTAAATGTGTTTTTTTTTTCCTTTGAAACTTTAAAATCGATTTTCTCAAAAACTATAAGGCCGATTTGAAAATTTTTTTTTTCCTCTTGTAGCCACTGGGGGGCCCTACAAGCTCTGGGGCCCTAGGGCAGCTGCCTCCTTTGCCTTAATGGTAGCGCCGGCCCTGAGCACACCGCCATATGTACATTCAGCATTCAAAAGAGATGCATAGATTTTTCAGCAAATATAAATAAATGTCATTCAGATGCTTTAAAGTGGAGCTGAACTGTTGCACAGGACCGAAGGAAAACAGAGAAATGTACCCTGTATGTATTTCGAGAGCCTGTCTAATTCCCCATCCTCTGTGTCTAATCACAAGTTGTAATTTGATCTCTACACTGTGTCACCTGATTGCCACAACATCTAAGCTCATTTGAAAGCACAGGATGTTAAAAATATGTCTGCTTCCATAAAAGCAGGAAGTAGACACACTGCAGTTTTATTGCCGGATTTGTATCATCTGTAACAAATAAATGTTTTTATTCAAAGGTTATGTTGTTGCGTATCTTTTAGAGCAGAGAGGAAGTTCTAAGTTCAGGTCCACTATAATTACAACAGAACATCCAAAGTGGGTCTTGACAGGATGTTTGCTACTTACAGTATCTGTTCTCTGTTTTGGATGGGCTTCTCTCCATTGCACTGCCCTGCCACCTGTTTGTGGCTCCGACTGCAGCCAGTCGCATAGAGGACAAAGAAGCAGCGCATGCTCTGGCCACTCGCGCTCCCTGTAATTTCTTGCTCTTGCCCATGGCCGGTACAGTGTTATGCATTCTTGACAAGTACCGGTCATACATCAGCGTCATTTCTCAAGTATGCATGCCCAGAACACTATCGGCTGCTGTCAGTGGCGTAGCTACAAACCTCTGGGCCCCGATGCGGAATCTGGATGTGGGCCCCCCCCCCCCCCGGCAACAACAGCCCCCCCTCCCCCGGCAACACCCGACGGATGCACACACATATCAAAATCCCTATAGCCAGCTATAGGTACCCCCAGTATAGGTAGTCAGGCATAGGTAAGCCAGTATAGTTGCCCCCGGTATAGGTGAGATAGGCAGGCGCCGCCGGTATAAGTTAGATAGATAGGTGCCCCCAGTACAGGTTAGCTAGGTGGGTGCCTCTAATATAGGTAGCCAGAATAGTTGCCCCCAGCGTAGGTTAGATAGGTAGGTGCCCCCAGTATAGGTTAGTTAGGTAGGTGCCTCCAATATAGGTAGCCAGTTTAGTTGCCACCTGTATAGGCTAGCTAGGTGCCCCCAATACAGGTTAGATAAGTAAGTGCCCCCAGTATAGGTTAGATAGGTAGGTGCCCCCAGTATAAATTAGATTAGGTCGGTGCCCCCTAGTATAGGTTAGATTAGGTAGGTGCCCCCCAGTATAGGTTAGATTAGGTAGCTGCCCCCCAGGATAGATTAGGTAGCTGCCCCCAGGATAGATTAGGTAGGTGCCCCCCAGTATAGGTTAGATGAGGTAGCTGCCCCCCAGGATAGATTAGGTAGCTTCCCCCCAGGATAGATTAGGTAGCTGCCCCCCAGGATTAGGTTAGATTAGGTAGCTGCCCCCCAGGATTAGGTTAGAATAGGTAGGTGCCCCCCAGGATAGATTAGGTAGCTGCCCCCCAGGATAGATTAGGTAGCTTCCCCCCAGGATTAGGTTAGATTAGGTAGCTGCCCCCCAGGATAGATTAGGTAGCTGCCCCCAGGATAGATTAGGTAGGTGCCCCCCAGTATAGGTTAGATTAGGTAGCTGCCCCCCAGAATAGATTAGGTAGCTGCCCCCCAGGATAGATTAGGTAGCTGCCCCCCAGGATAGATTAGGTAGCTGCCCCCCAGTATAGGTTAGATTAGGTAGGTGCCCTCCAGTATAGGTTAGATTAGGTAGCTGCCCCCCAGGATAGATTAGGTAGCTGCCCCCCAGGATAGATTAGGTAGCTGCCCCCCAGGATAGATTAGATAGCTGCCCCCCAGGATTAGGTTAGAATAGGTAGGTGCCCCCCAGGATAGATTAGGTAGCTGCCCCCCAGGATAGATTAGGTAGCTGCCCCCCAGTATAGGTTAGATTAGGTAGGTGCCCCCCAGGATAGATTAGGTAGCTGCCCCCCAGGATTAGGTTAGATTAGGTAGCTGCCCCCAGGATAGATTAGGTAGCTGCCCCCCGGGATAGATTAGGTAGGTGCCCCCCAGAATAGGTTAGATTAGGTAGGTGCCCCCCAGGATAGATTAGGTAGCTGCCCCCCTAGGATAGATTAGGTAGCTGCCCCATCCCCATAATGGAGGGGGGGGGGCCGCAGCCGCGGGGAGGGCAGCCCGACCTCTCCCTCCCTTCCTCTCCCCGGGCCCCCCCCCTCAGATGCAGAGTGAGCGGCTCACGGAAGCGCTGTAGGCAGAACTCACCTCCGTCCCTGGTTCCAATCGCCGCTGATCTCCTCTCTGGCTGGCTCTGCATAGATGCTGTTACACACGCAGCTTCCTGTTTAGCCGGAAGCTGCGTGTGTAACAACATCTATGCAGAGCCAGCCAGAGAGGAGATCAGCGGCGAGTGGAATGCAGGGAGGTGAGTTCTGCCTATAGTGCTTCCGTGAGCCGCTCACTCTGCATCTGAGGGGGGGCCCCGGGGAGAGGAAGGGAGGGAGAGGTCGGGCTGCCCTCCCCGCGGCTGCGGCTCCCTCCTACCAGCGCGCACTGGCGCATGGCCCTCCAAACGGAGATGGGCCCCCCGGGCCCCTCCCCCGCCTCCTCAGGAGCCGGGCCCGGTCGCCAAGGCGACCGCTGCGACCACGGGCCCTACGCCCTTGGCTGCTGTGCACATTCGGGCAGGAGCGCAAATTACAGGAATTATTTGTTGTATGGGGGGGCAGAGCAGCACAACTGAAATGAGCCCATTCAAACCAATGATCACTAGTCACGCTTGGTTACAGCAGGCCTAGGGCACTGGAAAGTACAAATCCGGCCCTGGTGACATACAGTACAGCACTGCATTACTGCACAATTTTAAAATTACATTATTGTGTTAAAAAAAATCCCCAAACTGGATATGATGAAGTGGAGAGAAAGTTATAAGTATGGACAAAGTAGCTTTTCTGCACTGTATATGATTTTTAGAGGAAGCTTTCTGCAATCTAGCAGGGAATATGTATGTGACTGCAGTGCTGGCCGGGTGTGTCTCTCATGCTAGCTGGGCTTGTGTGCGGGGCGGGGCTTAGGAATGAGACTGAAGAAGACAGCGAAAACAGCCAATGACATAGAGGACATTCGTGTAGGCGGGGCATAGAGTGAAAATACTGTAACGTCTCCCGGAAGAATAAAGAAGCTTCAGACAGCAAGAGGAATAAAGAGAAGAGAAGCTTGGCAGGTGCGTAGATTGTAATTCATAGCTTGATACTGTATTTATGCAGTGATACCTGCTGAACACACAGCTCTGCCTCACAGCTTTCTGCTCATCTGACAGTCCCAGAGCTCACACTGTGCCTATCCTTATACACACTCACACATATGTATTACCATAGTGACCCAGTCATCTCGTGGTAGAAGTATGGTGGTGGACAGTATGGCAGTTCCTTGACCCTACGGTCGTCTTGGGGATTTAATACTGAGGTGATGACCTATAAACAGCATGAATGCACTCACTAGAAAATCTCAGTGTTACAAAGTTTCCTTTTGTACTATTCAAGGAAAACTGCGTTCTGTCTGTAGCCTCATTACTGTACAAATTTCCAAGGTGATTTCTGTGTGTCGCTCTGCTTTGCCTTTTTTTTGTGTCACATTGCTGCGTCTTAATCATAAGAGTACCATGTGCTTTAATAGACTTGGCAACGCTTTTAGCTATTATAGGCTTGTATGCATAATTCTAATAAGAATGATGTAGGATTGCTCTGTCCATGCTTGTAGCAGGATTAGAAAACAAAAAACCCTTCAGATTTCTTGGCGATAGT
Source organism: Hyperolius riggenbachi (assembly GCF_040937935.1). Lineage (NCBI taxonomy): Eukaryota > Metazoa > Chordata > Amphibia > Anura > Hyperoliidae > Hyperolius > Hyperolius riggenbachi. The sequence continues at coordinate 109,868,103 of NC_090647.1, read as the reverse complement.
CTAATTTAGGGGACCCAGCAGGAAACCTCATAGGGAAAATAACGTGATTGGACGGACAGCACCCTCTCGAACTGCTAGGTTATCAGTAGGTTGTAGTAAACTACGCCCAAACTATTTGGCCAATCATACCGCTTGGTGCTGTAAGAAGGTGGCCCATCACTCACTTCAGTTATCCTTTAAAAAAAGATACTTACCTAAGAAGCGGGAAGACTCCAGGTCCTATAGAGCCTTCCCGTTCCTCTCACAGTCCCCTCGTTCCATCGCTGGCTCCGCACTTCAAATCTCCTGCCGCGGGAGGCTTCAGGAGGTGCAAGTGTGTGAGAGAGGGCGCTCGCGCATGCGCATTATGGAGCGGCGCATCTCCTGTAGGAGCACTTGGGCTCCCGTAGAATTCTGAAGCCTCGGGCAGCAGCAGAGAGCAGTCTCCGACCCATCGGTCAGAGATTGCTAATGGGGGAGTCAGCGGTGAAAGGCGGATTGATTCATCTGATTGACGGCCAAGAGCTGTGTTCTCCCTACTCACCTCACCTGCAGATGACGTTACACCCCTGACGCTCTTTCAGCATAACAACACTACATGTCCTTCGGCCTAGTGATGCGTCAGTATTAATCATTTACTTGATCTGACACAAATTGACACAAATTGCATAGTGTGAGCCTAGTGTTAGTATGGTAGTAACTCTATCATTAATCTATCATTAATCTCAATCCTCTAGATTTTAAGCCTTTGGGCAGGGTCCTCCTCCTTTTGTGTCCTACCTGATCATGCACCTCCATTACAGTGAACCCATGCTATGCATCTGAGTGAACCTAACTTGCCTAATCTCCATGCTCCATCCAGTGACTAAGCATTACCTTGTACTCATACTGTGGTCTTTCTTGTATTCATGTATTGTCATTTTGCTGTATGTCACCCCTAAATATTGTCTGTAACCTAAATGAATGTCCAGTGCTGCGTAATATGTTGGCGCTTTATAAATACAATAAATAAATAAATTAAATTTTGGAGATTCTTTTGTGTCCACTGACAACCAGGTCGGTGGCAAATATACCAGTTTAACCCCCACTCTCCAAGCAGGTCATTTTGGGGCATACTCTTCCCTGCGTTGCACCTGGTCTGGAATGTGCCATAGACATAAGGTTATCTATAGCCGCGCATTCGGGATCCTGTGATCGCCTTCGAGTTGCTGTGACTTGGAGGGGGATAGTAATTAAAGCCACACAGAATTAGAGCAGCAGCAGGGTGAGCCGTCATTCAAGTGACTGGGCGGCATGACCGCGTGGTTATAGTACATGTACCCAAAGCCCCCCCCCCCCCCCCCCCACACACACACACACAAAAAGAAGAAGAAAGAAAAAAAGCAGTGTACAGTTTATGCAGTCAGCTGACTGTGACTCAGCTATGGATCTCGGAGAAGGCGATTAGTTTTCCTGTCAGGTTGTTGCACTTTCCACATCATCATTGCTCTTTGTACTTCTCTGCTGGATAATGCAAATTAACTGCCTATTGTCCAACTACATAGATTCACCTGTAAGGGTGCCCATATATTACTTGATTTTCGTCATCTATATTAAGCAGATTCCATTATAATGATCAAATCTGGCAGCTATCAATGCTGCCTCTTGATCTGCCTTTTAGATTGTTTTCTGGCTGCTCAATCTCATGCTGGAAAATCTGTCACAAGGGCTCGATCATGTGGTGGTAACGCCGCTCTTTTTCCCGATTTGTATATATTTTCTTCAGCTTGCTTCCACATTGCATGTGATCACTGATTTTAACACTTTCCATGCTCAATACATCGGGGCATTTGCGTGTGTTGTATTACTCACTGTCCTGAACACACAAGTCACTTCCTGGGTAAACATTACACAGCAGATGCGATCTGCCTCTGCCTGACCTGCATGCAGCACAGTCAGATTTATGGCTTTGCCATTAATGCAGACTTTTCACAAAGGATGTTTTTCCATTAAAGACAACTGCTTTTCCATTTTTCGTATTCTATATTTTTTGCCTTACTTTTAGTGCTTTACTTTTACGGCATGTTATGTTCACTTTTTTGTATGGTTGTCATCCAGTTCCGTATCATGCCTGAAGAAGAAACTTACAGTTCCGAAAGCGTGAAAAGAAATCTTGTGCAGTAGTCAGTAAAGTAAACCTGTAGCTTTTAAAGAGAACCCGAGGTGGGTTTGGGAAATCATATTAGGACACAGAGTCATGTTCTGTATACAATCACCTGTCTCTTTGTCCTTGTATTGTGTGACCAGCCCCCACCCCTCCCCCTCGGTCCTCTGGGCTCCGCTGTCACCCATTAAAAAAAGTGCCAGGCTAAGGACACACAGATTGTCACTAGCCTGCTTTTTACCTCTGACTGTCAATCACCGCCCCTCCCCTGGCTCATGTATAGCGCTGCTCCCCGCCTGTGTCCCTTCCCTCCTCACCTCTGTAAGCTTCCTCCAATCGGAAGCGGAGTCGGGCAGGGAAGGGACACAGGTGGGGAGCCACGCTATACAGGAGGCAAGGGAGCGGCGATGAATGACAGTCAGAGGTAAATAGCAGGCTAGCGACAATCTGCGTGTCATTAGCCTGGCACTTTTTTTAATGGGTGACAGCGGAGCCCAGGGCAGCGGGGAGGGTGGGGGGGGGGGGGGGGTCACACAATGCAAGGACACAGAGACAGGTGATTGTATACAGAACGTGCCTCTGTATCCTAATATTTCACAAACCCACCTCGGATTCTCTTTAAACAGATGGCTATGGAGACCCACTTGGACATGCACTGGCTATGTACCCACCCTTAAAGGAAACCTAAAGCAAAGCTCCCCTCTGTCAACTGGATGCCGGGCCCTGGACCTCATGCCTCCTGATCGTGCACCCATGGACGGGAGCACTCTGTACATGTGCAGTACAGGAATATCTCAACTGAACATGCTCAGTACGTTCCTGGTGACGGGAGAGCGATCCAGGATGTGTGTGGCCAGGGCCTCGCATACACAGTGGCCATCGACTGGCTGAGTTGCCTGACTGAAAGAGGGGCACTGTGGGGGGCTGGAGCATTGCGCAGTGACGGTGTGGTGTGGGCACAGGGTCGCTGCAGGCGGCTGGTAGAATTCAAACTGATTTTCGTTTTTTTTTTTGCCTAGGTTCACTTTAGTTTCAAGTTTTTATTGTAGAAAAAGACCCTTCCTAACAGGGTAGACTTCCACTTAGATGCAAGATAGAAACGGGCCACGTTAGAAATATGTTGGACCAAACGATGATTAGGGTGTCTCATAGCACCGGGTTTATTACCTAAAAGCAAAACCGAGGGATCCAGAAACAATTTCTTCCCAATAACCTGAAAGATCAGATCCGCTAAAACCAAAACTGAGACACAACAGGGCAGCTCCACCACATATGGTAGAAAGAACCTCCAGCTCCACATCCTCTGTAACAAAGGTCTGAAGACTGGTGAAGCATGTTGGAAACCTTGACCGGGGTCAAGTAAGCCCAATGCAAAATTTTTAGATTGGTTTCTAGGAGTGAATAATAGTAGCGTCCTTTCATAAGGGTTTCGAAGTAATGAGCCCAGTTAGCAGGGGAAAGTTGGGTCCCGAAATCAGCATGCCATATGTGCATTAAGGATGACATATGGTTCTTCAAAACGAGCTGCCAATAAGCCATTCAAATAGGAGATAATCCCACCATCAAGAGCAGAGGACCTTCCAAAATAAGTTGAGATAGAGTCAGAGGATATGGAGCCCAAGGAACCACTTTAGATTCATTTTAATTTGTCTATCATCCTAAGGTTTCTGGGCGGCAATTTGTGAGGGAAAGCTGATGGCTCACTGGACTGCACAACATTAGTTGTGGCTTGTTGGTTCGCTCGCTAGCCACTCACTCCTGCCATTCACATCTGCTGCACCTCGCTGTCCTCCTCCCCCTTCCCCATTCCAAATATTCAGTCAACTGGTAATCTGCTTTATTTTCAGGATGCTGATGCTAAGGCCTCTTTCAGACAGGAGGCTGAACTGCGCTCTTGCCTATCAGTTTGGTCTCCTGTCTGCTGCCCACCAGTGCAATTCTGGTTCAAATGAAATGCAACTGAAATAAAGCTGTAGTAACACCATGTGTGTCAAGCGCTGGCACGCGGTGGTGATACCGGGCGGCAGAGGTCCGCAAGTCAGCACAGCTGCAGCCACGCTCAGATCTGACTCCATGGGGGGGTGGGTGCCTGTCTAGCTCATACATACATACAGGGTCTTCTCAAAAAATTAGCATATTGTGATAAAGTTCATTATTTTCTGTAATGTACTCATAAACATTAGACTTTCATATATTTTAGATTCAAATACACACAACTGAAGTAGTTCAAGCCTTTTATTGTTTTAATATTGATGATTTTGGCATACAGCTCATGAAAACCCAAATTTCCTATCTCAAAAAATTAGCATATTTCATCCAACCAATAAAAGAAAAGTGTTTTTAAAACCAAAAAAGTCAACCTTCAAATAATTATGTTCAGTTATGCACTCAATACTTGGTCGGGAATCCTTTTGCAGAAATGACTCCTTTAATGCGGCGTGGCATGGAGGCAATCAGCCTGTGGCACTGCTCAGGTGTTATGGAGGCCCAGGATGCTTCGATAGCGGCCTTAAGCTCATCCAGAGTGTTGGGTCTTGCGTCTCTCAACTTTCTCTTCACAATATCCTACATATTCTCTATGGGGTTCAGGTCAGGAGAGTTGGCAGGCCAATTGAGCACAGTAATACCATGGTCAGTAAACCATTTACCAGTGGTTTTGGCACTGTGAGCAGGTGCCCGGTCGTGCTGAAAAATGAAATCTTTATCTCCATAAAGCTTTTCAGCAGATGGAAGCATGAACCCACTTTTGAACCAGAAACAGCGGCAGAAGCGAGTGACCTGGGCTACAGAGAAGCAGCACTGGACTGTTGCTCAGTGGTCCAAAGTACTTTTTTCAGATGAAAGCAACTTTTACATATAATTCAGAAATCAAGGTGCCAGAGTCTGGAGGAAGACTGGGGAGAGGGAAATGCCAAAATGCCTGAAGTCCAGTGTCAAGTACCCACAGTCAGTGATGGTCTGGGGTGCCATGTCAGCTGCTGGTGTTGATCCACTGTGTTTTATCAAGGGCAGGGTCAATGCAGCTAGCTATCAGGAGATTTTGGAGCACTTCATGCTTCCATCTGCTGAAAAGCTTTATGGAGATGAAGATTTCATTTTTCAGCACGACCTGGCACCTGCTCACAGTGCCAAAACCACTGGTAAATGGTTTACTGACCATGGTATTACTGTGCTCAATTGGCCTGCCAACTCTCCTGACCTAAACCCCATAGAGAATCTGTGGGATATTGTGAAGAGAATGTTGAGAGACGCAAGACCCAACACTCTGGATGAGCTTAATGCCGCTATCGAACCATCCTGGGCCTCCATAACACCTGAGCAGTGCCACAGTCTGATTGCCTCCATGCCAAGCCGCATTGAAGGAGTTATTTCTGCAAAAGGATTCCCGACCAAGTATTGAGTGCACAACTGAACATAATTATTTGAAGGTTGACTTTTTTTGTTTTAAAAACACTTTTCTTTTATTGGTTGGATCAAATATGCTAATTTTTTGAGATAGGAAATTTGGGTTTTCATGAGCTGTATGCCAAAATCATCAATATTAAAACAATAAAAGGCTTGAACTACTTCAGTTGTGTGTATTTGAATCTAAAATATATGAAAGTCTAATGTCTATGAGTACATTACAGAAAATAATGAACTTTATCACAATATGCTAATTTTTTGAGAAGACCCTGTACATACATAGCGCTAACCAACACCCAGCTGGTGCAGGAGAGCAGCTGACAGGCAGTGTATTCACCACCTGTCAGTCGCCCATGTAAAAGTGGCCATAGTGAGGTAGATTAAAGCAAAGAATTAAAGAGACTCTGAAGTCTCCTTAAAATCAAGTTTTTATTTTAAAAACCTCTTAAGTATGTTTGCCCTAACTAAAACACTGCATCCCCACGGCTGAAATCGAACTAAATCCCCCCTAACTCCCGAACCCCCCGCCCCCACCCGCAAGATCCACAACTTTCTTGGTCGTGGATTTTGCTGCTGTAGATGTCAGAGCTTTCAGCTGCAGCTCTGCCTCCATGCGCGTCAATCCGCCTCTCCCCCACCCCTCTCATTGAAGGAAGACTGAGAGGGGCGGGCAGAGGCGGAGATACACGCTGATAGACGCGTGTAGAGGCAGAGCTGCAGCTGAAAGCTCTGCCTCTCACTGAAACGTTCCCCACAGTGTGCCCCGGGGAGTTTGAGGGGATTAGTTTAGTTTTCAGCCGCGAAGATGCAGCGGTTTAGTTAGGGCAAACATGCTTAAGAGCTTTTTAAAATAAAAACTTGATTTTAAGGAGGCTTCAGAGTCTCTTTAAGTGTCTTAATTGCAAACAATTGTGTGTAAAGTGTATGCTATGGTTAAGCTGTGCACAGAAAGCTGAAATGATCATTCCAGCTGACATTCTCCTAGCTGCTAGGCTTAGTTCACACTACAAACCGCATTCCTTTAAGCATAATACCGGTAGCTCTCAAAAATGTTACATGCAGCAAGATTTCGATTTTCTAAAATTTGAAACGCTGCTGTGAGTACACCCTCATTGGGTGACACTGCACTAGCACTTTGCCGATCACTGGTGATTCTCAAGCACAGCACAATCTCCCTCTGTGTGAACCAGCCCTTAGGCTGGGCTCACCCATAAAAGTCTCCAGTCCAGTCCTATCAGTTTTTGACAGGTGGTATCAGTTTTGTATGAGTTTTCTATGGCTTGGTTGCCCATAAAAGGTGTACATTTCTGGTTCAGTTCATTCCTGTCCTGTCAGTTTTGTATTAGTTTTCTGTGGGTATGTTCACACATAAAAGGTGTACAGTTCCAATCTTGTCAGGTAAAACTGATAGAAAACTGATGCAAAACTGACAGGACTGGACCGGAAATGTACAGATTTACAGTATGTGTGCCTTAAGCTAAATACTCGCCACCCGACGGAGGAAGATGGATCCAGCGACATCCCCCTGACGACAAGCCTTCCACAATTCATCCTCCAGCCGGTAGGTATGCACAACGTTACACGATGGGTGAAAATGGGAAGTAAAGTGTTCACGGTACTTTGCACGTAGTTGTCGGGGATCTTACAGATCTGATCCGCTGTGACGGTTGTTATCGCCACGCGACACTGAATGACGTCCGCAGGATCGCGCACCTGTAACCACACCGCGAGATCGTGGAAATGATTGATCATCGCTAAAAGTTTTGCTGGTCGTCGGATAAATCGTCGGGAAAATCGCGTCGTGGGTACGGGCCTTTAGGCCTTGTTCACATTGTGTTCTGTTCGCGTGTCCGTCCGCGTTGGGGTTTTTTTCAGATGTCTTTTTTTTTTCCGATTGGGTTGGCGATTCATTTTTGTGCTTAGCCGGTTTTCGAAGCATTTTTTCTGAGCAGTTTTGTAATTTACTCCCTGACGCAAGTCAGGAAGTAAACTCTTTGACCTGGAAAAAGAATAAATACAATGGATTTATTCTTAAAAACGCAAACGCTACACAAAGCGATTTTGTGAGCGTTTTGCGTTTCTGCTATATTTTCCACTGAGGCGGAATCGCCTCAGAATTGGTCCACGCACCGGTTTACTGAACGGACAGCGCACTACCCGCGCTGATAGGAACCTTCTCATAGACATTCATTGCACAAGCGTTCGGGGGGGGGGGGGGCGTTTTTAAAAATCGCCCGCATGTAAAAAAAACCTTGAATACGCCTGCAGTGTGAACAAGCCCTCAGTGACAGTTCTTGCATGCCCCCCTCAGCTGTACGTATGTTTCAAAGCAGTTGGACAAAATATTTGGCATGTAGCTTCTTGCCCATGTTCAGAAGGGATATATGTGCATTATTTATCAATACATAATACCTAGTAAAAGGATGAAGAACTCAATGGACAGATAATAATTTTGGTTACCAGAACTTTGTACATATGGCAATTTGTTGCTGAGATAAGAAATAAGCAAAATAACCTCTCAAACGAGCACAGAGAGCTATTAAAATGAGTTTTTTAATCCTCCCCCATTCTATCTAAAATGAAAAAGATATTTCCAGGAAAATATACGCACAATATTTTAGCTATACTCAGGAAATGATAGAGAAGTCCTGCATATAAAGAAGGAGTCCAGTGTGATTTTTGTGGCTTTCTAATCCCCAGGTGTCATCTGTTTATATAGCAATCTATGCAAAGCATAGTGCAGTTTGAATCGCCGTAGTGCTTTTCTTATCCACAGTTTCAATATCAGTATAAAAAATGTAATGCATAAATTCCTATCCAGAGGCAACCATGAATCATTCCCCTAACGGAGGTAACTGAATTGCAAATAGATTCATACAAAATGTTGTATTTTCGTTCTGCACCGGTATGCCTCTGTGTTACAATCTAGCCAAAGTTGTGATTTCTGTTCCTTTATTTATGCACCAACATATTACTTGGTACTGTACATTAGTTAATATAGAGTATGAAGGGCAAACTCTAGGTGGCCAGTCATGAAAACGAGATACGTAAAAGTCCCTGCCACAATGAAAATACCACCTAAGACATGTGGTAAAATGTGTAAAGCATGTGACAACATCTGTACATGATTTTAGTTTTAAGGTAATTATTATTAGGGTACTCAGGAAGATGGGGATAGTTACTGCCTGAACAAGATAGGGACTTCTGTGGACATGTGTGTCTGAACAGTGCACTGGTTAAAGAGAACCAGAGACGAAGCACCCTCATGTATTTTATTACATTTATCAGTGGGAACATGACAGTAAACACCTACCCTGCTTTTAATTTCATTCTTATCTGCTTAATTAGTCTATTAGCAGCTGTGATAAGAATCCATGACTGGCTCAGTCTAGGTTTGACCTGGAATCATTATAGCTGAGTCACTCTTCTGTGGAGTCTTTTCAAGCCCAAGCCTGCCACCTCCTGGCTTAGATTTCCTGCTTTGCATACTGAGAGCTGTGATCACATGGGAGGGGCTGCTGCTGCTGAGAGAGAATCTCTGAAACAGACACGTGTGGCTGCAATATGATCCCTGTGTGCTCTGTGTGCACTCTGTCTGCATAGATACTGATGATGACTGCAGTTTCATTCCTATGAGAGACACTTCCTACAGGCAGCTGCACATCATACCAAAATGAAAGCACACAGCAGCCTTTCTCATATAGCCTAGATAGCAGCGTAGTCTCATATAGCCTAGACAGCACATCCAGAACAACTCATAACCCGGAAGCAGTAGGGATATGAGCCGGCGGCCATATTTGATTTTTCCTGGAGAAATAATGGATAAAAAACACTAAAAAAGGCACACCAGAGCGGCGAAATAATCAGGTAAAGTGTTTATTGTTTACAAGCTATCAACTGATATGTTTATTTTATAGGAATCTGACACGCGCTAATCCAATCAATAAACTTTATTCCTATAAGGTCAATTACAAATATCACAATATACTAAAAATGAGTACCCCACTCCACTCATACACTCCACACCACCTCTACATACATCCACTGAAGGGCCCTTCTAAAAAACAAAAATAAAGATAATCATAAAAATTATGGCGTTAAAAACAGGGATGTAGTACTTCCCTACATATGCAGATTCCAACCCAGCAGTTTCCTGTGTGTATCAAGGAAAAGTTTAAACTTGTTTAAGGACCGTCCTGTTAGACCTCCTTCAGCAGATACCACATTCCTATTACAGGTATGGGTCAGTCCGATTATGTAACAAGTACCTGGGTCTACAGAATTTGCTGAATAGATCCTTACAAAGTCCACATACCAATCCTGGACCTTCCAGACTTTCCGCTGTCATGCAGCTCGCTCGGTGCACTCCACGCCAGCCTACTCGTGCAGCCTGCGTCACTTCCGCTCAGAAGATACAGATCCCCGCTAGCCGCACTTCCGCTTAGCGTAACTCAGATGTATGTTGGCTCTACTTTTCCGGGTGACGTCACCACTCGTACGGAGACTTCTAGACCTTACTGCCAGGGTTACCGCTGCGCGCTTTCGCGGTATAACACTTAGTCCTCGGTCTCCGTCACCAACTTAGTTCATAGAAGATAGAAAAACCTCGACGCGTTTCTGCCAATATCCGTTGGCCTTGAGAGACACTTCCTACAGGCAGCTGCAGGAGTTTAGTTATAGATAACTAAACTCCTCCTGAAGAAGGCCAACGGATATTGGCAGAAACGCGTCGAGGTTTTTCTATCTTCTATGAACTAAGTTGGTGACGGAGACCGAGGACTAAGTGTTATACCGCGAAAGCGCGCAGCGGTAACCCTGGCAGTAAGGTCTAGAAGTCTCCGTACGAGTGGTGACGTCACCCGGAAAAGTAGAGCCAACATACATCTGAGTTACGCTAAGCGGAAGTGCGGCTAGCGGGGATCTGTATCTTCTGAGCGGAAGTGACGCAGGCTGCACGAGTAGGCTGGCGTGGAGTGCACCGAGCGAGCTGCATGACAACGGATATCGACGCGTTTCTGCCAATATCCGTTGGCCTTCTTCAGGAGGAGTTTAGTTATCTATAACTAAACTCCTCCTGAAGAAGGCCAACGGATATTGGCAGAAACGCGTCGAGGTTTTTCTATCTTCTATGAACTAAGTTGGTGACGGAGACCGAGGACTAAGTGTTATACCGCGAAAGCGCGCAGCGGTAACCCTGGCAGTAAGGTCTAGAAGTCTCCGTACGAGTGGTGACGTCACCCGGAAAAGTAGAGCCAACATACATCTGAGTTACGCTAAGCGGAAGTGCGGCTAGCGGGGATCTGTATCTTCTGAGCGGAAGTGACGCAGGCTGCACGAGTAGGCTGGCGTGGAGTGCACCGAGCGAGCTGCATGACAGCGGAAAGTCTGGAAGGTCCAGGATTGGTATGTGGACTTTGTAAGGATCTATTCAGCAAATTCTGTAGACCCAGGTACTTGTTACATAATCGGACTGACCCATACCTGTAATAGGAATGTGGTATCTGCTGAAGGAGGTCTAACAGGACGGTCCTTAAACAAGTTTAAACTTTTCCTTGATACACACAGGAAACTGCTGGGTTGGAATCTGCATATGTAGGGAAGTACTACATCCCTGTTTTTAACGCCATAATTTTTATGATTATCTTTATTTTTGTTTTTTAGAAGGGCCCTTCAGTGGATGTATGTAGAGGTGGTGTGGAGTGTATGAGTGGAGTGGGGTACTCATTTTTAGTATATTGTGATATTTGTAATTGACCTTATAGGAATAAAGTTTATTGATTGGATTAGCGCGTGTCAGATTCCTATAAATTTATTATTTGTACAATTTGAGGATTTAAGGGTACTCCTCAGCTGCACGCCGCTTTGATTGATTAGGAGTTTTTTCTCCAGCGCATGGTAACATTCAGTATTTTTCTTTGATATGTTTATTTTGTGTGCAACATTCATCTCTGGTTCCCTTTAAGGGCTCTGCCTCTGACACATGTGACCTGGATTCAAATCTCAGCTCTTTCTGTTCAGTAAGGCAGCACCTATTCAGTAAGGAGACCTTGGGCAAGATGCCCTAACACTGCTACTGCCTCCTGAGCACACCCTAGTGGCTGCAGCTCTGGTGTTTTGAAACTGCCAGGAGAAAAGTGCATTATAAATGTTATTTGTCTTCTCTAATCGGAGAAGGAACAGAAAATCAGAGAATCTGTTAGATTACACTTGATACATGTTACTATGTCCTCGGGGCTGCCAATGGCTATATTATCAGTCCAAATGTATGCCCCTAGTGTGCCCTAGCTGGGAAGGTCTGTATAACACCCAGACACAGGAGGAAGAAACTAAAACTTCCACTTCTCTATTCCAGCACCTATAGGCCACAGTGGCTGCTGGACAGGCTTAAAGTGTACCCGAGCTGAAGACATACTGGAAAAAAACACATACTTACCAAGAAAGAAGGAAGCTTCTGGATCCTGTAGAGGCTTTCCACGCCGTTCTCCAGTCTTCTGTTGCCGAGGGTGGACCCCCCTGAAAAATCCGACATGGACTTCACAGATTGAAGATCAGGGCCTTGCAGCAAGGCGACGCTCACCCCAGGCACAGGCATCGCCATACTGCACAGTAAGCTGGAGCTGCTCTGTGCTTCTACTCACACAGGTGCAGCATGGCCGTGCTTGTGCCTGAAGAAGAGTGTGGGTCGGAACTTCCAGAGGGTCTTGGCGAGCAGCCTGTACAGGATCCAGAGGCGTCCCTCTAATTCGATTGGTATGTGTTTTTTTTGGTATGTCTTCAGCTCAGGTTTACTTTAAAGTCGTGAGGTGAATTGGATCCTGGATTTTGTAGACAACATTGTAAACAAAGTGGCGTTTATTCGTGGCTGGATTAACGAGGTGGACTTTATCAATGGTAAGGGGTGTCATCTTCCTTTATCAGAGGTGGATACTGCAGTGAGTGTCCCAATTCAGTGGTTACTCACTGGTGGAGATTCTCTTCCAAGGTACTTTACAGTTGGAATGTGTGCACATAATACTAATATGCACTATGCTTGTTGCTTGTTGAATGGATCAGGACTTGAAACTTCGGGCAACAGATCAGGAGCTGAACACTCTACAAAATCTACAGCAGCATGATGCGTCTGTTGCTATGGAAAATGGAGGCGGAATGACATAGGGGCTTACAACAGGCGGTGTTAGGACGGGAACAGTGGACTCGGCTGCCAGTTTCCACTTAAAGTAGATCTGAACTTTTGCTCAGGACAGAAGGAAATCGTAGAGACATGCACCCTGAATGTATTTAGAGAGTTTAGCCTGTTTAATTCATTTGTGTCTAATCACAAGTTGTATTTTGATCCTCCCCTGTGTCACATGACTGCCTATGGCAGATAAGCAGATAAGCCCATTTGAAAGCACAGGCTGTAAACAATATGTCTGCTTCCATGAATCAGGAAGTAGAAACTGTGCAAATGTATTTTAGGATTTGTATCAGCTGTAAAGAAAAACAAAAGTTTGCTTTCTTAAAACAGAAAGAATTTGCAACAATTCAGGTTGGAGTGAGCTTGAGATGTCTCCCAGTGCATCACTGCTGAATATATGCAAATTAACCATTGTACCCTTAGGCCCGGTTCACATTAGCGTTCGCTATCCGGATTTTCCGGATCTGATCCGGATCGCATACTGTACAAACGGAACATACGTTCCGCATAGCAATGTAAAGTCTATGCGGACGTTCACACGCATCCGTTCCGTACGTGCCGGATCGGATCCGGACTCTTTTCCAACATGCGCTATTTTTTGGGTCCGGATCTCCGGCCCACGCACCCGGACCGGAGCCGGACCTGAGCCTGACAGCACCATCCGGAACACAGAAACCAATGGGGAACGAAAGGCACAGAACACACTGCCTACAAAAACCTGATGTTCTACCCCACTTCCTATGCGTATCCAAGCGGCCATTTCGGATGGGGACACATGGGCCCAGCATATCTGGAGTGGAGCAGCAGTGACAGACGTGCTGGAGCTGTTTGGCAGAATGTCGGAGGTGGAGGTGAGGCCTACAGCGGAGGAACCTGATTCTACAGGTGCACCAGGTGCACCTTCTGCTGACCCCAACATTTTTTTCTTAAAATTTCGCTATATTTTGCCCACGGATCCGGATGGCTGCCTGATGCATGCCTGATGCAAACGGACCGGATCGGATCCGGATCGGAACCGTACGGTTCCGATCCGGATCAGGTCCTGATCCGATCAGGATCCGATCAGGATCTGGTCCGTTTGCATGGCAAAACGCAAGTGTGAACGGGGCCTTAGAAGCTAAACACACCTCCAGAACCGCTGGAATGCAATGATGTGTCAGCTTGTTAATTTGTACAGAGCCATAATAATCCAACATGCATACAGACTGTTTTGGATTGTTTGATCCTCATCAGTGCATGGCATGGATTAATTTGGCTCTATGCAGTAGGGCTTGTAACACCAAGAGGTACAGACTAACCAGCAAGCTCAGGGTGACCCAGAACTCATTGGAGTGTGTAAGGGACTACAATGGTCCTAAAAGCCCCCTTACTAAGATGTTAAGAAAAACAAAAGTTACACACTTCAATGAGTTCTGGGTCACGCTGAGCTTGCTGGTTAGTCTGTACCTCTTTCAAACGACTATAGTCGCATGTGTGTACGCACCTTAAGGGTGACAATGGTTAATTTGCATATATTCAGCAGTGATGCACTGGGAGACATCTCAAGCTCACTCCAACCTGAATTATCGCAAATTCTTTCTGTTTTAAGAAAGCAAACTTTTGTTTTTCTTAGCATTTTAGTAAGGGGGCTTTTAGGACCATTGTAGTCCCTTACACACTCCAATGAGTTCTGGGTCACCATGAGCTTGCTGGTTAGTCTGTACCTCTTGGAAGTATCAGCTGTAACAAAGAAATGTTTTTGTTTAAAGGTTATTATGCTGTTGTGTATCTTTTAGAGCAGAGAGGAGTTCTGAGTTCAGGTCCACTTTAAATCATTAAGCAGCCTCGGGTGACACCCGTACACACAATAGATTCTTTGCTGGGAACAGCATGTGTATGTGGCTTTAGTTTCCTGTGCAGCCCATCACTGATGAACTGTCTACCTTGTCTGCCTCAAATATATTAATGCATTGAGTGCCTATGCCACTATCCAGAAGACCTTTACAGAGTGGAGCTGGTTTATTTATAGATATTGTATCAGTGGAATGTGTCACAGTTGGCCAAGCACTGCACTACCTGTGTTTTTAGTGACTGATAATTTGATCATTCTTATTTATTTATTTTTTTGTAGGATTTTTTGAGCACAGCTATTTTTAGTTTGATATAAGCAAATGTTACATACAGTTAGGCATTCCCAGTCTCCCACCAACCTTGAGCATTTCCTATCCTATAGTGAATTTCTCTAGAGAAATCTATGGAGCTGAAGAGAATTTGTACAAAATCCACTGAAGAGAATTTCTCTCTGTGCCTGTGTGAAATTTGGGGAGTCTCAATGAAATGCAGAGACATCCAAAGTCATAACAATCCTCTGGGCTGCAGAATCACAGGAATCTGATTGAAGAGATCAGTTTTTAAACTCCTTTCTGCAGCTTTTGGTGGTAGTTGGTGGACAAAGGTTGCCTTTGGAATTGTGCGTTAGAGTCTTGGGAAGTAGTTTTGAGGTATTTTTGCATATTACATGCTTTTACATTGTATAACACTCGGACACTCTGTAATGTAGAGAGTAAAGCCTTCACAGACAGACCAACCCATGAATTGTTGTATACTGTTCCAGTATAAATATGCACTGCTTATCGCTGCAGGACTTCACTCTGAGGCGTGGTATGAGAGTGAGTGTACATTGTACTGTAGCACGGCTGTAACCTCTTTATCTCACACCTGATTTGCAGTCAGTCTTCCTCTGTTGTAGCCAAAGCCTTTATTCTTCTCACCACTATTTTATAGCCATAGAAACATATTTACATAGTTAGCTGGGTTGAAAAAAAAAACATACACCCACTAAGTTCACCTGATGACACCCAAATCTATCAGCTTTTGTTTTAGCTATACTAACAGCTTGTGTCACCAACTATCTCAACACTCGGCTCATATGGGGCTCTGGCAAATCCTATTATACAGGCGATACTGGGAGCATTCACGTTGACAATGACAGGTCAGGATAGGTGACAAGGTAACAGACCTGGGACAAGGTCCTCCAGCACCCAAGGCTGAGACCCCAAAGTGCCCCCCCCCCCCCCCCCAAATACCTTGATCTGTAGTTATCTAGCTTGCAGTCACTGCCATGTATCCCCTTTTCTTATTTCTCTGCTTCAAACACAATAGGGGAATGATAGCCGAGTAAGTTGTGCTCCCCCTCCTACACTGCGCTCTGAGGCTGGAGCCTCTCTCGCCTCTGCCTTGGCCCAGCCCTGCAGAGTGTCAGCTTCTTGGCCAGGAGCTTTTTGTTTCCAAAAGCAGATGCCATCTTAATATAGCTTTAAAATTCCTAAGCTTTGGCAGTGATGAGATGCCTTTTATGTTTCATACTTTATTTTTTTCACAATTTAAGCTTTATTGAAAGAACAAATTATCGATACAATAAATAGCAAACCAGTTAACGGTCAGGATCAGATATTTGCAATTATAATGTCGAGATACAACAAAATTACAGGTTAACAGCAGAACATATCTTAATAGTTTTTGCTGATAGTAAACATATAGTCACTGTTAAAATACAGGCAATACATTTTGATAGGATTTAGGTATAAGTGTCTACACATGTGTCACTGAGATATGAGAGAGAGAATAGATATAAGGAACCAAGGTAAGTGAATCATTTCCTAAGTCAAGATATGAGCAATCTGGAGTTAAGATTTCATAATGTTTTTGTATTCTTCAGTACATTGGCAAACCATACCATCCAAGTAAAAGAGTGTTTTTCATAATGTGAATTCGATTTTCCATTTTTTTCAATGGAGTCAACCCTCTTAATCCAATCCTTAATTGAAGGGGGAGAGACAGACTTCCAATAGACGGGTATCAGGGCTCTAGCTGCATTAATCATATGGATTTGTAAGGATCATTTGTATAATTTGATGGATTCATTTGTATTGTGAAGTAGTAATCTATCTGGAGAAAATTCAATTTGGTCACAAGAAACCTTTTCCATTATTTGGTGGATTTGTTTCCAGTAGGGTTTTATGGAGGTGCATGACCAAAAAATGTGCAAAAGTGTTCCTTTTTGTAGGCCACATCTCCAGCAGAAATCTGATGTGGAGGGGTACATTTTATGTAGGACGGTTGGGGTTCTGTACCAGCGAGAAAGAATTTTATAGCCTAGTTCTTGTGTGTTTACACATAAGGAACCTTTGTGATTCAGTGTAAAAATGTTTTGCCATTGATCAGTGTGGAGTGTAACCCCCAGATCTGTTTCCCATTGTTCCTGATATCTAAGTTTGTTATGTTTCATACTTTCAATCAACAAGATTATTACATGCAAGTTGGTGGAGTCAAAGGAATCAGAAACTGAGGAGTCGGAGTTGGAGTCGGAAGATTTTTGTACCGACTCCATAGCCTATTATGTAGGGAGGTGTGTAGTCCAGAGGAGTCACAAGACTTCATGCGGATACAGGAAAAACATGGAGAGAGACTAGCAGCCCCTTATGGTGTAGTATATTAATGTCAAGTTCTGGATAAATACAAAGTGATGAGGTGGTTTGCAAGACCATCAACCACAGTATACAAACCAGGGCTGTGGAGTCGGTACAAAAATCTTCCGACTCCTCAGTTTATGAAACCACGGACTCCAACTCCGGGTACCCAAAATGCCTCTGACTCCTTGACTCCGACTCCTTAGTCTAATACTTACCAGGGCTGTGGATTTTGTACAATATCATCGAACTCCGACTCCTCAGTTTATGAAACCACGGACTCCAACTCCGGGTACCCAAAATGGCTCTGACTCCTCGATTCCGACTCCTTAGTCTAATACTTACCAATGCTGTGGATTTTGTACAAAATCATCCGACTCCTCAGTTTATGAAATCTCCAACTCCGGGTACCCAAAATTGCTCTGACTCCTCGACTCCGACTACAACTCTGACTCCACAGCCCTGATAAAAACCAGTGAGGAAATTCCGTCTCCACTCGGGTTCTTTGTCTTCAAATGTGTGGGTCACACTACAGGAAAAAACGATTGTTTGGTTACACAAAACAAACAATTGACAGCAACTTCTAATAGCTAGTGGGCTGTAAGCAATATCACTGGGAGGGGAGAAGGCGCCCCCAAAAAAGCCCATTATGTAGAACAGTATTATGAATAGCACTTCAGTTACATCTGAAATTGTACAAGATGCCATTTACACACCCTCTTACATAGATATGTACTTTGTCCAGGTGACTGAGTAACAGGTAGTGCAACGTCCCAGCATACAGAACACAAATTATTGCATGAACTGAATCCTTTACTGCAGTTATTAAACAGCACGTGTTATGTGCAGAATAATCTGACTGAACTTTTTCTTTCATTTGTAGACAGAATAGCCACTCCAGGCACAAGCAATGTATCCAAATCCAGGTAAAGAACTACTGTCTTCCACTCCATGCGTCTGGTCATTTTATCAGTTTTCTTCTTTATTATGGTTTTTCTAATATCTTAAACCTCCTGAGCGGTATGCCCTTCAGGGGGTTTGCGGTATGCCGCTTCAGGGGTTTTGCTGGCCTCAGATGTCCTCCAGATTAAATCTATTGTAAGTTAGCTAGCACTAGGCTAGCTTGTTTAGGTCGCCTGCACCCCTAGATCACCCCCTGATCCCTCCGATCCAGCCGTTATATAAGACAAGACAAATAACATTTATGTTGCGCTTTTCTCCTTGCGGACTCAAAGCGCCAGAGCAGAGCAGCAGCCACAAGGGCGCGCTCTATTGGCAGTAGCAGTGTAAGGGAGACTTGCCAAAGGTTTCCTACTGAATTAGTGCTGTCTTACTGAACAGGCAGAGCTGAGATTCGAACCCTGGTCTCCTGTGTCAGAGGCAGAGCCCTTAACCATTACACCATCAGCCAGCCTGGATCCAGCGATCGTGCAGCCTCCCCGCACAGCTCCGGTCTCTCTATGGGAAGGATCGGGTCTGCACATGATGTCATGACATCAGTGACATCATGTGCGATCCTCCCCATAGAGAGGAGCGGAGCTGTGCCGGGAGGCTGCACGATCGCTGGATCCAGGCTGGGTAATGTCAGCTCAGTTGTAGATGTGTGTCAATGAATTGCCTCACTCTGTTAATGGACCCCTGCCTGAAACAATAGGTCTTCCCGTTATAGGTGTGCATTGTTTGTGCACGATGGGCAGTGTGTAGAATGTTGTGGTTGCAGGGTTCATCACCTTCAGGAATGTAACTGTTTCACTAGTAATGATCCCTCATCTCCTCGTGTCATTGATCATTGCAAACATCATCGCTTGATCCATGTACCAATGTCCTGATATATCAATTTTGGTCATTCAGAATATTGTGGAACAGCCTGCGGGAGTAGGGCTGCACGGTTTTTTCGGTTTAAAACCGAAACCGCGGTTCATGGCAAGACGATCTGCTGATCGTCAGTACCATCGTTTTTTTCGGTCTGCTGTTTAATACTTTGCTTCTGGCCCCGCTGTGCGCGGATTGGCCAGAAGCAGTGAATATGTATGAGAGTTAATGAGCGGGGGGGGGCGGATCCACTCCAGCGAGCGGCCGGGCACATACAGCATTACCAATCACTGGCTAGCATGGAATGACGGCAGCGGTAGGCGGAGCTGTATGCTCTGTACAGCTCCGCCTACCACTGCCGTCATTCCATCGCTAGCCAGTGATAGGTAATGCTGTATGATGTGCCTGGCCGCTCGCTCTAGTGGATCCGCCCCCCGCTAATTAACGCTCATACATATTCACTGCTTCTGGCCCCGCTTGGCCAGAAGCAGTGAATATGTATGAGTGTTAATGAGCGGGGGGCGGATCCACTAGAGCGAGCGGCCAGGCACATCATACAGCATTACCTATCACTGGCTAGCGATGGAATGACGGCAGTGGTAGGCGGAGCTGTACAGAGCATACAGCTCCGCCTACCGCTGCCGTCATTTAATCGCTAGCCAGTGATTGGTAATGCTGCATGTGCCCGGCCGCTTGCTGGAGTGGATCCGCCCCCCCTTCCCCGCTCATTAACTCTCATACATATTCACTGCTTCTGGCCAATCCGCGCACAGCGGGGCCAGAAGCAAAGTATTACGGACAGGGCCGGGCAGTGCGGACCAACCTCTCCACCCCCCCCCCCCCCCCCCCCAAGATTTGAAAAAAAAATCGGGAAAAAAATCGAAATTGCAATTTCTGAGAGAAAAATCGCAATTTCGATTTTTCCCTAAAATCGTGCAGCCCTATGCGGGAGTCTCCCATATCCATTACCACCATAATGCCTAAAGATTTAATAACTAGATTGAGATTAGTCTGTAATTCCAGAATTTCCATCCTTTCAGAATAGCTCATATTTTGTAGGTACCTTCGGTACACATTTTTTTTATGTCCTGCTCAACTGTGGCCAGATGAGAGTTCACTGAGAAAGGAGGACATTTTTGAGATCTTGGTCTTAGGCTCCTGTTAATAATAAAACCATGTAATATTATTTAAGCACTCTCCTCCCCCTTGCTGCAATTGTTCTGTTCCCTATTGCTTTCAGCTAACAGTTCTTCTAAGTCACTAAAAATAAATTTTAGTCTAATTTTTACATTCTATGGATCCTTTTCTAAATTATAATTACCTTCTTTTTGTTCTGAATCGCTCTTGGAGCCATGTGTCTGCTGACTGGAGCCCTGTGTCTGCTGACTTCCGGAACATAGCCCCGTCCCCTTGCAGAAAAGAGTTGTGGCATTTTTCTGCAAGGGGGTGGGGCTACGTGCCAGAAGCCGGCAGACTTGGGGCTCCAGGAGTGATTCAGAAAGGTTCCCAGCATTTCTATATGTCCAGATGCAGAAAATGCCATGGCATTTTTCTGCAGGGGGGTGGGGCTAAGTGCCAGTAGCTGGCAGAGACAGGGCTCTGGGAGTGATTCAGAACAAAAAGTCCCACCAAGTAACTATAACTATTTATTACAGTACAAGAGGATCCATAGATAGAATGTGAAATTTAGACTGAATTTGCACTTTTAAGGCCTGCTGATCAGCTGTGAATTCCACACTTGACCTTGTTTCATCACTGGGGACCTTTTGTGTCCTCCTTGTGTGCAGAGACCCAAGGAGGTGTCTGCGTGCAAAAGATTCTGATCTTTAGTAAGTTCAAATTTATCCAATTTCATGATAAGGCAGAAGCCCAGCCCTTTGGACAAGACGGCTTCTTGTGCTGTAGTCAGAGCTCAACACGATAGATTAAATATTTTCAACAAAATCGTCATTCGTCTCTACCCCTGCAATTGGCAGATCATTTGTTTGTGGTGGGTGATCATTAAGGTTGCCACTAATACTAATGATCCAATTTCTAGTGAAAAATCGTTTGAGCGATCAGATAATTCTGATTGAAAGTGAAATCGTTCACTACACCATCTATGAACCAATCTTTGCTTCTTATCAATCACTAGCAACAAGAAAATCCACATTTTCGTTCGATGAAAATCCAATCGGACGACTGTAATCATTTTATAATCATTCATAATTGAGTGTGCCCATCAATGGAGATTATTTACAACCAATCCAGAATTTCTGATCATTCGAATGATTTTTCAATAGAAATTGGACCGTTAGTGCCCATCTTTAGTATCGCTCCCCCCCCCATGATAGATTAACCACTTAAGGACTGCAGTCTGCAGTCTTAAAGAGACACTGTAACATCAAAACGTTTCCCTGGGGGGCACTCACCTCGGGAGGGGGAAGCCTTAGGGTCCCAATGAGACTTCCCACGCCGTCCTCTGTCCCACGGGAGTCTCGCTGCAGCCCTCTGAACATCGGCCAGACAGATCCGACAGCTTGTTCAATATTTACCTTCCCAGGCTCCAGCGGTGGTGCTGTTGCGGCTTTCCGCTCCGAAGTAGACGGAAATACCCGATCTCAGTCGGGTTCGCTCTACTGCGCAGGCGCCGGAGACTTGCGCCTGCGCAGTAGAGCAGACCTGACGGCGATCGGGTATTTCCGCCTATTTCAGAGCCGAGAGCCGCCACAGCGCCTGCGCAGGAGCCGGGAAGGTCAATATTTACATCGCCACTGTTCGGAGGGGCACAGCGGGACCCCCGAGAGACGGAGGATGGCGTGGGAAGCCTCATTGGGACCCTGAGGCTTCCCTCTCCCGAGGTGAGTACCCCCCAGGGGAGCTTTTTGATGTTACAGGTTTTCTTTAAAACCCCTTAACCTTCCTGGCGGTAACCCCGAACTACGTTCGGGGTAAGCCACGCAGGAGGTTTTCTCCGGCCCTTCTGGGCCGATTTTCTTAATTTTTTTTTTGCTGGACGCAGCTAGCACTTTGCTAGCTGCGCCAGCACACTGATCGCCACCAGCCTGCGCCCGATCGGCGCAATCCGTTGCGGCGCGCGGCCCCCCCAGACCCCGTGCGCTGCCTGGCCAATCAGTGCCAGGCAGCGCCGAGGGGTGGATCGGGACTCCCAATGACGTCACGACGTCACTGACGTCATCCCGCCCCGTCGCCATGGCGGCGGGGGAAGCCCTCCAGGAAATCCCGTTCTTTGAACGGGATTTCCTGATCGGAGATCGCCGAAGGCGATCGAAGAGGGCGGGGGGCTATCATGTAGCGAGCCCTGGGCTCGCTACATGATTTAAAAAAAAAAAAAAACTGCCGCGCTGCCTCCTGGCGGAATTTTTCATACTGCCAGGAGGGTTAAAGAGAACCCGAGGTAGGGATTGTACAAAGAAATCTATACACAGAGGCTGGGTCTGGCTATAGTGCCCAGCCTCTGTTGCTAGTTGAATCCCCGCTAAGTCCCCCCTGCGTTCCGCTCTCCCCCATAAATTACAGCCGTGCTGGCGACACATAGCGTGTCGCCACGGGCTGTATTTACCTCACTAGTGTCACTCACGGCGCTCCCACGCCTCCTGCAGAGCGCCGGTCCCCGCCCACGTCCCTTCCCTCGCCGCTGATTGGAGGGAAGGGACGCGGGCGGGGACCAGCGCTCTGCAGGAGGCAGGGGGAGCGGCGTGAGTGACATTAGGGAGGTAAACATTGCCCGAGAGCGCGGCTGTGATTTATGGGGGAGAGCGGAGCGCAGGGGACACTTAGGGGGGATTCAACTACCTATAGCCAGACCCTGCACTATAGCCAGACCCAGCCTCTGTGTATATATTTCTTTGTACGATCCCCACCTCGGGTTCTCTTTAAGGACCAGACACTTTTTTTACATTCAGACCACTGCAGCTTTAACGGTTTATTGCTCGGTCATACAACCTACCACCTAAATAAGTTTTACCTCCTTTTCTTGTCACTAATATAGCTTTCTTTTGGTGCTATTTGATTGCTGCTGTGATTTTTAGTTTTTACTATATTAGAGTGACCAGACGTCCCGGATTGCCCGGGACACGTCCCGGATTCGGGGTCCGCTGTCCCAGGCTGCATGAGGTCCCGGGAAACGTCCCGCTTTCAGCAGCGGGACGTCCCGGCCTCGGGACTCTGGCCACTCTATGCTTATGAACTGGCAGCGGCGTCTATAGACGCCGTGCCAGTTCATTGTCCGCAGCCCCGCTCCAGCCTCCTCTTCCAGTGTCTGTTCCGACACCGGCAGGCGAGCAGGGCTACGGCAAGATGGCTGCCGAAGCCCTGTACTGGAGACTATTTGTCTCCAGTACAGGGCTTCGGGCGCCATCTTGCCGTAGCCCTGCTCTGCCAGGTTGTCAGCACGGGAGACTTCAGGAGGAAGGTGGTCCCGGGAGCAGCGCGCCAGAGGCCGGAGACTTCTGCCAGGTGAGTAAATGCTTTCTTTTTCAGGTGAAATGTTTGCCCGCATTGTCTCTTTTCTGGGGAAATGTTTGCCCGCATCGTTTCTTTTCTGGGGAAATGTTTGCCCGCATTGCGTTTCTTTTCTGGGGAAATGTTTGCCCGCATTGCGTTTCTTTTCTGGGGAAATGTTTGCCCGCATTGCGTTTCTTTTCTGGTGAAATGTTTGCCCGCATTGCGTTTCTTTTCTGGTGAAATGTTTGCCCGCATTGCGTTTCTTTTCTGGTGAAAAGTTTGCCCGCATTGTTTCTTTTCTGGGGAAATGTTTGCCCGCATTGCGTTTCTTTTCTGGGAAAATGTTTGCCCGCATTGCGTTTCTTTTCTGGGGAAATGTTTGCCCGCATTGTGTTTCTTTTCTGGTGAAATGTTTGCCCGCATTGCGTTTCTTTTCTGGGGAAATGTTTGCCCGCATTGCGTTAATTTTCTGGTGAAATGTTTGCCCGCATTGCATTAATTTTCTGGTGAAATGTTTGCCCGCATTGCAGTAATTTTCTGGTGAAATGTTTGCCCGCATTGCAGTAATTTTCTGGTGAAATGTTTGCCCGCATTGCGTTTATTTTGTACTGACATGTTGCCCGCATTGCGTTTATTTTGTACTGACATGTTTGCCCGCATTGCGTTTTTATTTTGTACTGACATGTTGCCCGCATTGCGTTTATCTTGTACTGACATGGTTGCCCACATTGCGTTTATTTTGTACTGACATGTTGCTCGCATTGCGTTTATTTTGTACTGACATGTTTGCCCGCATTGCGTTTATTTTGTACTGACATGGTTGCCCGCATTGCGTTTATTTTGTACTGACATGTTGCCCGCATTGCGTTTATTTTGTACTGACATAGTTACATAGTTACATAGTTATTTTGGTTGAAAAAAGACATACGTCCATCGAGTTCAACCAGTATAAAGTACAACACCAGCCTGCTCCCTCACATATCCCTGTTGATCCAGAGGAAGGCGAAAAAACCCTTACAAGGCATGTTCCAATTAGCCCCTAAAGGGAAAAATTCCTTCCCGACTCCAGATGGCAATCAGATAAAATCCCTGGATCAACATCATTAGGCATTACCTAGTAATTGTAGCCATGGATGTCTTTCAACGCAAGGAAAGCATCTAAGCCCCCTTTAAATGCAGGTATAGAGTTTGCCATAACGACTTCCTGTGGCAATGCATTCCACATCTTAATCACTCTTACTGTAAAGAACCCTTTCCTAAATAAATGGTTAAAACGTTTTTCCTCCATGCGCAGATCATGTCCTCTAGTCCTTTGAGAAGGCCTAGGGACAAAAAGCTCATCCGCCAAGGTATTATATTGCCCTCTGATGTATTTATACATGTTAATTAGATCCCCTCTAAGGCGTCTTTTCTCTAGACTAAATAAACCCAGTTTATCTAACCTTTCTCGATAAGTGAGACCTTCCATCCCACGCATCAATTTTGTTGCTCGTCTCTGCACCTGCTCTAAAACTGCAATATCTTTTTTGTAATGTGGTGCCCAGAACTGAATTCCATATTCCAGATGTGGCCTTACTAGAGAGTTAAACAGGGGCAATATTATGCTAGCATCTCGAGTTTTTATTTCCCTTTTAATGCATCCCAAAATTTTGTTAGCTTTAGCTGCAGCTGCTTGGCATTGAGTACGATTATTTAACTTGTTGTCAATGAGTACTCCTAAGTCCTTCTCCAAGTTTGATGTCCCCAACTGTATCCCATTTATTTTGTATGGTGCTAGACCATTAGTACGTCCAAAATGCATGACCTTACATTTGTCAACATTGAATTTCATCTGCCATGTATGTGCCCATATAGCCATCCTATCCAGATCCTGTTGCAATATGACACTATCTTCCTGAGAGTTGATGATTCTGCACAATTTTGTATCATCTGCAAAAATAGCAACATTGCTCACCACTGCATCTACTAGGTCATTAATAAATAAATTGAAGAGCACTGGACCCAGAACAGACCCCTGTGGGACCCCACTGCTAACAGTCTCCCATTTTGAGTACGATCCATTGACCACAACTCTTTGTTTTCTGTCCATTAGCCAGTTCCCTATCCATGAACACAGACTCTTCCCCAGTCCTTGCATCCTCAACTTTTGCACCAGACTTTTGTGGGGAACAGTGTCAAAGGCCTTTGCAAAGTCCAAGTATATCACATCTACAGCATTCCCAATATCCATATTAGCATTCACTACCTCATAAAAGCTGAGCATGTTAGTCAAACAGGACCTGTCTTTAGTAAACCCATGTTGATGCTGAGAAATAAGATTATTTTCTACTATGAAGTCATGTATAGTATCTCTTAGTAACCCCTCAAATAGTTTGCATACAACTGATGTTAAGCTTACAGGTCTATAATTTCCTGGATCAGATTTTTTGCCCTTCTTAAATAATGGGAAAACGTGGGCTGTACGCCAATCCACTGGGACTCTGCCAGTTGCAAGAGAGTCACAAAAGATAAGATAAAGGGGTTTATCTATAACTGAACTTAATTCCCTTAGGACCCGAGGATGCATGCCATCCGGGCCAGGTGCCTTGTCTATTTTTAATTTATTTAGTCTTGCCTTCACTTCTTCCTGCGTTAAGTATTTAATATTACAGTTAGAAGATTGAGACTCTTCTGCCTCTGTAGTTTGCAACAGTGCTGTTTCTTTTGTGAAGACAGAAGCAAAGAAAGCATTTAATAACTCTGCCTTACCTTGGTCATCCACCATTGAGTTCCCATCCTCATCCTTTAGGAGTCCTATACAGTCAACCTTTCTTTTTTTAGAGTTAATGTACTTGTAAAACTTTTTTGGGTTAGATTTGATATCCTTAGCGATTTGTTTTTCCGCTTCAATCTTTGCCTGCCTAATTTCTTTTTTACAATTTTTATTGCACTCCTTATAATTGCTTAGTGCAGCCTCGGTCCCCTCCTGTTTTAAGACCTTATAGGCATTCTTTTTCCTCTTCATTTTATCTTTAACCTTTCTATTCATCCATAGAGGCCTTTTTTTATTCCTAGACATTTTGTTTCCATATGGGATATACATACTAAAGTATTGATTGAGTATAAGTTTAAAAGCTTGCCATTTCCCTTCAGTGTCTTCCCCTTGTAGTACATTATCCCAGTTCACCAAACTTAGTGCCTGCCTAATTTGAGTGAACTTTGCTTTTCTAAAATTCATAGTTTTAGTGGTCCCGCTGCCCCGTGGCCTATCAGTCACCAGATCAAACGTTATCATGTTGTGATCACTATTTCCCAAATGTTCTTGAACCTGCACATTTGATACATTATCTGGTCTATTAGAAATGATCAGATCCAGTAACGCATGCCCCCTAGTTGGTTCAGTTACCATTTGAGTCAAGTAATTGTCCTGTAGTGCTGCCAGAAATCTGCTGCTTTTACCAGAATGGGTAGCCTCAATACTCCAGTCAATGTCTGGAAAGTTGAAGTCGCCCATAATTATGACCTCATTTTTACCTGCAGCTTTTTCAATCTGCTGTAGTAATCGCAGTTCTGCAGCTTCATTAATAAGAGGTGGCCTGTAGCATACCCCAATAAGCAATTGGCAACTTTTATTTCCACCATGAATATTTACCCAAACGGACTCCACATCTTCGCAATCTTCCTCCATCTCATCGTTGAGGACAGCTGTAAGAGAATTCTTAACAAAGAGACAAACCCCTCCACCTTTTTTCCCTGTTCTATCCCTCCTAAACACATTGTATCCTTTTAAATTAGCTATCCAGTCATGGCTTTCATCCATCCATGTCTCGGTTATTCCCACAATGTCATAGCCTTTGTCATTCAGAATGAACTCTAGTTCGTCTATTTTATTTGCAAGGCTCCGAGCATTGGTTACCATGCACTTTATATTTTTACCACCACATTTACCAATTTTGTTTACATGAAATTGGCTACTTGAATTTTTACCAACCTCCTTAATCTTTACACTGTCCCCACCCCCCTCTCCACCCTCCATAATGATAGGTTCCCACTGTCTTTTTACCTCATCTTGTCTACGTATTGAGACTTTATCCTCCCCCCTCCCCCCAGATCCTAGTTTAAAATCTCCTCCAACCGTTTAGCCATCTTCTCCCCCAATGCAGCTGCACCCTCCCCATTAAGGTGCAGCCCATCCCTGCTGTAGAACCTGTAGCCGACTGCAAAGTCTGCCCAGTTCTCCAGGAACCCAAACCCTTCCTTCCTACACCAATTTCTCAGCCACTTATTTAACTCCCTAAGCTCCCTCTGTCTCTCAGATGTAGCACGTGGCACTGGCAGTATTTCAGAAAACACCACCTTGGAGGTCCTTGCTTTAAGTTTATCTCCAAGTACCTGAAAATCCTTTTTGAGGACCTTCCATCTCCCACTAACTTTGTCATTGGTGCCAATGTGTACCATGACAGCCGGGTCTTCCCCAGCCCCACCCAGTAATCTGTCAATTCTTTCCGCTACATGCCGAACCCGAGCACCCGGGAGGCAACAGACTGTACGGCATTCGCGGTTTCTTCGACAGATTACCCTATCTGTGCGCCTAATAATTGAATCCCCTACCACCAGTACCTGTCTAGCCTTAGCTGCACTCCTATTCCCTTTCTCGTTACAGCAGTCTGCCCCTTGGTTGCTAAGGAGCACATCCTGCTGCAGCATTGCTACTCCTGAATCATCCTCCCCAATATTACGCAAACAAGCATACTTATTAGTGAGGGACAACTCGGGACTAGCCTCCCTGCCACTTTTTCCCCTACCCCTTCTAACTGTGACCCAAATAGCGGCTGCCTCTGCTTCTTGGTCCGGCTGTACTCCACCCTCCTCATCTTCAACGGTTCCATCCAGTGTCTGGATCGTGAGATCCAAGCTCTTCTCCATGTTGTGTATGCTTCTCATGTTGCCCGCATTGCGTTTATTTTGTACTGACATGTTGCCCGCATTGCGTTTATTTTGTACTGACATGTTGCCCGCATTGCGTTTATTTTGTACTGACATGTTTGCCTGCATTGCGTTTATTTTGTGCTGACATGTTGCCCATTGCATTTAGTTTCTGGTGTCCGGGGTAACTGTTACTGCATTTATTATTTAATGGTCATAGATGGCTATGTTTGCTGCTTTGTGGTTACGGTATGCTATTAGCATCACACAGTTTCTGCACACCCATGATGCAAAGTCTCGTTTGTCCACATCATGGCGTAAACACTGCTTTCTTATGCCTCGGTGTTACATCATTACGTTAGCTCCGCACATACAATGTCATGGCCACGCCCATTCTTCTTTGGTTTCCAGACTACTCCTCACGGTTTAGGGCCCCTAAAATGCCAGGGCAGTATAGGAACCCCACAAGTGATCCCATTTTAGAAAGAAGACACCCCAAGGTATTCAGTTAGGAGTATGGTGAGTTCATAGATTTTATTTTTTGTCACAAGTTAGCGGAAATTGATTTTTATTGTTTTTTGTCACAAAGTGTCATTTTCCACTAACTTGTGACAAAAAATAAAATCTTTTATGAACTCATCATACACCTAATGGAATACCTTGGGGTGTCTTCTTTCTAAAATGGGGTCTCTTGTGGGGTTCCTATACTGCCCTGGCATTTTAGGGGCCCAAAACCATGAGGAGTAGTCTGGAAACCAAATGCCTCAGAATGACTGTTTAGGGGTATAAGCATCTGCAAATTTTGATGACAGGTGGTCTATGAGCGGCCGAATTTTGTGGAACCGGTCATGACCAGGGTGGCCTCTTAGATGACAGGTTGTATTGGCACTGAAGTGAAGGAAGCGCATGATGGTCTTAAATCGTGACCTGGACATGGCAGTAGAGAACATGGGCATGTGATGTATTGGGTGCGTAGACCAATAAGACCGCAATACATTATTTTTGACTAGACCCATGTTAAGGAGAAGGCCCCAAAAAATGTTAAGTTGGGAAACTTGGAGTGGTTTCCACCGAAAAGACTGGGCATGGTAGCTTCTTGGATTGGAGGTTGCGTATTGTGTTTCATAACGGTTGGTCTCAGCCACAATTAAGTCGTAGAGACCAGCAGTGATCAGAAAAAAAAATTCTGTCACTGCGGTGGGGCGGGTAAGTGTTTGGCTGGGTGATCAGAAGCCCGCAGGGGGAAGATTAGGGCCTGATCTGATGGATAGGAGTGCTAGGGGGTGACAGGAGGTGATTGATGGGTGTCTCAGGGGGTGATTAGAGGGGAGAATAGATGCAATCAATGCACTAGGGAGGTGATCGGAAGGGGAGCTGAGGGTATGGCTGAGTGATCAGGAGCCCACACGGGGCAAATTAGGGCCTGAACTGATGGGTAGCAGTGACAGGGGGTGATGGGGTGATTGATAGGTGATCAGGGTGTGATTAGAAGGAAGAATAGATGCAAGCAATGCACTGGCGAGGTGATCGGGGGGTCTGAGGGCGATCTCAGTGCGGGTAATTGGGTGCCCGCAAGAGGCAGATTAGGTTCTGATCTGATGGGTAGCAGTGACAGGTGGTGACGGGGTGATTGATGGGTGATTAGAGGGGAGAACAGATGTAAATATTGCACTGGGGGGGTGATCAGGGGGGGGGGGGTGAGGGTGTGGGCGGGTGTTTGGGCGCCCGCAAGGGCAGATAAGGGTCTGATCTGATGGGTATCAGTGACAGGTGGTGACAGGGGGTGATGGGGTGATTGATAGGTGATCAGGGTGTGATTAGAGGGGAGAATAGATGCAAGCAATACACTGGCGAGGTGATCAGGGGGGGAGGTCTGAGGGCGATCTCAGGGTGTGGGCGGGTAATTAGGTGCCCGCAAGGGGCAGATTAGGGTCTGATCTGATGGGTAGCAGTGACGGGGGAGGTGATAAGAGGGGGTCTGAGGGGGATCTAAAGGTGTGGGCGGGTAATTGGGTGCCTGCAAGGGGCAGATTAGGGTCTGATCTGATGGGTTGCAGTGACAGAGGGTGAATGATGGGTGATTAGAGGGGAGAACAGATGTAAATAATGCACTGGGGAGGTGATCAGAGGGGGTCTGAAGGCGTTTTGAGGGTGTGGGCGGTAATTGGGTGCACGCAAGGGGCAGATTAGGGTCTGATCTGATGGGTAGCAGTGACAGGTGGTGATTGATGGGTGATCAGTGGGTAATTAGAGGGGAGAACAGATGTAAATAATGCACTGGGGAGGTGATCGGGGGGGTCTGAGGGTGTGGGCGGGTGTTTAGGTGCCCGCAAAGGCAGATTAAGGTCTGATCTGATGGGTAGCAGTGAGAGGGGGTGATTGATGGGTGATTAGAGGGGAGAACAGATGTAAATAATGCACTGGGGAGGGGGTCTGAGGGCGATCTGAGGGTGTGGGCGGGTGTTTTGGTGCCTGCAAGGGGCAGATTAGGGTTTGATCTGATGGGTAGCAGTGACAGGTGGTGACAGGGGGTGATTGATGGGTGATCAGGATGTGATTAGAGGAGAGAATAGATTCAAGCAATGCACTGGCGAGGTGATCAGGGGGAGTCTAAAGGGCGATCTGAGGGTGTGGGCGGGTAATTGGGTGCCTGCAAGGGCAGATTAGGGTCTGATCTGGTGGGTAGCAGTGACAAGTGTTGACTGGGTGATTGATAGGTGATCAGGGTATGATTAGAGGGGAGAATAGATGCAAGCAATGCACTGGCGAGGTGATCAGGGGGGTCTGAGGGCGATCTCAGGGTGGGTAATTGGGTGCCCGCAAGGGGCAGATTAGGGTCTGATCTGATGGGTAGCAGTGACAGGTGGTGACGGGGTGATTGATGGGTAATTAGAGGGGAGAACAGTTGTAAATAATGCACTGGGGAGGTGATCAGAGGGGTCTGAAGGCGATCTGAGGGTGTGGGCGGGTGTTTGGGTGCCCGCAAGGGGCAGATTAGGGTCTGATCTGATGGGTAGCAGTGACAGGTGGTTACAGGGGGTGACGGGGTGATTGATAGGTGATCAGGGTGTGATTAGAGGGGAGAATAGATGCAAGCAATGCACTCGCGAAGTGATCAGGGGGAGTCTGAGGGCGATCTGAGGGTGTGGGTGGGTAATTGGGTGTCCGTAAGGGGCAGATTAAGGTCTGATCTGCTGGGTAGCAGTGACAGGGGGTGACGGGGTGATTGATAGGTGATCAGGGTGTGATTAGAGGGGAGAATAGATGCAAGCAATGCACTGGCGAGGTGATCAGGGAGATGGGGGGGGGGGTCTAAGGGCGATCTGAGGGTGTGGGCGGGTGATTGGGTGCCCGCAAAGGGCAAATAAGGGTCTGATCTGATGGGTATGATGGGTATCAGTGACCGGGGGTGATTGATGGGTGATCAGTGGGTGATTAGAGTGGAGAACAGATGTAAATAATGCACTGGGGAGGTGATAAGGGGGGGTCTGAGGGCAATCTGAGGGTGTGGGCAGGTGTTTGAGTGCCCGCAAGGGGCAGATTAGGGTCTGATCTGATGGGTAGCAGTGACAGGTGGTGACAGGGGGTGACGGGGTGATTGATAAGTGATCAGGGTGTTATTAGATGAGGCAGATGAGGGTCTGATCTGATGGGTATGATGGATATCAGTGACAGGGGGTGATTGATGGGTGATCAGTGGGTGATTAGAGTGGAGAACAGATGTAAATAATGCACTGGGGAGGTGATAAGGGGGGTCTGAGGGCAATCTGATGGTGTGAGCGGGTGTTTGGGTGCCCGCAAGGGGCAGATTAGGGTCTGATCTGATGGGTAGCAGTGACATTGGGTGACAGGATAATTGATAGTTGATCAGGGTGTGATTAGAGGGGAGAATAGATGCAAGCAATGCACTGGCGAGGTGATCGGGGGGGTCTGAGGGGAGCTGTAGGCATTCAGGGGGCAGGGTCAGTGTGTTTGGGTGTTTACTAGAAGGGCTGCCTCCTGCCCTGGTGGTCCCTCGATCACTGGGACCACCAGGGCAGGAGGCAGCCTGTATTATTATTATGATTATTTTTTATTTATATAGCGCCAACAAAGCACAAGCCCTGAGAGCGCCCTCAGCCCCCCCCCTCCCCATCTATTCTCCCCTCTAATCACACCCTGATCACCTATCAATCACCCCGTCACCCCCTGTAACCACCTGTCACTGCTACCCATCAGATCAGACCTTAATCTGCCCCTTGCGGGCACCCAAACACCCGCCCACACCCTCAGATAGTGTATAATACACTTTTTTAGCTTAACAAAGTGTATTATACACTTTGTATGCGGCAGATCGGGGGTTAACAACCCGCCGGCGCTGCTAATTGGCTGGCGGGTTGACGTCGTGGGTGGGCAGAGCCCAATGCCGGGGGATGTGCGCGTTCCCTGGCTACTCAGTCCCCCAGGTACTGCCGCCGATCGCCGTTACGCGGTCCAGGGGGTGCCACTTTGCCGCCGCCTATTGGTAGTGGGCAGTCGGCAATTGGTTAAAGTGGGCCTTCCCTCTGTCCAACAGCATTTGGTTAGTTGCTGGCCAGAGACATCTGAGCTCTGCTCAAAAAAAGCTTCCGGCGTTGGATATGAAAGTACGTAGGAATAAAAGCTCACACCTGAAGATCCCATTCTTTGGTTTATGGTGATTTCTCTGTGGCAGAAATCGAGTTGTTTAAAAAGTCAACCACAACTATTTTGTGCAGTGGTGTTCTGTTTCTTAAGCTTTCTAGGCAAATTTTAATAGTTTGTAAATCAAGATATAATGTGCCCTATTTTCTGTATTGCATGGTGTAATTGTAAACAACTTATGTGTCTTTTTTTATTTTTTTTGTCCAACAGGACAACCTGCTTACCCGCCAAACCCAGCATATCCTCCAAACACTAATCCTGCGTATCCTCCTGGCACAGTGCCTCCTCCTGGCTACCCACCTGGACAACCCTATTATCCACCAGGCCAGCCTGTCTACCCCCCGGGCCAGCCAGGGTATCCTCCTGGACATTATCCCCATCCCCCACATCATGGGCACCCACCTGGTTACCCTGGAGTTTACCCACCAGGAGGCATGCCAATGAATCCTATGATGCCTGGATACCCCATGGACAAAAAAATGAGGAAGAAAATGAAGAAGGCAAACAAAAAGGCACACAAACATGCACATGGAAGGGTAGGTTGCTGGTCTATTGCATTATTGGTACATCAGATCTGATATCCACCTCTGGGTGTACATACAGTAGAATCTTGCAGTAAACGCTGATATAGTAAACCTCTGGATATAGTAAACTCAGTCCTCTGGTAGCAGCAAATACGTCTGTATAAATATCAGGGCTGTGGAGTTGGAGTCGAGGAGTCAGAGTCGGGGAAATTTTGGGCACCCGGAGTTGGAGTCGGAGTCGTTGATTTCATCAACTAAGGAGTCAGAGGGATGATTTTTGTACAAAATCCACAGCACTGTTAAGTATTAGACTAAGGAGTCGGAGTCGAGGAGTCAGAGTCGGGGCCGTTTTGGGTACCCGGAGTCGGAGTCGTGGTTTCATAAACTGAGGAGTCGGAGTTGGAGTCGGTAGATTTTTGTACCGACTCCACAGCCCTGATAAATTTACAAAGTATGACCAATTCTAATATAGTAAACTGATATAGTAAACTACTTTTCTTGGAGTCTACTATAAAGGGATTCTACTGTATTTGAATAGCATTTTCTGCTACTAATAGGGGACAGGTATGAAGCATGTTCCTAACAGCAGGGGAGGTAGTGAGTCACTGCCGGCAAAATTGCAAGAAATATAATACAGAAAGTTCTACAGACATTTCTTTAAAGAAAACCTGAGACAATTGAAAGGATTTATACTTACCTGAGGCTTTCTACAGCCCCCTGTAGTCCGTTAGCTCTTTCAGTGACAGTCTAGTCCTCTCCGTTGTACCGCTCGGGAGTCCGTGATCGAGCCGGTTTGTGGGCCACTGCGCATGTGCGGTCCCAGCCACCTGCACTCCTGTGGCTGGGAACATTCTGTGCCAGTGCAGCTACAGTTTTTATGAACAGCACATGCGCAGAATGATCCTGCCTAAGGGAGCACAGTTCGTGTGGCCGGCACTGCTCAGTTGGGGACTTTACCAGGACTAATAGTGGAACAATAGAGGGAACCAAGGCAGCGAGGGAGCAAACGAGCTGGAGAAAGCCCCAGGTAAGTATAAATCCTTTTACTTTGTCTCAGGTACACTTTGAGGCCAGTTTCAGACTGCGTATTGACGGCAGCTGTGCAACCCAGGGGGCCACACCGCCAAAAACAGGCCTTCGGGGATTACTACATTAGTACGCAGTAATCCCCTTCTGGCAGCCAGCCAAGCAGGAAGTGACACTTGCTGTGGCCGAAGCAATCATGTGCGCAGAAGCATATTGCTAAAATACGCTTCCGCGCATGTGCGACACATAAAATTTGCGACAGGAATTTTAACACACGCATCACCATAGACTTACATGACTTCCGGTCTGCTGTAGAGTCGCACTGTAACGTAGGTTTTCCCTTGCATCGGAAATGCGCCATAAACGTCACTTCCATCGCACCGCTTCAGTATGAAAGGCCCCATAAATTAACATTGCCCTGCAGTGGGGGTGTGGTAAAAATGCCGCCCCAGGGTGAAAGAGTACTCAAGCAAAACTGAGTCAGGCACTGGAAAAAAACAGATACTTGAGTACGAAGAGTGCAGGCACCGTACTGCTTGTCAGCAGTGGGAAGCACAGCCATGAGAATATATCTTGACAATCTCGTCGGATATGTTCAGAGGGTCCATGGGTGGCAAAAGTGAGGGACGAGGAAGACATGCAAAGCCTCTACAGGATCCAGAGGTACTTAGGTAAGTTTTTTTTTTTTGGGGGGGGGGGGGCGCCTTGGGTTCACTTTAAAGCCTTATTCCACAGACAAAATATTTATTTTAGTTTTGGATAGTGGAAAAGGGCATTCGATCCTTTTTTTTTTATTAAATTGCGGTTTCCTGTTCCCCATCTGTGGGAATTTCCATCACTTCCTGTGCAGATAGGAAGTGGGGAAACCTCCACATGAGTTACAGGGGCAATAGCATTCATTTTTTTGTACTGTGGGTACAACTGTAACTAGGGCTTTTACAGTATTAAGACCACAAAATTCCATGGGGTTTCCCATGAAAAACACCAAGATATTTACTGCAGTTAACATCTTGGAGTTTTTTTTCCGGGGAGACGGGGCCACTGCCGGAAGTTAGGTGATGTGGGGTCTTACTTTAGGCTGGAGATCTACTTTAAAGAGGAACTGTAACATGAAACGATCCCCTGGGGGGTACTCACCTCGGGTGGGGGAAGCCTCCGGATCCTAATGAGGCTTCCCACGCCGTCCTCCATCCGTCAGGGGTCTCGCTGCAGCCCTCCGTGGAGTCCGTGCAGCGGTGACGTCAATATTTACCTTCCTGGCTCCTGCGCAGGCGCTCTGACGGCTGTCGGCTCCGAACTACACGGAAATACCCGATCGCCGTCGGGTCCGCTCTACTGCGCAGGCGCAAGTGTCCTGCGCCTGCGCAGTAGAGCGGACCCGAATGAGATGGGGTATTTCCGTGTAGTTCGGAACGGAAAGCCGCCACAGCGCCCCCGCTGGAGCCAGCAAAGGTAAATATTGAACTGACAGTCGGCACAGTCGCCGGCTGTTCGGAGGGCTGCGGCGAGACCCCCGTGGGACAGAGGACGGCGTGGGAAGCCTCATTAGGATCCGGAGGCTTCCCCCACCCGAGGTGAGTACCCCCCAGGGGATCTTTTTAATGTTACAGAGTCTCTTTAAGCAAGGCATGCACTGGTTATCGGTAGAGCAGAAACACATTTTATTTTACACGTATAAGGAATTTGGCTTTGCATGTGCTCATCAGACAAACAGTACAGGAATTAAAATAATGAATAACAGCAGGGCTGTGGAGTCGGAGTTGGAGTCGGAGTCGGGGCAATTTTGGGCACCCGGAGTCGGAGTTGGAGTCGTTGATTTCATAAACCGAGGAGTCGGGAGTCGGAGTCGTATGATTTTTGTACAAAATCCACAGCCCTGTTAAGTATTAGACTAAGGAGTCGGAGTCAAGGAGTCGGAGTCTGAGCCAATTTGGGTACTCGGAGTTGGAGTCTAAGACGTGGTTTCATAAACTGAGGAGTCGGAGTTGGAGTCGGAAGATTTTTGTACTGACTCCACAGCCCTGAATAACAGAACACAAAGCATTCATTTTCCTGGCTTACACTCTAGTGTGATGATTTTTATTTTCTATAATCAGGTAAATTATCAATATCTATCTGAAATCGATTGTTCACTTTGGCTAACAGGGTCACTAGTGAACATTAGACATAATTTCAGCAAAAATCTTGTCCAGTAGCGACAGCACAGCCACTAACTTTGTGTTGCCAGATCCATTTACAAGCTATAAAGCTATTGCTATATGCCGCTGCAATCAGTGGTGCCACCTAGGGAAGATCGTGGTGAACTACAGAAGTGTGTGTTCTCAATTATGGCAGTCATTTCCCATGTAGAGTAAGCCTCAGTCCGAGTCAGGGCATCGAATCACTACAGGGTTGTGGTTTTTTTTTTTTTTTTAAACTAGACTATTGCAAGATACTAAAGATGTTTTTTTAATCTGCTGGCTAGGCTTTAAAATGTAAACTGAGCTAAATACCTATGCAACCTTCGTTATTACACACAAGGATATTTCTTGGCTCTGTGCAGACAGGGCTGTTTCCCTAAACTGACTGTAGTGAAAGAGCTATGGGGCTGTGTATGTGTAGTACAGCTACGAAGTAGAACATTAGTAGCACAGATATGAGTCTCATATTGTTTCCAGTACAGGAAGAGGTAAGAAACTTCCCTTATCTATGTATTCGCTTCAGTGTCACTTGAAACAAGCATGCGGTTAGTGTGTTTATTGTGTGTATTAATCAAAACGTGTAATAGAAAACGTGAAGCAGTTGCCCAAAGAAGCCAGTCAGAATTGTTTTGTTTACCAGATGAAAACTTGATGGATTGCTAAGGGAAGCATCAGCAGTGATGATATTACAGTCACTGACTGACAGGACAGCATTACAGATGCTGTGTTGTAGCAACTTTTTGACACGGGTGCTTGCTTTAAGTGTGCCAGCAGTGAGAAGACTTCAGAGTATAAAGTCCAATGTGCAGGTACTTACAAATTTATTCATTGTTTAGATCTATGTGCCATGTTGCAAGCCCTAATTAATTCATTGTAATACTTTTCAAACCGTAATGTACTGCTTGTAAATGAGCTTTTACTAATTATAATTTTTCTGTTTTCTACAGAGATCTTCCTCTTCCTCTTCCAGCAGCGACTAAAATAAAGATATTCTGCTCACTGAAGATGCTGAAGACGAATGCCATACATTAAATGGTAGCATGCACAGTTTGTCTTGCTAGATAAACGATGGCAAGCTGCACACTGAAGTCTGTG
Source organism: Hyperolius riggenbachi (assembly GCF_040937935.1). Taxonomy (NCBI): domain Eukaryota; kingdom Metazoa; phylum Chordata; class Amphibia; order Anura; family Hyperoliidae; genus Hyperolius; species Hyperolius riggenbachi. The sequence continues at coordinate 109,830,301 of NC_090647.1, read as the reverse complement.
CTATCATCAGAGGGATATAATCATTCCTGCAGTGTCCTATGGTGATCACACTGCAAGAACGGCACTATGCATTCCCTTGTACGTTGTTAATGTGAACACAGCTGAATTCTTTAAACTGCTTGATTAAAAAAAACTTTTAACTTAGTATGCTGTGATTCTTATGTATATTAATAGGTAAATTGATAGAAACATTTTACCTTTTGAGAATCCAAGTAATGGATCAGAACAGCAAAGAGAAATGGGGTACATGGATAGGAGGCGCCCAGGCAAGGAGTCTGTGTATCTTACGTCTTATACTTCAAATATAGCATGATATTGGTTTAGCCTACCTTGAGGGAGTAACACTCACACGTAAGGTAGTAGTAATAAAAAACTTCTCAGACTTTAATTAATATGGCACAATTTGACAATGTTATACCGCTCTGTTCTTATGTATCTCTTTAGTTTACTAGTTTAAAGGGAACTTGAGGTGAGAGGGATATGGAGGCTGCCCTATTTATATCCTTGTAAATAATGCCAGTTGCCTGGCAGCCCTGTTGATCTTCTGGCATAACTAGTGTCCGAGTCAAAACCCTGGAACAAGCACATGGCTAACCAGTAAAACCTGAGTCAAGAGTACCTGATCTGCTGCATGCTTGTTCAGGGTCTATGGCTAAAAGTATTAGAGACACAGGATCAGGAGGACCACCAGGCAACTGGTTTTGCTTAAAAGGAAAAAATATGGCAGCCTCCATATCACTCTCACCTCAGGTTCCCTTTAAAAGAGAAAGTTGAATCCAGATATCTGTGGACTTTCAATAGGGATGAAGGTGCTTTCCTGGAATCCTGAACGTAAACAGATATTTTTAATGAATGTGTAAGAGTATCAAGTTCATTAGTATACTACAAATGGGTTAAAGAGACACTGAAGCGAAAAAAAAAATGTGATATAAGGAATTGGTTGTGTACTATGAATAATTACTAGAAGATTAGCAAAAAAGAAAATATTCTCATATTTTTATTTTCAGGTATATAGTGTTTTTTCTAACATTGCATCATTCTATAATATGTGCAGATTACACAACACTCAGCATTCAAAATGATTCTTTCAGAGCAGTCTGTAAACTAATGACCTCTCCTCTGGAAGAGAAAAAGAAAATTGTTCACTAACACTTGAGATAATAAAAGTCAGAAGACAGCCCTCTCCACGACTTTGAAAGTCAAAGAGCTTAAAGGGACTCCGAGCTCACCCAAAAAAAGAAAGTTGTACTCACCAGGGGCTTTCTCCAGCCCAGTGCTGGTCGGGAGGTCCCACGCCGGCGTCCTGGCTCCTCTCCTTCTCCCCGCTCCGGAATGGCTGACAGGCCGCAGCTCGGGCGACACTCGGCAGAGTGTCGGGCTGCAGCTTCCGCGTATGACGCGGCTGACGTCACACTTTAATCGCGCATGCGCAGTACTTTCCTGCCGGCCGCCGTGATGACGCGAGGCGGCCGGCGTGAAAGTACTGCGCATGCGCGATTAAAGCGCGCATGCGCAGTACTTTCACGCCGGCCGGCGTGATGACGCGAGGCGGCCGGCGTGTGACGTAATCCGCGTCATACGCGGAAGGAGCAGCCCGACACTCGGGCGAGTGTCGCCCGGGCTGCGGCCTGTCAGCCATTCCGGAGCGGGGAGAAGGAGAGGAACCAGGACGCCGGCGTGGGACCTCCCGACCAGCACTGGACTGGAGAAAGCCCCAGGTGAGTACAACTTTCATTTTTTTTATGAGCTCAGAGTCACTTTAATGGCTTTTTTGCATAGAGATAACAACTGGAGTTTCCTAACTCTTCCTGTACTGGAAACAATTAGACTAATGTATCTGATCTTAATGTTTTATTTCTTATCTGTACTACACATACAAATCATAATATCATAATTTTTTTTTCGCTTCAGTGTCTCTTTAAATATTGTAAAATCTATACATTTCTGAAGTTGTCACAGAGAAAATTACCACCTGTAACCTAAACGTAATAAATTCTTATTATTTAATCATTACTGTCTGGGTGATCCAATAGACAGTCCTGTCTAGTATAAATTATGTATGCCTTAAAGGGAAGGTTCAAGCAAAAAAAAAAAAATGAGATTCACTTACCTGGGGCTTCTACCAGCCCCATGTAGCCATCCTGTGCCCTTGTAGTCACTCACTGCTGCTCCAGTCCCCCGCTGGCAGCTTTCTGACCTCGGAGGTCAGGGCCACATTGCATACATTTTTACGCATTCCAGCTAGTGCAGGAACAAAAATTTACGCGTTTCACCACTAACGCGTAAAAATGTATGTGTTAATGATCCTGCACTAGTGGGAATGTGTAAAAATGTACGCAATTTGGCCCTGACCTCCGAGGTCAGAAAGCTGCCAGCGGGGGACTGGAGCAGCAGTTAGTGACTACGAGGGCACAGGATGGCTGCATGGGGCTGGTAGAAGCCCCAGGTAAGTGAATCTCATTTTTTTTTTTTGCTTGGACCTTCCCTTTAAAGCAATGCATTTAAATACACATGAGCAGGATAGTTACCCATTACAGATTATGTCCGCCATGTTTGCTCCTCCCTCCATTGTTCCATGCTGCTGCCCTATGAGAACCGGCATCTTTAAAATGATGCTGACCCCAGAAGAACTTCCTGGTCAATGCTCCTTCTTTGGCTGATTATGTGCTCGTGCACAAGAGATAGACTGCACTGGGCAGGGAACAGGGAAAGATGGGATCGTGCACAGTGGGTTAGTCAAGGGGCAGAGATGTGGAAAAGAATGGGTGTGAGTTGGACAAACTTGCACATTAAAGGGAACCTGAACTGAGTAAAATTATTTAAAATAAACACATGATGTAGCTGCAAATGAATATTACATACTTACCTCGCCGGCAGTTCCTCTCAGAAGCTCACCATTTTCTTCTTACAGTGATCCCTTCCAGTTCTGACAAGATTTTGTCAGAACTGAAATATACCAGTTACAACTGAATGTGCAAGGTAATGTCCATGTTTCCCTATGACTCAAGTGGGCGATATAACAGTTTAACAGTGTGCTGACCAGGAAGCTGTTATAGGGTAATGGCCATTTTCAAAATGGAGGACAGAGAATTCCATCGATCACAGTTGACAAACAGGACGCGAGTGAGGAGAAAGAGATTGATGAGCAGACTACATGGGAGGTAAGTATGACCTGTGTATGTTTATTTTGACTTTTTATTTTCAGTTCAGGTTCTCTTTAAGCTTCTTCCTGTTTAAAAATCAGACTTTCCCTGAAAGTCCATTTTTTGTGCCCAGGGATTATGGGGACCGATGGGATCCCACAGGAAACAGTGCACCGAGGTATGTACCATCTGTAGTGAAGGGGGAAGTAAAGCCTTCTGCAAGGTCCTGACTTCCTTACTAGCACACAGCAGGGCACAGGGCTGTGCTCATACCTGTTTCTGTGCTCTGTCAAGTACCCCAGAGCCACTCCATGCTCTGTACACATGCTGCTGCTACATCCCAAATCAACTGTAGCCAGGAAAGAAAGGAGGTGTGGGTGCACATAGTGCAGACAGCAGCATGGTGCTGTGAGCTGTGGTATGCCTGCAGCAATTATGGTTCCTGCCCCCCAAAACTGCACTGGCCAGTAATTATCCCCCCAACCTAAACTTGCCTCTGCCCTCCCTCGTTCAAACTAAAGTTTTGTAATATATATGTATGTAATTTGTCAAAAACATACAATATTTTTGCATTATCATTTTTATATTACTTAGCTGGGAGGGGGCATCATCCATTGTCCCACTGAACTGAGAGCTGACTCCACCCACCTGCTTCTTGTTGCTGCCCAGAGACAACTTCTTTTTGAGAAGGATACCTGAAGTGAGAGGGATATGGCGGCTTCACTATTTGTTTCCTTTTAAACAATTTCCTTAGCCTAAAAGTGTAAGAGTCAGATGCTCAGCAGGACAACCAGGCTATTTGCATTGTTTAAAAGGAAATAAATATGACAGAATCCATATCCCTCTCACTTCAGGTGTCCTTTAATTCCTACCCAGTTCCTCCCTGCTCTGTGCAAACAGGGTGTTTATGAGAAGGTTAAAAAAGAGCAATGAGAAATGGTTTCTTAAGGCAGGCTGGACGGGAGTAGCAGGAAATTTAGACATGGGGTAAGTTTGGGCGAAGCCATAGGCACCCATACTAATTGCAGCTATAAGTAGCCACAGTTTGCATAGCAGGTGGCCCTCATGCCCACTGTTTAAAATTCCCCTATAGTAAGGGGCATCTACGGCAGCGGACGATATTTAAAACATTTTTGCGCCAAAGGTGGACGTATATATTGTCTGGTTTGCAGCGGGGGGCTGGTTAAGGTTAGGCATAAATGGGGTTAGGCATCTGTGGGGGGGGGGGGGAGGGGGAGTGTCGGGGGAGGGCATTGGTTGAGGCGAAGGGGGCGGTTAGGGTTAGGCATCGATAGAAGGAGAGCTTGTATTAGAATATTCTAGCTTCATTAAAATATTAGTGAAATTTAGTAGAATATCACTAAGTTTAATTATATTCTAACGGTTATCTCTGGCACCTACATTTCCCCAGTGCCCAATTTTGCGTGTATATAGGCAGGGGTGTGTGTGGCTTTTATAAATGCACATATGAAGGTGTGGGAGGAGTTATATATTTTGCTACAAACTGAGCAACATGGAAGTCTGCAGAATTGTGGCTGCAGTGCTGTCCGCTGTAATAATCAGCCGATGGCTCTGTGTTTAGAAGCAACTCCCACACTGCTGGTAGCATCATGCTTTCTGCACAGTCTTGTGACTAACTTTTCCAAAGGGAAATTCTCTTGAATGGCTGCATCAAATATAAAAAATACCACAAATTAAAAATACATGAAAGGCAAATTTGGACATTAGACCTGAGACTTTTTAAGTGAGTGCTTTTTGAGTGCTTTTCTGATCATCTGCGCTGTCTGAGTGTTTTTTAAAACATGCTCCCATTGACTTGCATTAAATTCATGATAAAATCGCAGATTGTGACTTTTTAAAAAAATCGTGATCTCTGCTTTTTTACTGCAAGTCAATGGGAGCATTTTTTAAAAACTGCTCAGACCGCGCTGATGGTCAGAAAAGCGCTCAGAAAGCGTTCACAGTGTGTCTCAGGCCTTTGGTGTGGTTTGTTGCATCACACTTGCCCCGCCCCATAATATTTTAAAGCTTCCTACAACACTATTAAAATCTGTTACCTGTGATTCTTTTGGATGTTGAAATTGTGTTATCCTGAGCTCACCATCTGAGATCCTGCATCACATTGAACGTGTGAGTGCTTGCTCTGGCTGATGAGGGAAAAATTGATGCGACAGGGTGACTCACACAGCTTTATATATGCTGTATTTGTAATCAGCAGGTGAAAGTGTTATGTTTTATGTCCTGGGAGTGGGTGATGTGCTGGGCAGCCTATGAAATGCATCACAGCTTTGCTACGTGTTTAAGATGCAGATCTGTGATGCTCCAGAGAGATAACCGGGCGTGTATGAAACAAGATCTTGGGCTTTGTAGGTCAAGCATCCATAATGCATCAGGGACATTCAAAGGACAGACTTCGCACGGAAATATAAAATACATACCTGTATAATGAAAACTTATTACAGGAGAACTAATTTAAGTGTTATATTTATTCCCAGTGTTATGTTTCCTAAGTGCTCCTTGATGCATAAAAGCTGTGAAATTGTATCTTTAACATTAAGTCTCATTTGCATGAAGCCTACGAGAGTCAGCCATACATGCAGTTTATTTTGTTTTTTTTTAGTTTGATTGATTTCTAGCAGATTTAAAGGAGTACTGTAAGGGGGGGGGGGGGGGGGGGTAGAACTTGGAGCTTCAAACGACCCTCTGCAGACATCCTGTTCCCGCGCTGTGACAAACCGTTCCTACGGTCCCCGCCTAGGCTCACTTCAGAGGCCGTGGCATAGTATGATGGCAGAGAGAGGCCAAGGTTTAGTGAGACAGCAGAGAGAGACAGCGGTATAGTATGATGGCAGAAAGGGGGCAAGGTTTAGTGAGGCAGCAGAGATTGGCAGTGGTTTAGTATGATGGCAGAGAGGGGACAAGGTTTAGTGAGGCAGCAGAGAGGGGCAGTGGCATAGTATGATGGCAGAGAGGGGACAAGGTTTAGTGAGGCAGTGGCATAGTATGATGGCAGAGAAGGGCCAAGGTTTAGTGAGGCAGCAGAGAGAGGCAGTGGTATAGTATGATGGCAGAGAGAGGCCTAGGTTTAGTGAGGCAGCAGAGAGAGGCAGTAGTATAGTATGATGGCAGAGAGGGGCCAAGGTTTAGTGAGGTAGCAGAGCAAGGCAGTGGCATAGTATGATGGCAGAGAGGGGCCAAGATTTAGTGAGGCAGCAGAGAGAGGCAGTGGTATAGTATGATGGCAAGAGAGGGGACAAGGTTTAGTGAGGAAGCAGAGAGAGGCAGTGGTATAGTATGATGGCAGAGAGGGGCCAAGGTTTAGTGAGGCAGCAGAGAGAGGCAGTGGCATAGTATGATGGCAGAGAGGGGCCAAGGTTTATTGAGGCAGCAGAGAGAGGCAGTGGTATAGCACGATGGCAGAGAGGGGCCAAGGTTTAGTGAGGCAGCAGAGAGAGGCAGTGGCATAGCATGATGGCAGAGAGGGGGCAAGGTTTAGTGAGGCAGCAGAGAGAGGCAGTGGCATAGTATGATTGCAGAGAGGGGCCAAGGTTTAGTGAGGCAGCAGAGAGAGGCAGTGGCATAGTATGATGGCAGAGAGGGAGGGGACAAGGTTTAGTGAGGCAGCAGAGAGAGGCAGTGGTATAATATGATGGCAGAGAGGGGCCAAGGTTTAATGAGGCAGTAGAGAGAGGCAGTGGCATAGTATGATGGCAGAGAGGGGACAAGGTTTAGTGAGGCAGCAGAGAGAGGCAGTGGTATAGTATGATGGCAGAGAGGGGACAAGGTTTAGTGAGGTAGCAGAGCGAGGCAGTGGCATAGTATGATGGCAGAGAGGGGCCAAGGTTTAGTGAGGCAGCAGAGAGAGGCAGTGGCATAGTACGATGGCAGAGAGGGGCCAAGGTTTAGTGAGGCAGCAGAGAGAGGCAGTGCCATAGTATGATGGCAGAGAGGGGCCAAGGTTTAGTGAGGCAGCAGAGAGAGGCAGTGGCATAGCATAATGGCAGAGAGGGGCCAAGGTTTAGTGAGGCAGCAGAGAGAGGAAGTGGCATAGTATGATGGCAGAGAGGGGCCAAGGTTTAGTGAGGCAGCAGAGAGAGGCAGTGGCATAGTATGATGGCAGAGAGGGAGGGGACAAGGTTTAGTGAGGCAGCAGAGAGAGGAAGTGGTATAATATGATGGCAGAGAGAGGCCAAGGTTTAGTGAGGCAGCAGAGAGAGGCAGTGGCATAGTATGATGGCAGAGAGGGGACAAGATTTAGTGAGGCAGCAGAGAGAGGCAGTGGTATAGTATGATGGCAGAGAGGGGCCAAGGTTTAGGGAGGTAGCAGAGGGAGACAGTGGCATAGTATGATGGCAGAGAGGGGCCAAGGTTTAGTGAGGTAGCAGAGCGAGGCAGTGTCATAGTATGATGGCAGAGAGGGGCCAAGGTTTAGTGAGGCTGCAGAGAGAGTGGTATAGTATGATGGCAGAGAGGGGCCAAGTTTTAGTGAGGTAGCAGAGGGAGGCAGTGGCATAGTATGATGGCAGAGAGGGACCAAGGTTTAGTGAGGCAGCAGAGAGAGTGGTATAGTATGATGGCAGAGAGGGGCCAAGTTTTAGTGAGGTAGCAGAGGGAGGCAGTGGCATAGTATGATGGCAGAGAGGGACCAAGGTTTAGTGAGACAGCAGAGAGAGGCAGTGGTATAGTATGATGGCAGAGAGGGACCAAGGTTTAGTGAGACAGCAGAGAGAGGCAGTGGTATAGTATGATGGCAGAAAGGGGGCAAGGTTTAGTGAGGCAGCAGAGATTGGCAGTGGTATAGTATGATGGCAGAGAGGGGACAAGGTTTAGTGAGGAAGCAGAGAGAGGCAGTGGTATAGTATGATGGCAGAGAGGGGACAAGGTTTAGTGAGGCAGCAGAGAGAGGCAGTGGTATAGTATGATGGCAGAGAGGGGCCAAGGTTTAGTGAGGCAGTGGCATAGTATGATGGCAGAGAGGGGCCAAGGTTTAGTGAGGCAGCAGAGAGAGGCAGTGGTATAATATGATGGCAGAGAGGGGACAAGGTTTAGTGAGGCAGCAGAGAGAGGCAATGGTATAGTATGATGGCAGAGTGGGGCCAAGGTTTAGTGAGGCAGCAGAGATTGGCAGTGGTATAGTATGATGGCAGAGAGGGGCCAAGGTTTAGTGAGGTAGCAGAGAGAGGCAGTGGCATAGTATGATGGCAGAGAGGGGCCAAGGTTTAGTGAGGCAGCAGAGAGAGGCAGTGGCATAGTATGATGGCAGAAAGGGAGGGGATAAGGTTTAGTGAGGCAGCAGAGAGAGGCAGTGGTATAGTATGATGGCAGAGAGGGGCCATGATTTAGTGAGGCAGCAGAGGGAGGCAGTGGCATAGTATGATGGCAGAGAGGGGCCAAGGTTTAGTGAGGCAGCAGAGAGAGGCAGTGGCATAGTATGATGGCAGTGAGGGGCCAAGGGTTAGTGAGGCAGCAGAGGGAGGCAGTGGTATAGTATGATGGAAGAGAGGGTGTCAGGAACCGGCCGGCGGCACGCCTGCGTATACGGTTCCCGACTGCGGGTTTGACCAGATCGAGAGGGGAAGCAGCCTTAGTCAAGCTAAAACAAGGCTGGGACCCCTCAGAACACCTCTCACTGCCACCACTAGCGGTTCGCTGGACACTTCCACTCTGCTGTCGAGTCCTCAGCGCGCGTTTTCGTATTCGGGTCAGCTTTGCGCTTAGGCCGAATACGGGAATGCCACGCACCCACACACACACACAGTTGCAATCTTACACTGTAGTGAAGCAAAACCACTAACAGTCGTTCCGAACGATACTGCTAGCTACTCGCACTGGCGTTTTCGTATGTTGGGTCAGCTGCGCGCTTTAGGCCAACGTATGACAAACGCCCCCACACACAATGCAATTACAATTTCATATGGTAGTGTTGCTCAAGCATACAATTAGGCATGGATTTATACACAGTTGCACTTCAATCTCTTCTAGGCTATGAGTGTTAGTTTAGTACAGCAGAAGTCAAGCTTATTAAATAATAATTTAATATTCCAGGGAAAAAAGTGGAACAATGCAGAACAGAATATATACAAAAGATTACAAAAACAAAGGAAAAAGTTACAAAGATAAAAGTTACAAAAATACACACAAAGCGATTTGCTTACCAAAATAAACGGGGAAATAAACGTACCAGCGTATCGATCTGGCGTTGTTGCGGGAGTACGCACTTTCTGGTCAGGAACCAGGTTAGTTCTAGCCCGTGTGTGCTATCTCCAAGAACTACAAGTTGTGGCTATCCTAGCTGCTGTTTTATACTGTGAGATACGCCTGGAGGCTGCAACTATCTTGGGGAGGGGAGGAACTAGTGTTTAATTAAATCTCAGACATAATTCTATTTCCAGGTAAAAGTCTATACATCAAAAGATTGTGAAGTGAGGCTTTTCAACTCCAGGTGAAAACTTGATTAAGGCTTTTTCCTGTCTCCGTTTTTAAAGTCTGCAGAGATTTCCAACCCCTTCCAGTAGATGTAATTTACAGGGTATAGATTGCACCTCCACCAATAATTCAATTTCCTCACAATGAAATAGTGTTTAACACACATGTCAACTTTTGGTGAAGAGACTCTTCCTGACTAGTCTAGAGTTCTTCACAATGCTTTAACAGCCTTCATCAACAGAAGTGTAAATGTTTCAAGTGTCAATGACTTAAACACTTCACTTCTGCCATTGTCTGATTACCCCAGCTCTATTCACTGAAGTGCTCTTTAGATGCAAATGTAGGTCTATTGACCCACACACACAATCACATGAACAGTCCATGAATCTAGCCTGGCATATCTACACATTTGACATAACACAGCAGATATAAAAATGGGAAAATGAAAATATATTACTGTATTATCCTTAACAGCATAACTAGCTGCTATATTCCTGACACGACCCCTCTTCCAGATGGCGCTGGCAGATGATTCTAACGAATCGTCCTGCCAAAGCCGTCACTGACGGCCGGACCTGGGGGGGGGGGGGGGGGTAACTCATTAGCTCCAAGCTACAGGACTTGAAAGCTAGGTCAGGTTGCTGCAATGTGTTGTTGCCCCTGGCAACCTGACGTAACCAACCAGGGGAATGAGGGTCAGTGACGACCGTGAATTCACGACCATAGAGACAGTGCTGCAGCTGGGGACGGGTTCCGACTGTCACTACCCGCACTTTCTCTATAGTGGCAGGAGCTATCTCTCGGTCCCTTTGGGGAAAGATTATCTGCCGGTCTGCCTCCTCCACTTCGGACAGCTCCGAGGGAACAACTTCCCAGTACCCTCTCAGCCCGCCCCTCCCAGCTGGTGACCTGATGGCTAGCCCCCTGAGCTCTTCCAGGCTGCTGTCAAATCAAACAGCCCCAGAGAGCTCAGTGCTGCCTGTCACACATTCCAGGAAGGCTGCAGACGGAGAGGCTCCTGGGCCCTCAGGGCCAGGTTCCGAAGCGGATATTGCTGACTCAGCAACATTTGTCACTTCAGTGGATAGTCCCTCTACTGTAGACTCGCTAGCGCTGCGGGTTACCACGGCAGCTGAGGGAGCGCCCACATTACACACATCATAAATCACGTCACATTTGGTCTTAAAAACATCTGAAGGGGGAAGATCAAGCCTGGTGCCGTCTGCCCCTTCAGTGGGCAATCCATCTGCTGCAGCCCAGCGAGCACTGCTGGCTACTCCTGCAGCTGATGGAGTGTCCACATGACACACAGCATTTTGTAGCACAAAACATATTACATTAACATTATCTGCATGCATGGTAACAACGTGTCCCCCTCCAGGCCTGGGCACTGGAGACTCACTAGGGCTGGCTCCTAGTACACAGTCCGTAGCCCCTGGGGCCTCGCCAGCACTCCCCACTTACACAGCATTATCACACAGTACCTTGCAAGAGTCCTGAACTTCTGCTGGGGATGCAGGCTCCACGGGGTTTGGAGTAGGCTTATACCGGGCCACTAACCGTCCCAGGTCAGTACCCAACAAAACGTTCGTGGGGATGGCATCCGTTACCCCACTTCTTTCATTCCGCTGCCGGCCCCCCAATCCAGGTGGACCAAGGCGGTGGGTATGGCGGGGGTGACACCCCCAACTCCTTTGACAGCCATAGTCTTGCCAGGAATGTACTCCTCTGGGTTCACAAGCTGGGGGTGCACTAGAGTCACCTCTGCTCCAGTGTCTCTCAGACCGGTGGTAACTGTATCCCCAACCGTGACAGGTTGCAGATTCTCTGCATAGCTACCTGCATTTCTAGTGGCACACAACACATTTCGGGCCCCGCCAGAGTTTGGGGCTTCCTTCTTCTTTTCTGGGCATGTAGCACTGATGTGACCCGGTTTGTTACAGGCAAAACATCTCCGAGTGTCAACGGTGGCTGTTTTACCTCCGGGAGGCTGCGGTGCTTGGCTTCGCTGGGTGCTCAGAGGAGAAGGTCTCGCAGTCTTTTCTCCCTTCCAGCTGGGCGCCGTAGTCCTCCGAAAATCCGATGCTCGATTGGACGTGTAGGCATCAGCAACTTTCGAGGCCTACTCCACGGTCTTCGGCTCTCAGTCCCGTACAAACTGCCGGACCTCAACAGGACAAGTGTGGAGGAACTGGTCTTTTATTATCAGTTCCTGCAGGGCATCAAAGGTTTCAACAGCCAGTCCTTTTACCCACTGCTGGAAGGCAGTGCGCAGGTTGCACACATGATCCATGTAACTGTCATTAGGACCTCGCTGCACCGTCCTGAAACGTTTTCGATACACCTCTGGCGTGAGGTGGTATCGCGCAATGATGGCTTTCTTAATCGCCTCAAAGTCTGTTTCTTCCTCCTGAGGGAGACTCACAAACGCCTTCAGGGCCTTGCCTCTTAGCCCTGGTGTGAGGTATCTTGCCCACTGCTCACAGGGCACCCCATACTGCTGACAAGTCCTTTCAAACCCCTGTAGGAAAGTGTCTATGTCAGAGTCCTTGTCCATAGCGAGGAACTTATCCAGGTGGATTCTGTGGACTCGCTCACCTTCGCGTTCTGCGGGTCCAGCAGACCGGTTCTGCTGCTAAAGTTTGGCCAGCTCCAGCTGGTGTCGCTGTGCAACTTGTTCCCTCTGGGCTTGTCTTAGTTCCCTCTCTGCTTGCCGATGTTCCAGAATCAGCTTTAGGCGCAGTTCGGGCTTAGCTGAACCTAGTAGCTGTAGGTCGGCTTCCAGAGATGTCATCTCCGTGTTCGGTGGATCATCCAGGACATCGTCTCCACTCGCATTCTGTGGCGGGAGCGATTCCTCCTCTGGCGTGTCGTGAGCTGCATCCGCTGACGTTGAAGCACGGGCTTGCTCTGCCTCATCATACTCCTCGAGCGCACGAACTAACTGCTCCTTAGTCTGGCCTCTCACCGTCTCGATGCCTTTGTGCTCACACAGGTTGAGTAGTATCTCTTTGTTTTGCCTTGCATAGCTGGATGCTTTCTGAGCCATCGTGTTGCAAAAAAGAAAAAGAAAAAAGGGGGGGAGGGAAAGCAAAATACCAAGTGTGTATCTTTGAACAAAAAAAACGTATATAGATTCTGCACTGAGTAGACTTCTGTAGGCTAGTTGCTTCTAGCAAGCTTCCAGCCTTTAGTACTCAGAACAGCGAGCTAAACTGCGTACTAATGTACTAAACGATCCCAACGCTGCCACCAATTATGTCAGGAACCGGCCCGAGGCACGCCTGCGTATACGGTTCCCGACTGCGGGTTTGACCAGATTGAGAGGGGAAGCAGCCTTAGTCAAGCTAAAACAAGGCTGGGACCCCTCAGAACACCTCTCACTGCCACCACTAGCGGTTCGCTAGACACTTCCACTCTGCTGTCGAGTCCTCAGAGCGCAATCCGCGTTTTCGTATTCAGGTCAGCTTTGTGCTTAGGCCGAATACGGGAACGCCACCCACCCACACACACACACACAGTTGCAATCTTACACTGTAGTGAAGCAAAACCACTAACAGTCATTCCGAACGATACTGTTAGCTACTCGCACTGGCGTTTTCGTACGTTGAGTCAGCTGCGCGCTTTAGGCCAACGTATGACAAACGCCCCCACACACAATGCAATTACAATTTCATATGGTAGTGTTGCTCAAGCATACAATTAGGCATGGATTTATACACAGTTGCACTTCAATCTCTTCTAGGCTATGAGTGTTAGTTTAGTACAGCAGAAGTCAAGCTTATTAAATAATAATTTAATATTCCAGGGAAAAAAGTGGAACAATGCAGAACAGAATATATACAAAAGATTACAAAAACAAAGGAAAAAGTTACAAAGATAAAAGTTACAAAAATACACACAAAGCGATTTGCTTACCAAAATAAACGGGGAAATAAACGTACCAGCGTATCGATCTGGCGTTGTTGCGGGAGTACGCACTTTCTGGTCAGGAACCAGGTTAGTTCTAGCCGTGTGTGCTATCTCCAAGAACTACAAGTTGTGGCTATCCTAGCTGCTGTTTTATACTGTGAGATACGCCTGGAGGCTGCAACTTCCTTGGGGAGGGGAGGAACTAGTTTTTAATCAAATCTCAGACATAATTCTATTTCCAGGTAAAAGTCTATACATCAAAAGATTGTGAAGTGAGGCTTTTCAACTCCAGGTGAAAACTTGATTAAGGCTTTTTCCTGTCTCCGTTTTTAAAGTCTGCAGAGATTTCCAACCCCTTCCAATAGATGTAATGTACAGGGTATAGATTGCACCTCCACCAATAATTCAATTTCCTCACAATGAAATAGTGTTTAACACACGTCAACTTTTGGTGAAGAGACTCTTCCTGACTAGTCTAGAGTTTTTCACAATGCTTTAACAGCCTTCATCAACAGAAGTGTAAATGTTTCAAGTGTCAATGACTTCAACACTTCACTTCTGCCATTGTCTGATTACCCCAGCTCTATTCACGGAAGTCCTCTTTAGATGCAAATGTAGGTCTATTGACCCACACACACAATCACATGAACAGTCCATGAATCTAGCCTGGCATATCTACACCTTTGACATAACACAGCAGATATAAAAATGGGAAAATGAAAATATATTACTGTATTATCCTTAACAGCATAACTAGCTGCTATATTCCTGGCAGAGGGGACAAGGTTTAGTGAGGCAGCAGAGGGAGGCAGTGGCATAGTATGATGGCAGAGAGGGGCCAAGGTTTAGTGAGGTAGCAGAGGGAGGCAGTGGCATAGTATGATGGCAGAGAGGGGCCAAGGTTTAGTGAGGTAGCAGATGGAGGCAGTGGCATAATATGATGGCAGAGAGGGGGCAAGGTTTAGTGAGGCAGCAGAGAGAGGCAGTGGCATAGTATGATGGCAGAGAGGGGGCAAGGTTTAGTGAGGCAGAGAGAGGCAGTGGCATAGTATGATGGCAGAGAGGGGCCAAGGTTTAGTGAGGCAGCAGAGAGAGGCAGTGGCATAGTATGATGGCAGAGAGGGAGCGGACAAGGTTTAGTGAGGCAGCAGAGAGAGGCAGTGGTATAATATGATGGCAGAGAGGGGCCAAGGTTTAGTGAGGCAGCAGAGAGAGGCAGTGGCATAGTATGATGGCAGAGAGGGGACAAGGTTTAGTGAGGCCGCAGAGAGAGGCAGTGGTATAGTATGATGGCAGAGAGGGGGCAAGGTTTAGGGAGGCAGCAGAGAGAGGCAGTGGCATAGTATGATGGCAGAGAGGGGCCAAGGTTTAGTGAGGCAGTGGCATAGTATGATGACAGAGAGGGGACAAGGTTTAGTGAGGCAGCAGAGAGAGGCAGTGGTATAGTATGATGGCAGAGAGGGGCCAAGGTTTAGTGAGGCAGCAGAGAGAGGCAGTGGCATAGTATGATGGCAGAGAGGGGACAAGGTTTAGTGAGGCAGCAGAGAGAGGCAGTGGTATAGTATGATGGCAGAGAGGGGACAAGGTTTAGTGAGGCAGCAGAGATTGGCAGTGGTATAGTATGATAGAAGAGAGGGGACAAGATTTAGTGAGGCAGCAGAGAGAGGCAGTGGTACAGTATAATGGCAGAGGGGACAAGGTTTAGTGAGGAAGCAGAGATTGGCAGTGGTATAGTATGATGGCAGAGAGAGGCAGTGGTATGGTATGATGGCAGAGAGGGGACAAGGTTTAGTGAGGTAGCAGAGGGAGGCAGAGGCATAGTATGATGGCAGAGAGGGGCAGTGGTATAGTATGATGGAAGAGAGGGGACAAGGTTTAGTGAGGTAGCAGAGAGAGGCAGTGGCATAGTATGATGGCAGAAAGGGGCCAAAGTTTAGTGGGGTAGCAGAGAGAGGCAGTGGTATAGTATGATGGCAGAGAGGGGCCATGGTTTAGTGAGGTAGCAGAGCGAGGCAGTGGCATAGTATGATGGCAGAGAGGGGCCAAGGTTTAGTGAGGCAGCAGAGAGAGGCAGTGGCATAGTATGATGGCAGAGAGGGACCAAGGTTTAGTGAGGTGCAGAGAGAGGCAGTGGCATAGTATGATGGCAGAGAGGGACCAAGGTTTAGTGAGGTAGCAGAGAGAGGCAGTGGCATAGTATGATGGCAGAGAGGGACCAAGGTTTAGTGAGGTAGCAGAGAGAGGCAGTGATATAGTATGATGGCAGAGAGGGGACAAGGTTTAGTGAGGTAGCAGAGGGAGGCAGTGGCATAGTATGATGGCAGAGAGGCGCCAAAGTTTAGTGAGGTAGCAGAGGGAGGCAGTGGCATAGTATGATGGCAGAGAGGGGACAAGGTTTAGTGAGGTAGCAGAGTGAGGCAGTGGTATAGTATGATGGCAGAGAGGGGACAAGGTTTAGCGAGGCAGCAGAGAGAAGCAGTGGCATAGTATGATGGCAGAGAGGGACCAAGGTTTAGTGAGGCAGTAGAGAGAGGCAGTGGCATAGCATGATGGCAGAGAGGGGACAAGGTTTAGTGAGGCAGCAGAGGTAGGCAGTGGTATAGTATGATGGCAGAGAGGGGCCATGGTTTAGTGAGGTAGCAGAGCGAGGCAGTGGCATAGTATGATGGCAGAGAGGGGCCAAGGTTTAGTGAGGCAGCAGAGAGGGGCAGTGGCATAGTATGATGGCAGAGAGGGACCAAGGTTTAGTGAGGTAGCAGAGAGAGGCAGTGGCATAGTATGATGGCAGAGAGGGACCAAGGTTTAGTGAGGTAGCAGAGAGAGGCAGTGGCATAGTATGATGGCAGAGAGGGACCAAGGTTTAGTGAGGTAGCAGAGAGAGGCAGTGATATAGTATGATGGCAGAGAGGGGACAAGGTTTAGTGAGGTAGCAGAGGGAGGCAGTGGCATAGTGTGATGGCAGAGAGGGGCCAAAGTTTAGTGAGGTAGCAGAGGGAGGCAGTGGCATAGTATGATGGCAGAGAGGGGCCAAGGTTTAGTGAGGTAGCAGAGGAAGGCAGAGGCATAGTATGATGGCAGAGAGAGGCCAAAGTTTAGTGAGGTAGCAGAGGGAGGCAGTGGCATAGTATGATGGCAGAGAGGGGACAAGTTTTAGTGAGGTAGCAGAGAGAGGCAGTGGTATAGTATGATGGCAGAAAAGGGCCAAGTTTTAGTGAGGTAGCAGAGAGAGGCAGTGGCATAGTATGATGGCAGGAAGGGGACAAGGTTTAGTGAGGTAGCAGAGAGAGGCAGTGGCATAGTATGATGACAGAGAGGGGACAAGATTTAGTGAGGCAGCAGAGAGAGGCAGTGGCATAGTATGATGGCAGAGAGGGACCAAGGTTTAGTGAGGCAGCAGAGAGAGGCAGTGGCATAGCATGATGGCAGAGAGGGGACAAGATTTAGTGAGGAAGCAGAGATTGGCAGTGGTATAGTATGATGGCAGAGAGGGACCAAGGTTTAGTGAGGCAGCAGAGAGAGGCAGTGGCATAGTATGATGGCAGCAAGCTATGCACAGGTGGGAGCCTCGCTTAATATGTGGTGCACTGGGAACATCAGTATTCCACATCCAATTCAGGTAAAAAAAGGCCTCTCTTTTATTCTTCAATAAAACACAAATAAAAAAACATTGCGCAGCATTCAGGTTTCAATTAAAAACAATTCTGCGCTTCTCGCGCCCGTATCAAACTTACAAGATCCAAATGCTGAGTTCAGCTTATCACAGCGGCAAGCCTAAGGTTTCCGTGCGTTTCCTTCCACCGGACCGTTCGCGGCGTCCCGCTCTGTCCCTCTCCCCGCACTTCTACAGCACTTCCGCGTTGTGCGTCAGGCGTACTGGCTCCGCCCTACGCGTTTCGTCACAATGACTGATGAGTGATAACTTGTTGTGTATCTGAAACAGTATTACACTATTAGAGGTTTTCCCTTTTCAGATTATAAGCGCGCAGTGGATTAACTTTAAACAAGAGCATTTCAAGAGGACTGAACTGCACTTTATCCATTAGAGACTTTAAGTAGTGGTGGGGTGGCGCAGCATTGTTATATGATATTGATAGTATGATGGCAGAGAGGGGACAAGGTTTAGTGAGGCAGCAGAGAGGGGCAGTGGTAATATATTTTTTTTTTCTGAAACCCAATATAGAAATTACTACGAAAATAATCAAACCTCGCTCAGAATATTAACCACTTTACCCCCCCAGTGCTAAATTTCTCCGTCCCTCTGCGCACTGCTTCACCCCCAGGGACGGAGAAAGGCGTACTTGTTTGTTTACTGGCTGGGAGTGGGCGGGGACCTCGCGCGCACACTCCAGCCAGCCAGCACAGCAGGTGACTAATTGGATGTTAGGAACAAGCGTTCCTAAATCCAATTAGACGCGCCGATTGCGGACACAATGGGAGACTGCTTCAAACAGAAGCAGTCTCCATTGATAACAATTAAATGTAAACAAATGTGCAGCGCGCGATCGCGCGCCCCCGCGACCCGCGCGCGCGCGCACACACCCCCGCTCTGCAGTGCAATGATTGGTTATGGGGACCCCAGTCCCCAATAACCAATCATATCACTGAAAACAATCAATGGAAGCAGCGCTGCAAGGCACAAATAGCGCTGGTGCTTCAGGGGTAAAACCCCTCCGTTGTGAAGTGGTTAAACTGGAGACTAATCTGAGCATTTCCTTGGCATTCTCTTTAGGAACAATATGAATACCTTGGTTCCTGTACAGAATGGGAAAGTAATATATGATCATGTTTCACAGCACAGTGCAGATTTTCCCCTTCACATACCAATAACAGTGAAGGTCTGACAGCAGCCAAAGCTGCCCTGTGCATTATTTATAAGGCAGAGACCAAGCCCTTGTAAATAGCCAACTGTGCCTTGGACACCAGTGTGTCTAGCAATGCTATGACAGAGATGTTGCCATGGTCTCGTTATTGCAGGATAAGCTGCACTCAGCTCATCAATTTTCAATAAGCTTTGTGGATGGGAGGGGGGGGGGGGGGGGAGAGTCTTTTTCTAAATGATGTTTGGGCTTTTAAAGAAAACCTGTACTGAGTAAAAATATTTAAAATAAACACATGAGGTAACTTCAAATGAACATTACATAGTTACCTTGCTATCAGTTCCTCTGAGAAGCTCACCATTTTCTTCTTACAGTAATCCCTTCCAGTTCTGACAATATTTTGTCAGATCTGAAATATATCAGTTGCTGTCAATAAAATATCAGTTGCTGTCAGTTATAGCTGAGAGGAAAACTGTTGTACCAGGTAATGTCCATGTTTCCCTATGGCTCAAGTGGGCGATGTTACAGTTTAACTGTGTGCTGACCAGAAAGCTGTTATGGGTAATGGCCATTTTCAAAATGGAGGGCGGAAAATTCCCTTTGATCACATTGAACAAACAGGACAAGGGACAGGAGAAAAACACCGAGGAGTAGACTACACGTTTTTGTTTGTTTGTTTGTTTTCATTAAATGAATGAAAGAAGTCACGTGATGTTGTGAGCCTCTGTGTGGAAATCTATGGGCCATGGCCCTCAACAAACTTACCTGCATGTCGCCTGGTGGCATTGTTAGCAATAACTAGGAATGGTCAATAAGATAGATGCAAATAATTCCAAGTTGATGCAGGATTATGAAAATTATGTATGCAACTTTAGGCAGCTTGAAAATGGACCATGAGGCTTTGGTCACATCTAAAACTCAAAATCGCTGACGCCATTGATTTTCGATTTTGTTTAGGCGCTTACCTAAACGCTTTGATTTTTTGTAAAGCACTTTTCGAAGTGCTTTTGCAGAGCGATTTGTTTTTTCACTTCCTGACGCAAGTGAGGAAGTGAACTCTTTGACCCGGATGGAAAAGAATAAATACAATGTATTTATTCTTAAAAGCGTGAACGCAATCGCCACACAATGCGATTGTGTGAGCGTTTTCAGTTTTTCCTATACCTTCCATTGTAACAAAATCGCCCTAAAAATGGTACAGGCAGCGATTTGCTGAGCGGATCGGATATGAACCGCTCAGATGTGAAAACTCTCAGAGGGAATCATTGCACAAGTGCTTTTAGCGCAATTATGAAAATCGCCGACACTTTAAAAAAAATGAAAAACGCCCTAGGTGTGAACAAGCCCTGAGATTCCAACCGGGGGGATTCGATAGGACTATTTTCAAACCGCATAAATTTGCATACAAAACCTCTTCCATAGATGCTTTGAATAGAAGTAATCACTAATAAACCACCCTCGTCTTGCACCTCTAATGCTGGGAATACATCATACGTTTTTACTCCCGATAGATGGGTTCTATAGATAATTTCCAACATGTCCAATATTCCTTTCCGATCGTTTTTTTTTGTCTCGATTTCTCATAGAAGTGAATGGAAAAAGATAAGAAAAATGAGCAGAAGATAAGAGAATCTAGCGCAGAATCCAGTGGAAAAAACGATCGGGTTGTAAATTGAGTGGAAAAACGTATCATATGTACCCAGCATAACACTGTGGTTGTCCTTGGCAGATTTTGGTGAACCGTATCAATTGTTATGTATAGAGTGCTTGGAGGGCCCAATGTAAAACTTGCACTGGGGCCCAGAGCTCCTTAACTATGCCACTGGGTATAATTAAAAGTTATGGGGCTCTCCAGCAACATTTTAATAAGCCCACCCCTACATTTATCCCATCTGCCCCTCTCATAGAAATGAGCACATCACTACAGTAATGTCTCTCAATGTCCGCTATGCTCCCCCAAGTAATGTCATGGGCAGATGTCGATGAATCTTCCTGTTTCCCATAGATGGTGGTCATGTGTTATGCTGGGCATACATGGTGCAAGTGTGTGCCGGCATTCCTGCTCGTCCGCGCGGATCGATTCCCGCTCGTCCCCGCGGGCACTTCCTTATCTCTGCTTCGTTTCTTCCATTGTCCGCCTGCGGGGATCGAGCACGGTATCGATCCGGCGCGGTGATCAGACACGTCGGATATTATCAATCGAGCCATCAGCGGCTCGATTGATAATAAAGAACGAGCCGTGTATGCCCGGCATAAGGAACTTACTTGGCTGTGTAGCAAATCTGTTTACAATGACATTGGTGCTGAAGAGGCGTGCGGTCTAAGTAGCCACTTCTATGGGTAAGTGACTGATATTCGGGTACAAATCATGTTGCCATTTTCTGGACTCCAAACATGCACACTTGTAGCCCATCGTCACAGCACCCAACGTGCTCATGTCCCCCATCCAAGGAGGACAGAACACACAAGCATGAACAGGCGTGTATGCCATGACAAAATCCTGGACTAGTGAGTGTTATTTGCATGGAGTAAATAATGAAAATAAGGATTTAAAAGGTAAGTGATTTATTACCAAGGTAACAACATGACTCAGATTCCTTAATAAAGATGGAAGAGCTTTGTGAACTGATGCCATTGTCTGCATTTGTATATGACAACACATCATCTGATTCTTAAACAAGTCCAGAAGTATGATTAAAAAAAATTTAATTAAACAAAAATGATTTTATATAGTCATGTACTGAACAAAATCAAATATAACTATATACAGTATCTGTGTGCATGTGTTGTATTCTTTTACTGGGCATGTGTGAACTTGCGCATTTTCGGTTCAGATATGCCAATTCAATCCAGTTTAGTACTGTTCTAATCCAGTTTGTCTTATGCCTAAAGAAGAGGAGACTGAAAGCTTTGAAAGCTTGCAAGAAAACCATATGCAGATTAGACATCAAAGTGGACCTCCTATGTAAAAAAAAAAAATCCCACACTATCAGCGCAGGCAGCAGAAGTCATAACACAGTAGCATGAAAAAAATTCTAAAAATAAATCACTTTGCCATAAAATCTAGAATATGTTGGTTAGCCTTGCCTCCTTCTGAAAACTGCCAAAGCAGTGTTCTGCCTTAGCAAGGACTACTAAGAGATTGTGTCATCGGTGGGTGGGAGGAGCCTCTGTGTTGCCTAAGGAGTAATTTATAGTTAACCCCTTACCCCCCACACTATCCCATAAATACCCACATGAAACTTTTGCATTAAAAAAAATACAATTTAAACAAACAAACCAGAAATAGTTACCTTAGGGACTGAACTTTTTTTTAATATGTATCTCAAGAGGGTATATTATTATTTTTTAAATGATGGGCTTGTAAGTAGTGATGGACACAAAACTGAAAAAAATGCACCTTTATTTACAAATAAAATATTGGCGCCATACAATGTGATAAGGACATAATTTAAATGTTGCAATAACCGGGACATAATATTCCTAAAATGCATTTAGACAAAATAATTCTTAGCATAATGTACCACCCAAAGAAAGCCTAACTGGTGGCAGAAAAAAACAAGATCATTTGTGATAAGTAGTGATAAAGTTATTGGAGAATGAATGGGAGAAGTGCTGAAATGTGAAAATTGCTCAGATGAATAAGGTGAAAATACACTGAAGGCTGAAGTGGTTAAAGTGGACCTGAGGGAAAAAAGTGACCCTACGGGGTACTTACTTCGGGAATGGAAGCCTCTGGATCCGAAAGTCCACTTGTTGGGTGCATGTCGCTGCTGCACGCAGGCGCACTAGTGGCTTTCCACTTAGGTTCCAGCAGAAATAGCCAGGCCCGACTGGGTCCACTCTACTGCGTAGGCGTGAGCCGTCAGATCAGGCTCGGCTATTTCCACCAGAGTGCTAGTGAGCACAATGGCAAATATTATTTTGACGTTTGTTTGGGGGTGACAGCGCTGGATCGAGTAGCTGGAACAGGACAAGGGAAACCGTTGGAATTACTGTAGGTGAAAAAAACATTTCCAATATAAAGAAAATAACAGTTTAGGTCACATATTGAATGTCCTTGTCATCTGGTAACATTCCTCTCCCTCATGACTGCAGAAGCCACATTTGTTGTGGAAAATGTTACAAGGAAAGGATACAAACTGCTACATATAAACACTTCACACAGTGAGTTTGCTGGAAACCCAAAGGAAGGTTTACCAGCAAGAAACAGTAGGCTACTAAGTGCTCAAAGTATCCAGGATACAAAATAATGCCATGTCTTTCTTTTTATTACATACAGGTATGTAGTGTGGCTGTTAGTGATAAGTGTACACTTACCCTAAAAGGGACTTTTTACAATGAGGCCCATATCTAATTAACTTTTTCTCCTGAGTTGTCTCCTAGGTGATATTTTTACTCCTTGTCAATAAAATGCTTTAAAGCGGACCTGAACTCAGAAATTCCTCTCTGCTCTAAAAGATAAGCAACAGCATAATAATCATTAAAGAAAAACACTCACAGTATTTGTTACAGCTGCAATAAATCTGCAGTCAAGTGTGCTGCAATAAAATGTTCCTGGACGTGTTACGCCACAAAGGGTGGGAACTTTCTCCTGAACTGTGAATGGTAACATGAAAGTCAGTGAACTTCCATGTTACCGTGCAGATTGCACACAATGTTTGGCATGCGCTGTATATACTCTGTACAGTGCTGCGTAAGATGTCGGTGCTATATAAATACTAAATAATAATAATAATTTGCAGGTGACTCCGTCGTTTTCTTGGAGTGTCACAGCACATACCCTCTTTCCCTGAATATAAGACCTACCCTGAAAATAAGCCCTAGCAGGAATTTTAAACATGTTTGAAATATAAGCCCTACCCTGAAAATAAGTCCTAGCGGAAGTTAAAGAGGAGGAAGAGGCAGCCAGTGAGTGGGGACACAGTGGTGCAGTGCCAATTGGCACTGATCCTGTCATCCCAGCACACAGCAAGGTTATCAGTTGTGTGCAGGGAAGACAGGTCAGGTGCCTGATAAGTACAGTACAGTAGCATACTTCCAAATCCATGAACATCACAGTACAAAGGAACAGGAAATGTTCTGCTGAGAGACACTTCCTAATAGAAATATAAGACATCCCCTGAAAATAAGCCAGAGCAAAAAAAAAAATATAAGACACTGTCTTATTTTCAGGGAAAGACGGTATGTGCAGGCTAATAACTTGAAGTCATTATTTGGAGAACATAGACGCCAGCATGGTCTATGAAGGGAGTTATACGATAATAGCTTTGGATCTCCTGTTCTCTCTGGCATCTAGACTGCTGGCGTTATAAGACTCTTCTGCAGGAAAATTGGATGAGAAAATTCGCACTACAAACTGTTCTATATGTTGGATAATGTAAAGGTGCCCATGAATGGTCCAATTTTCTGTGAAGAATCAAACACCCAAATTTTGAAATAAATGCAATTAAATTGACAAAAATCAAATCAACTGCGAACAATTTTAATGGTGCCCATACACAGTACAATAAAAGTGTTTGATTCAACCAAAACAATCGAATCGAATTAAAGTCGAAAATAATCTTTTTTTGTCGATCAAGAAAAACAGCTATACCATTTTTTCAATAAAAATCTGATTGGACAAGTTGGAAAAATCTCTAGATTCGATCTAATGGAATAATAAAACAAAATTATCTAATCGAAAAAATAAATAAAAAAATGGTACCATGTATGGGCACCATAAAGGTGATGGTTCCATGACAATTTAGTCGATTGGAAAAAACTTTGTTTTCTAATTGGTTGTGATCAGTAGGAAGTGCAGATTGGTTTGTTGATGGTGAAATCGATGTATTACATTTTATTTCCTATCACATTTATCTGATCGCTTGGGCGATTCTTCTCTGAAAATTGTACCATTAGTGGGCTCCTGAAAACATATTGGGTTCTACTCACAAAACTTCTCATAAATGACTTATTTATCACAACATTTACAAGCAAAATAATCACTGAGGCTACATTCACAGTAGGATGTTGCGTTCTGATGCGACGTTAAGGTCGCAAAATTACAACACAACAAAAAAGTTGCAAGGCAACTTAATGTTGCACTACCGCCGCATACAGTAGCTACAGTAGAGCATACAGGCAATGAAAAGTATGCTTTCCTGCACCTGGTAACGTCTGCGTTTAGAGGTAACGCAAGCAACATTTACAACGCAACTTAACGTCGCACTGTGTACGTCGCATAGAGTTAACATTGCTGTGTGGCAACCTTCGTTATGCAACTTTATTAACGCAGGACAATAACATCCCACTGTGAATCTAGCCCAGGGCCCCATCAGAAATTTTGGGACCCCTCACACATCATCAGGCTTGGGCCCCCCTCCCTGGGCCCACCCACTGGTTGTTGTGTCCTACTAGCCACCCCACCCCGTGTTTATGCACGAAGCGTGCTGCGGCGAAAAATGTACATGGCTCCAACACTGAAGAAAGCGTCATGCACAGCGTGATGCGGCAGAAAGTGGGCATGGCCATGGCATGTTGTGGGTGGAGTTAAATAATAGCAAAATACAGGTAGTCCCCAGTTCACAAATGAGATAGGGACTTGTAGGTCCGTTCTTATCCTTTATCCGTTCTCTTTTGTCTTTTCTTTTCTTCCTGTGCCTCTTTTGTCCCCCTCTGTCTCACCTCAGTTTGTGCCTCTTTTGTGTCCCTCTGTATGACCTCATGCTCTCTCTTATCTCTTTTCTCCCTGTGCTTCTTTTGTCCACCTCTGTTCCCCCTGTGCCTCTTTTATCCCCGTGTTACCTCTTGTCCCTTTCTGTCTCAGCTTGTCCCCCTGCCCTAGCCAGGTATAGGTGCCCCCAGTATAGGTATCTAGGCATAGGTGCCCCCAGTATAGGTAGCCAGCTATATAGGTGGTGCCCCAGTATAGGTAGCCTGGTGTAGATGCCTCCAGTATAGGTAGCCTGGTATATCTGGTGCCCCAGTATAGGCCAGCAAGATACAGGTGACCCAGTATAGGTATTCAACTATAGGTGGTGCCCCGGTATAGGTAGCCTCAGAGGCGGGACAAGGTCCTTCAGCACCCAAGGCTGAGACAGCAAAGTGCGCCTCTCCATCCCTCCCACCCATCCTTCACACACTGATTGCTATTAGACTAATAGTTGCCCCAGGGCCCCCAACCTCCCCAACACCTTAATCTCTAGTTATTTGGCTTGCAGTCACTGCTATGTATCCCCTTTTCTTATTTCTCTCTGCTTCAAACACAATTGGGAATGACAGCTGAATGAATTGTGCGCCCCCTCCTACACTGTGCCCTGAGGCTGGAGCCTCTCCTGCCTCTGCCTCGGCCCGGCCCTGGGTAGCCTGGTATAGTTGCCCCCAATATAGGTAGCCTGGTATGGGTGGTGCACCAGTATAGGTTAGCCAGGTACAGGTGCCCTCAATATAGGTAGCAAGATATAGGCACCCCAGTATAAGTAGCCAGGTATAGGTGGTGCCCCCAATATAGGTAGCCAGGTACAGGTGGCGCCCTCAGTAAAGATAGCCAGGTACAGGTGGCGCCCTCAGTAAAGGTAGCCAGGTATAGGTGGTGTCCCAGTATAGGTAGCCAGGTATAGGTGGTGCCCCAGTATAGGTAGCTAGGTATAGGTGGTTCCAGCCCCAGTATAGGTAGCCAGGTATAGGTGGTGGCCTAGTCTAGGTAGCCTGTAGCCAGATATAGCCCAGTATATGTAGCCTGTAGCCTATGCCCCAGTATAGAAAGTCCGCTGTAGCGGGCTCACTCATCTGCTCCCCACGTTCCAGCGCTGGTGTCACTCTTCTCTCAGTGCTGGAACCCGGTGTGCTGGTTAGTGAGCCACATGCCCGCAGAAGCCCTGGGCCCCTCACTGCAGTGTCAGTTGTCCCCCGCCGATGGCTGCCCTGATCTAGCCTCAATGTAAGTTGCTCCTGATTAACTTTATTTTAATATTACTTTTCTTACCTTAATTCTATTGTATTTTTGCTTTTTCGGAGCTTAAATAAATAACATAGATAAGGTGAAAACAGAGGAAAACAGGTGAAAAAAGCTTTATGAATCATGCCCATTGTGATGTTTAACCTCAAATTTTCATTTTGAACTAACTTGCAGGTTTTATGGTTATGATGACTGAGATGACATTAGTGTTGTTTATGTTCTAAGCATTAATGTCTGAAGCATGACATATATTGTGCATTTTGTTTCTAAATCCAGTGTGTTCACAACAAACCAGTGTCATATTTGTGTTTTTATGAGTGAATTGAACTTTACAAAAGATTCCAAGAAGATTCTGAAAACAGAATGAGGCCTGGGGCCCACAGGAGCGGTTTCAGCTATGGTTTGGTTAATTGCATATGGGTTATAATGGTGTTTTATGATGCTGTGTAATGTGATGTTCCTTATATTACCACACCTCAGTAAACCAGGGAGCGCTCAGTGCACCAGAAGAGTAGGAAACCCATAACATGTTTCTCATCTTAAACAATTGTAGGCTGTGTGTATGTACTTGGATAGGACTGCCCAACACGATTACAGTATTGTATTCAGCAAGTACAAAAGGAAACTATCTTCAATACTTCTCACGCACATTCTTCAACAGTTCAGGTGGACATCAGGCAACTCAGCGGCCGATTGACCATCTGATTCAGTTATTATAATCGAATTGGATGAAAATTGGCGCTGCCAAGAAGATGGCCGATCAATGATGCGACCAATTTCGGGCTGAAATTGGTCGCATGTATCGATCGGACATGCTGCAAGATATAGTGCTGACATGCTCAATTGGGTCCGCGGCCACAACGGCATGCGATATCGGGACAAGGGATATCGCACACCACTGCCCTCCCTAGTGTAAATTGTCCCCCCCGATGCCCTGTGCAGGATCATAGCAATATTTAGGCCAAGGTCACCTAGGCCATGGCCTAGGGCACCACAGGAGCGATGGCACCAAAGCAGCAGGCTAAACTGGTGCAGCATTTGCAAGCTTGCAAATGCTGCAATGAAGGGAGATCAGGCTAGCTCCTGACTGCGGTACTCTGCTGCTAGCCGTCTGTGCAGCAGCCACCTTGCTCTCTATGCACATTTGCATTGTGGCAGGCGGATATGTACTTGGGCAGCATTGGAGACGGAAAGGAAGAGGAAGCTACTGTGCTGGAGATGAGTGGAGAAATGAGTCACACTGATGGCTGCTGCAGTGTGAAGGTGAGCTGGCTACCTATACTGAAAGGGGGGGGGGGGGGGGCTGGGAAAAGGAGGAATTAAGGGAGTCATCTGGCTACCTATACAGCGAGGCTGCATGATGAGGCATCACAAGTCTGATTCCGAAGAGATTTCATGTTGAAACGCGAATGTTCACATTTGGAATGCGAAAATTTCCAGTTCCATTGACTTGCAATCTCTGCAATTCGCATGTTCATTATGAAAGAAAGCATACGTGTCGGGTTTTTTTTCTGCAGAAAAATTGGATATAAAAATTTACACTACAAAGCATGTCAAATGCGATGCCATTAACTTGCATTAGATGTGCAGGGCGATTGCAAATTTGCCAAAACACGCGTTTGTATGCTGTCATATGGGAATGGGCCTAATTCACATAAATGAAAGCCTACAAATAGACCTGAATCTACAAACCATGAGTCTTTGTAATTACATAATCCACAAACTTTCCAAATAATAATAATAAAAAAGACCAAATCTGAATCAAATTTTATAAGTGCCCAAGAGGAAGAATTAAAAAATGTTTTTCTTTGTTATGACGTTAAGAGGAACTGTCACGAAAATCTTAACACTTAAAACACATACAAATAAGAAGTACATTTCTCCCAGAGTAAAATGAGACATACGGTAAATTACTTCTCTCCTATGTTGCTGTCACTTACAGTAGGTAGTAGAAATCTGACATTACCGACAGGTTTTAGGCTAGTCCATCTCTTCATGGGGGATTCTCAGCATTGCCTTTATTCTTTATAATATACTGGTAGGTGATCAGAGGCGCCAGCAGAATAATATTAATATAAAATTGTTAAAAATGTTAAAAATTGCCGGGAGGGAAAGTGGTGGACTTCCCCTCAATAATTAGACACCAAGGTCTGTCATCAAATCAAACGTATACATTTATTCAATAGTACCCCAAAATCTGCAACGCGTTTCATGGGAACAGACCCACTTCTTCAGGCAATAAAACGGGGACAACAAACACTGTGAACAAAGGACAGAGGGTATTGCTATAAGATTGCCGCAAATAACAAACATTCAAAAAAGATCACAAAACGATGATATAGCAATGATCATATATCAAAAATCAGGATAATGGTTATGTAACAAAAGTAGGGACTAAATCCATAGGTGGCACATGAGCTAAGCGGAGTATCCAGACGTATACATAGGGGTATCAACATATGTACAGACAATAAAAGTTGGTGAAATGATAATAACAACAATAAGTATAAAAGATAGGGACAATAACTATATATACTAAGTTATAATACGTTTGCTAGATCAAAAGCCATAACAATGTAAAACAGGATGGTAATGATAATTTATTCTTTGTAAAGACATTCCCTGAAAATGATTTATACAAAGATGCTGGCCAGCCTCCCTGCTCACTATTTTGGCAGTTGGACAGAGCAACTGCCATTCACTAAGTGCTTTTAAAAATAAAGAAAACTCTGAGAACCCCCTATGAGAAGATGGGCTAGTCCAAAATCTGCCGGTAATGTCAGATTTCTACTACTTACTGTAAGTGACAGCAACTTAGTAGAAAAGTAATTTATGGCTCATTTTACTCTGGGAGAAATGTACTTCTTATTTGTATGCGTTTTACATTTTAAGTTCCTCTTTATAGGCAAGTTGCACACATGGTGCAGTGCTATTTGAGCTGCATAAGAGCCTACCGCAGCACAATGCACCATTGCAAGCAGGTTGGTCCCTGCGGAAAATTGCGCCTAAAGGGAAATCTGCATGATCACGCCCCTGAATATGTTTGTGACTGAGGTCAGAAACACCTGATCCCTCAGTCACATGCACACTTTCGGACAGGAAATGCAAGTGTGTTGCGGGATTTCGTTGGTATATGCATGCGCGCCGAAACCACAACAATCCATGCAATCGTGTGCCTTGCGGTACCGCTCATAAGGCTTAGCCACACACACCGCAGCCTCTGCGTTACCCGAATTACTTCTGTAGCCTGTCTCATAGAGATTGTTGGCAACTGCGGTGGGGAAGAGAGACGCAATGCTGAAACGTGAAAGGGGCCATAAACCAAAGTAAAAAGGAGCCAATAATTACTCTTACCGGTAATTGGATTCCCCACGACAGGTCCACCAGGAGATTACCCCGCCCATCCCTGGGACAGGAAGAACAGATCAAAATTTAAACACCACCTCCTATTTCCTACCTCCAGTGTTTTAAATATCACCTTGTATCAGTAGGAGACTTATGGTGGCCACACACCATACCATTATTTAAATATCTGTTAAATTCAAGAATAGCAATCAATTTTTCTGACTGATTGTAACAATTCAAAAATGTGACCAAGGTACCACACACCTATGTTAAATTTTTCCCCAGTCATGAATAAAATAATTAAAAGCTCAGAAAAAAAATTGGAACTGTACATCAAGTAATTGACAATCCATCACACACCATACAATTCTTGCTAAAGTTGGTCTGAAATTTCCAACATGTCCAATCTCCAAAAATTGAAGAAAAAAAACCCGGGAAATCTCAATCGGATTTATCAATCGAAAACAAACAACTGATCGAAATTATCAAATTGGATCTTTTAATTGTATGGTGTGTGGCCACCTTAAAAAGAAACCGTAACCAAGAATTTAACTACATCCCAGTAGCTGATACTCCTTTTCCCATGAGAAATGTTTACCTTTTCTTAAACAGATCATCAGGAGGGTCTGTATGGCTGCTATTGTGATGAACCCCCCCCCCCCCCCACACACACACACACACACACGCACACACAGTGTGATGTGGGTTCTAACACCACACTGTGGGAGCCTTGTTGCATTGTGGGAAATAACAACTGATTACAGCTGTTTTCAACTGCCAAAAAAGCAAGCAGCATCTCCTTCCACTGACATCACCTGTAGGCAGTAAAAATGTCATCATGTGATAAATGTCAGAAGGTAAATTAGGGAGAGGAAAGATTTTACAATGAGCAAACACTGACTAAATCATTGGCCTCAATTCACTAAGCTTATCTCCTGTCTTTAATAACATTTCTAGAGTTATCACCATGGTGATAAGGCATGTAGTATTCAGGAAATATTTTACCTCAGGCAAACCTACATTTAATTCTTCTGTCTTTAAGTTAAGGTAAGATCTTTAAAGTTAACGTTTTAATCTTTGAAATAACGCCAGAATTCTAAAGTTAAAAACAGGCTGTTAATTAACTGCTTGAGAAAATAACTACAGAGGAGGTAACTTAAGGAATGAAGATATAAGTTAACTCTCTCACTGTGTGGTGGCAAGTTATCTCTTGCCTTATCTCCAGCATGATCTTAGTGAATTGAGGCCATTGATACATAATTATTATAAAAAGTAAGCACTTTTTTTTATTACATTATTTTTACTGGAGTTCCTCTTTAAGGCCCCATTTGCACTTCATCAGTTGCTCTCAGTTATAACTGAAAGGACAACTGATTTTCAAAGTAATACCCATATTTCCCAGTGGCTCAGTTCACACTATATGCATTTTAAAGAGAAACTCCGACCAAGAATTGAACTTTATCCCAATCAGTAGCTGATACCCCCTTTTACATGACAAATCTATTGCATTTCACAAACAGACCATCAGGGGGCGCTGTATGACTGATTTTGTGATGAAACCCCTCCCACAAGAGGCTCTGGTACCGCGGTACTCTGGGCAAACTGCCACAATGTAACATTGTTCACAGACAGGAAATGGCTGTTTACAGCTGTCTGTAACAGCCAAAACAGCTAGGAGCAGCTTACATAACCTGCCCACAGTAAAAATGTCACCATGTGATAAATGTCAGAATGTAAATCTGGGAGAGGAAAGATTTTACAATGAGCAGACACTGACTAAATCATTTATACATAATTATTGTAAAAATGAAGCACTTTTTTTATTACATTATTTTCACTGGAGTTCCTCTTTAACTGAAAGACTTTTCATAATGCACTGCTATAGAGAAGAAAAAAAATGCTTACCAACTGACTAAAGAGATATGCGCCTGCGTTGCCGTGTCCTCGCTCCTGCTGTCGTCACCAAGAGTGTATTATGCAGGCCCAGTATGGTCTGGGCCTGCGCAGTACGCTCCTGGTGACATCAGCGGGAGCGAGGACACGGCAACGCAGGCGCAGTGATTTTCAGACTTTAAAGTCTGAAATTCCAGAAGTGAACCGGAGGCGGGGCCGGAGCATTGGTGAGTGGCTGCGCGGGCACAGGATGTCTGCGGGGGACCGTTAGAAGCCCCGGGTAAGTTCAACTCATTTTCCCCCGACCCCCCTACAGTATCCCTTTAACATCCTTCCTCCATGCATCTATCCAAGGGAAAGGAAGAACTCTGGAGGTAGGAAGTAGGAGGTGGTGTTTAAATTTGATCTGTTTTTCCTGTCCCAGGGATGGGCGGGATAATCTCCTGGTGGACCTGTCATGGAGGCAAATGGAAAACATTTGTTCTATTAAAGAAGCTCTGTGCAATGAGTTTCCTGTGCACAGGATTAGGTTTGGTGGGTCGCTACGGCAACTTGGCTTTGTTTTGAGATTCAGAAATGATCCAAGGCTCAAGATTTCACAAATTAGACGTGGCATCTTGATTAGTCAGTTTACAGATCTCACATACAGCCCAATAGTAAGTTGCATAACAGTGTGCTTTGTCTATTTTGCTTTCTTGATTGGGATACTTTACAAAAAGTGTATTTGCTTTGTATGTCTGCATTATAATCAATGGCTGCAACCTGGAGTTCTTGCCAAGTATGGCTATTCATTACAGGCTGTAAGATTAATTTCTATTTATCTACAATATGATCAAGGTTATTAGCCTGGCAGAAGCTGGTACTGACTACACCAATGGTTATGTGTAGGGCTGCTCAAATCTGAATCCGGGAGACACCTGGATAGTTGCTATCCGGAAATCTCCCAGTAAACCTGTGCGGGGTGGGCAGGGGGGTCAAGCTTACCTGTCTGACGTCTTCCTCGTCCGTCCCTGGCGCCGCCCACGATGCGTTCCACGTGGCGGTCACATGACTACAAACACTTCCTCCTTCTGGGTTGAAGGAGGAAGTGTTTGTAGTCACGTGATGCGCGTGGACCGAAGATAAAAGGTGGACTGAAGATAAAAGGTTATACACAACACCAGCATTGCTGAGGTGTTGTGCTTGTATTTATTAGTCAATTATAACAAAAAGTTTTGATCTTGATAAATACTATGCAAATTAAGCTGAGTATGTATTCATTACAGAATATTATAATCAATTAAAAATATCTCAAAGTGTAGAAGTAGTTGGAAAACAGAACCTACTTTGGTTTAGGCTGGAATCACAGTGGTCACTTGCATAAAGCACACGTTATAATATGTGTGAACTGCAATGGAGACTGGACATAGACTTAAAAGCAAACCTAAATTGAAAATTAAAAGTGAAAATAAACATACACACAACATACTTGCCTCCTGTGTAGTCTACTCATCAATCATTTTCTTCTCTCCTACGTCGTGTTTGTCCACTGTGATCGATGGATCTCCATCCTCTAGGGCTGAACGATTTTAGGTAAAGATTGAATTGCACAATTTTTGTCAGAAATTGCAATTTTGATTTGCTTTTTTTTTTTTAAAACAAGCTTTAGCACAAAAAAATTCACACTGTGTAGACTCAGTATAGGTAGGTAGCCAGCCAGTCAGCCAGCCAGCCAGGGATAGGTTCCCACAATATAGGAAGTCAGGTGTAGGGGCATCACTATTGGTAGTCAAACATAGGTGCTCCCACGACCAGTGTATGAAGGGAAGTGGCGGGGGGGTGGAGCCTAGTGGTAGCAGGTTCTGTGCGATGTCGCTGGCCTGGCACGTTGGGTTAACAACTTTGATGCGACAGTGAGTGGAGCTGAAGTGCAGACATAGCATGTGTACGGGGAAGGGGGGGGAGCCCTGCTGTGATGTCACGCACTAAGCTGAACACTGTGCGGACTGCGGAGCCTGTAAGTCTCCGGTGTGAGGGCGGCAGGGGGGCAGATCCATTTAGAGTAGCCTCGCAGCTTCCTTCAGCCAATCGCTGACTCTACTTTGTATTACGGCGGCAGTAGGCGGCGCCATATTGAGCAGCGCAGCTTCGGTCAATCACTGGATCCTGTACTCGTATGACAGCGGCGGTAGGCAGAGCTGCACAGCAGGCACCGGGGAAAACCGCAGCTAGTGACGATCACCAGATCGTCTTGACTGGTATCGCGGTTTCGATTTAAAACCTCAAAACCGTTCAGCCTTACCATCCTCCATTTTTAAAATGGTCATAACCCTATAACAGCTACCTGGCCAGCACACTGTTAACCATTTCAGGACAACTGGATGGATATATCCGTCCAGCAGGAGTTGCTTAGTGGCAATATGGACGGATATAGCCATCCAGCAGTGTTGTGGTGGGTGCGTGAGCATGGGCGTACACACGCGGCTCGTTCTCGGCAGCTGTTACAGGGGAACAAATGTTTCCCTGAGCCAACCAAAGCCCCTGTAAATGATTGAACATGCCTCGAATCGCAAGGCATGTTGATTCATAAAACCAAAAGTAAGAAGTTGTGGGGGAAAAAAAAAAAAAAAAAAAGAGCACTTCATGGTAAATAACAGGAAATTGCTTAGTGCCACCCAGTGGCCAAAAAGTTAAACAGATTAAAAATACTTTTTATATTTAGTAAAACCTCATTAAACCTCACCCGCCCCCATAGCTACAAAAAACAACAACAACAAAAACACATAAAAAAAAACCTGTTTAAATAAAATACATAAATACATAGACCTTAGGGTCTGAGCATTTTTAATATGTACATAATGAGGGTATATTACTATTGTTTTAGAAATAAGGGGATTATGATTATTGATATGGTAGAAACTGAAAAAAATACACCATTATTTCCATATGATATATTGTCATCATATATTGTACTAGGAACATAATTTAAATGTTGTTATAGCCAGGACTAATAAAATGTGTGGCTTTTATTTACTCTAGTATTGTTTATTTTAAAACTATAGTGTAATAGATTGCGGAAAAGCCGCCGCGCGGACTGGCAGCGAGGCGGCTGGTTCCGCATCCAGCTCAGCGGTTTACACGCGGCGGCGTGCGTCTGATGTGGCTGGGCCTTCTAGTGCACACAGATTGAGGAATACGCGCATGCGCGCTGAGGCGGAGCCTTTATGACAAAGAGGGATCAGCTGACTAGGTTGGTCAGCTGATCTCAGAGCGGGCGGCTATTGGTTGATCAGCGATGGGTGGCGCCGGGGAGCGCCGCTCTATATATAGTTATTGCTGGTCAGTCTCAAGTTGTCTGCCGTTGCGAACACTTATGTGAAAGCAATTAGACCATAGTCAGATCTCACAGTGTGTTAGAACCAGGTGCCCCTGGGGATTCACACTGAGCCAGATTACTACTGTGTTATTTACTATTGTGTTATACTTCAGACTAGTTCCAGGGTGTTGAGACCACGGACCTCACAGCCAAGACTAGGGATACTGTGTTACTATTGTGTTATACTTCAGACTAGTTACAGGGTGTTGAGACCACAGACCTCACACCCAAGACTAGGGATACTGTGTTACTATTGTGTTATACTTCAGACTAGTTCCAGGGTGTTGAGACCACGGACCTCACACCCAAGTCTAGGGATACTGTGTTACTATTGTGTTATACTTCAGACTAGTTCCAGGGTGTTGAGACCACGGACCTCACACCCAAGACTAGGCCTTGTTTGATATCTGTTATGACCTATTGCGTTCCTGACTCTCCTTCTGCTTTCTGATTCGGTACCTACGCATATCTGATTACCTGTTGCCAACCCTGCCTGTCCCTGGTTACCGAATCAGCCTTCTGTCTCTGTACCTTATCTGCTCGTGTGTTGCCGACCTAGCCTGCCCGACCTTGCGAGCTATCACTCTCTATTGAGGGATTAGTTCTCAGTGCTGCTTGTGACGCCCACTTTCTAGGTGTCACTTAGCCACAGGGCCTTCCTGCTATTCAGCCTGGGGCTCCACCCCTTTGGAAGTTTCAGGCTGCTGGAAGGTCTTCACACTTCCCAGAGGGAGGTATTTCTCATACGGCCAAGGACCACCTGCTCCTCGGGTGGTCCTACTCAAAGTAATTACTGTTGCACCAAACACTCACACTATATAGGTGTCCAGAGGTTAGTCATACTCGGATTATTGGTGATTCTGCAGATCATCCATAATCGGGTATATATCTGTATTACTGGTGATACTGCAGATCACCAATAATCAGATTCTCTCTGGGTGTTGACACCGATCGTTACATATAGGTGATGGAAGTGGAGAAATAGTGTATTTTTTCCTTGTTTTTCCCTTTAAAATGCATAGAAAGTAAATACTAAGAGCAAATATCAACCCCAAAAAGCCTAAGTTGTGTCAAAAAACAAGATATAGATTACTTAAAGCGAACCTGTACTGAGTAAAATTATTTAAAATAAATACATGAGGTAACTTCAAATGAACATTACATAGTTACTTTGCCATCAGTTCCTCTCAGAAGTTTACCATTTTCTTCTTACAGTGATCTCTTCCAGTTCTGAAAACATTTTGTCAGAACTGAAATATATCAGTTGCTGTCAGTTACAGCTAAGAGGAGAACTGATGTGTCCATGTTTCCCTATGGCTCGCGTGGGCGATGTTACAGTTTAACAGTGTGCTGACCAGGAAGCTGTTATGGAGTAATGGCCATTTTCAAAATGGAGGACGGAGAATTCAATTGATCACAGTGGACAAACAGGACACAGGAGAGGAGAAAGAGATTGAGGAGTAGACTACACAGCAGGTAAGTATGATTTGTGTACGGTTATTTTGACTTTTAATTTTCAGTACAGGTTTTCTTTAAGTGTGATGAGTAGTGATAAAGTTATTGGTGAATGAATGGGGCACTTAAGTGGAAATTTGCTTCCGTCCTTAAAGGGGTTCTCTTGTATTTTTAAAAAAAGCTAAAACTGACACTTACCAGGGGCTTCTATCGGCCCCCTGCAGCTGTAATATCCTGCGCTGTCCTCCGATGCTCAGTTCCCCGTCAACCTTAATAGATTTTAACCTGCTAATCATTCGTCTATCTAGACGAATAGAACTGTGGCTGCGCGGGGCCACATCTGTCATCGGGAGCTTACTACGCAGGCACAGTACAAGAAAACTTCGTACTGCGCCCGTGCAGTGAGCTCCCGATGATGCGCGGAAGCAAGCTCACGCGCAGCCACGGCCGAGCAGCCGCAGTTCTATTTCGTCTAGTTAGACAAATAATTAGCAGGTTCACAGCGGCGGGGAACGGAGCATATGAGGAGGACGGCGCGGGATAGAAGCCCCAGGTAAATGTCATTTTTAGCTTTTTTTAAAATACAAGAGAACCCCTTTAAGGTGAGAACACCTGCAGGCTGAGGTGGTTAACCACTTAAGTACCAGCGGTCTCTGCCCCCTTAACCACTTGAGGACCCACCCTTTACCCCCCCCCCCCTTAAGGACCAGCATTGTATTATGTGATCTGTGCTGGGTGGGCTCTACAGCCCCCAGCACAGATCAGGGTGCAGGCAGAGAGATCAGATCACCCCCCTTTTTTCCCCACTAGGGGGATGATGTGCTGGGGGGGTCCGATCTCTCCTGCCTGCGTGTGGCTGGCGGGGGGGGGCACCTCAAAGCCCCCCTCCGCGGCGACATTCACCCCCCTCCCTCTCCTACCTGTCCCCCCGGTGATCTGGGCTGCACAGGACGCTATCCGTCCTGTGCAGCCTGTGACAGGACGTCCCCTGTCACATGGCGGCGATCCCCGGCCGCTGATTGGCCGGGGATCGCCGATCTGCCTTACGGCGCTGCTGCGCAGCAGCGCCGTACAATGTAAACAAAGCGGATTATTTCCGCTTGTGTTTACATTTAGCCTCACGGAGCCCCCCGCCGTGATTTGACAGGAAGCAGCCGCTCGCGCGAGCGGCTGCTTCCTGATTAATCAGCCTGCAGCTGGCGACGCAGTACTGCGTCGCTGGTCCTGCAGCTGCCACTTTGCCGACGCACGGTATAAGCGTGCGGTCGGCAAGTGGTTAAGGACCAGAGACCACTGGTACAGAAACGGCAGAATCTTGACGGATAACAACGAATCTTGGTGGAGGGCTGTTTCACTTTACTTCACTGCTGGGAATTGTGAGCTCTGATTATATTATATTGCTGTTGTTTGTAAAGTGTGTTTTGCTACTTTGATATCTGGTGGCTTGTGCATTGCGGTTCATCAGATATCTAGCAGCAAGTGTTAATTTTTAAAAGTACTTTTTTTTCCTCTAGTGTGCTAGGTAATTAGCTAGGGGGAGGGATTAGCTGTAACACAAGGTATTTGGGCAGCTTCAGGACTCAGTACTGAGCTTGCTCAATCTGTGGCTTGCTCACTAAGTGGCTTCGACACAAGTGGCATAGGCGTTAAAAACAGGCGTTACAACACAGGCACAAAGAGAGAGGTGAGAGGAAGCAGGTAAGGACTAAAAAAAAAAAAAAAAAAACCTTCAACCAATATTGTGTTTTTTTTGCATTGGTTAGAATGTGCTAACACGTTGTGGTGTAGTCTTTAAGTTTTGAGGACTCCACCCCAGCTTCACTCACCCCTCCTCCTCCCCTCCCCCTACTCCACCCCAACTTCACTCACTCCCCTTCCTCCACCCCTCCCCCTCTTCCACCCCAGCTACACTCACTCCCAAACTTCACTCACTCTCCCGTTTCATCTTTTACCGCCACAGTTTACTTTAAATAATTTTTCCCCACACAATAGTCATCATGTTGGACAATGCAGTACAGTGTACATCCTGCGACATGAATGCATGCCTTGATCAGCAGATTGAGGGTGTTTCCTGTTGCTCTGCGTGTGTGCGTGTTGCTCAGTTAGAGGCGGGAGTCGCAGAGCTAAATAAGCATCTCGCAACACTGAGACGCATACACAACATGGAGATGAGCTTGGATCTCACGATCCAGACACTGGATGGAACCGGTGAAGATGAGGTGGGTGGAGTAAAGCAGGAGCAAGAAGCAGAGGTAGCCGATAGTTGGGTCACAGTTAGAAGGGGTAGGGGAAAAAGTGGCAGGGAGGCTAGTCCCGAGTTGTCCCTCACTAATAAGTATGCATGTTTGCGTAATATTGGGGAGGATGATTCTGGAGTAGCAATGCTGCAGCAGGATGTGCTCCTTAGCAACCAAGGGGCAGACTGCTGTAACGAGAAAGGGAATAAGAGTGCAGCTAAGGCTAGACAGGTACTGGTGGTAGGGGATTCAATTATTAGGCGCACAGATAGGGTAATCTGTCGAAGAAACCGTGAATGCCGTACAGTCTGTTGCCTCCCGGGTTCGGCATGTAGCGGAAAGAATTGACAGATTATTGGGTGGGGCTGGGAAAGACCCAGCTGTTATGGTACACATTGGCACCAATGACAAAGTTAGTGGGAGATGGAAGGTCCTCAAAAATGATTTTCAGGTACTTGGAGATAAACTTAAAGCAAGGACCTCCAAGGTGGTGTTCTCTGAAATACTGCCAGTGCCACGTGCTACATCTGAGAGACAGAGGGAGCTTAGGGAGTTAAATAAGTGGCTGAGAAATTGGTGTAGGAAGGAAGGGTTTGGGTTCCTAGAGAACTGGGCAGACTTTGCAGTCGGCTACAGGTTCTACAGCAGGGATGGGCTGCACCTTAATGGGGAGAGTGCAGCTGCATTGGGGGAGAAGATGGCTAAACGGTTGGAGGAGATTTTAAACTAGGATCTGGGGGAAGGCGGGAGGATAAAGTCTCAATATGTAGACAAGATAAGGTAAAAAGACAGTGGGAACCTATCATTATGGAGGGTGGAGAGGGGGGTGGGGACAGTGTAAAGATTAAGGAGGTTGGTAAAACTTCAAGTAGCCCATTTCATGTAAACAAAATTGGTAAATGTGGTGGTAAAAATTTAAAGTGCATGGTAACCAATGCTCGGAGCCTTGCAAATAAAATAGATGAACTAGAGTTCATTCTGAATGACAAAGGCTATGACATTGTGGGAATAACCGAAACATGGATGGATGAAAGCCATGACTGGATAGCTAATTTAAAAGGATACATGTGTTTAGGAGGGATAAAACAGGGAAAAAAGGTGGAGGGGTTTGTCTCTTTGTTAAGAATTCTTTTACAGCTGTCCTCAACGATGAGATGGAGGAAGATTGCGAAGATGTGGAGTCCGTTTGGGTAAATATTCATGGTGGAAATAAAAGTTGCCAATTGCTTATTGGGGTATGCTACAGACCACCTCATATTGAAGCTGCAGAACTGCGATTACTACAGCAAATGGAAAAAGCTGCAAGTAAAAATGAGGTCATAGTTATGGGCGACTTCAACTTTCCAGACATTGACTGGGGTATTGAGGCTACCCATTCTGGTAAAAGCAGCAGATTTCAGGCAGCACTACAGGACAATTACTTGACTCAAATGGTAACGGAACCAACTAGGGGGAATGCGTTGCTGGATCTGATCATTTCTAATAGACCAGATAATGTATCAAATGTGCAAGTTCAAGAACATTTGGGAAATAGTGATCACAACATGATAACGTTTGATCTGGTGACTGATAGGCCACGGGGCAGCAGGACCACTAAAACTATGAATTTTAGAACAGCAAAGTTCAATCAAATTAGGCAGGCACTAAGTTTGGTGAACTGGGATAATGTACTACAAGGGGAGGACACTGAAGAGAAATGGCAAGCTTTTAAACTTATTCTCAATCAATATTGTAGCATGTATATCCCATATGGAAACAAAATGTCTAGGAATAAAAAAGGCCTCTATGGATGAATAGAAAGGTTAGGGATAAAATGAAGAGGAAAAAGAATGCCTATAAGGCCCAAAAACAGGAGGGAACCGAGGCTGCACTAACCAATTATAAGGACTGCAATAAAAATTGTAAAAAATAAATTAGGCTGGCAAAAATCAAAGCTGAAAATTAAATCGCTAGGGATATCAAATCTAATCCAAAAAAGTTTTACAAGTACATCAACTCTAAAAAAAGAAAGGTTGACTGTATAGGACTCCTAAAGGATGAGGGTGGGAACTCAATGGTGGATGACCAAGGTAAGGCAGAGTTATTAAATTCTTTCTTTGCTTCTGTCTTCACAAAGGAAGCAGCACTGTTGCAAATTACAGAGGCAGAAGAGTTTCAATCTTCTAACTGTAATATTAAATACTTAACGCAGGAAGAAGTGAAGGCAAGACTAAATAAAT
Source organism: Hyperolius riggenbachi (assembly GCF_040937935.1). Classification (NCBI taxonomy): domain Eukaryota; kingdom Metazoa; phylum Chordata; class Amphibia; order Anura; family Hyperoliidae; genus Hyperolius; species Hyperolius riggenbachi. The sequence goes on along the minus strand of NC_090647.1, from coordinate 109,789,560 downwards.
TAAAAATAGACAAGGCCCCTGGCCCGGATGGCATGCATCCTCGGGTCCTAAGGGAATTAAGTTCAGTTATAGATAAACCCCTTTATCTTATCTTTTGTGACTCTCTTTCAACTGGCAGAGTCCCAGTGGATTGGCGTACAGCCCACGTTTTCCCATTATTTAAGAAGGGCAAAAAATCAGATCCAGGAAATTATAGACCTCTAAGCTTAACATCAGTTGTATGCAAACTATTTGAGGGGTTACTAAAGCTGGCCATACACTAGGCCGATTCCCGCCAGATCGACAGCAGATTCGATCTCTGGGATCGAATCTGCTGTCACATCTTTCCCGCTACACGCCAAATTTCGATCCATTCCGTCGATTGCCCGCGGGTAGGGAGCGCGGCCCTAGCGGCGTTCGAGTGCCCAACGACCGACGCAATAGAGCGGCAATACATTACCTGCTCCGCCGGTGCGACTGCCCCCAGTCACCGCTGCTCCGTCTCCGCTCTGGTCTCCGGCATGCTTCACTTCCTCCTGCCCGGCAGGAAGAAGTAAAGCATGCCAGACCTGGAGACCAGAGCGGAGACGGAGCAGCGGTGACCGGGGGCAGTCGCGCCGGCGGAGCAGGTAATGTATGCGGGGGGGGGGGGGGGGGGGGGGGCTGCGGCAGCACCACCACCACCACAACAGATTGTGAACGGTTTCAGGCTGAAATCGGTTCACAATCTGTTTGCAGTTAAGGTGGCCATACGATCCCTCTCTGATCAGATTCGATTAGAGAGGGATCTATCTGTTGGTCGAATCTGATGGCAAATCGACCAGTGTATGGCTACCTTAAGAGATACTATACATGACTTCATAGTAGAAAATAATCTTATTTCTCAGCATTAACATGGGTTTACTAAAGACAGGTCCTGTTTGACTAACATGCTCAGCTTTTATGAGGTAGTGAATGCGAATATGGATATTGGGAATGCTGTAGATGTGATATACTTGGACTTTGCAAAGGCCTTCGACACTGTTCCCCACAAAAGTCTGGTGCAAAAGATGAGGATGCAAGGACTGGGGAAGAGTCTGTGTGCATGGATAGGGAACTGGCTAATGGACAGAAAACAAAGAGTTGTGGTCAATGGACCGTACTCAAAATGGGAGACTGTTAGCAGTGGGGTCCCACAGGGGTCTGTACTGGGTCCAGTGCTCTTCAATTTATTTATTAATGACCTAGTAGATGCAGTAGTGAGCAATGTTGCTATTTTTGCGGATGATACAAAATTGTGCAGAATCATCAACTCTCAGGAAGATAGTGTCATATTGCAACAGGATCTGGATAGGATGGCTATATGGGCACATAAATGGCAGATGAAATTCAATGTTGAAAAATGTAAAGTCATGCATTTTGGTCGTACCAATGGTCTAGCACCATACAAAATAAATGGGATACAGTGGGGGACATCAAACTTGGAGAAGGACTTAGGAGTACTCATCGACAACAAGTTAAATAATCGTACTCAATGCCAAGCCACTGCAGCTAAAGCTAACAAAATTTTGGGATGCATTAAAAGGGAAATAAAAACTCGAGATGCTAGCATAATATTGCCCATGTTTAACTCTCTAGTAAGGCCACATCTGGAATATGGAATTCAGTTCTGGGCACCACATTACAAAAAAGATATTGCAGTTTTAGAGCAGGTGCAGAGACGAGAAACAAAATTGATACGTGGGATGGAAGGTCTCGCTTACCAAGAAAGGTTAGATAAACTGGGTTTATTTAGTCTAGAGAAAAGACGCCTTAGAGGAGATCTAATTCACATGTATAAATACATCAGAGGGAAATATAATAGCTTGGCGGATGAGCTTTTTGTCCCTAGGCCTTCTCAAAGGACTAGAGGACATGATCTGTGCATGGAGGAAAAACGGTTTAGCCATTTATTTAGGAAAGGGTTCTTTACAGTAAGAGTGATTAAGATGTGGAATGCATTGCCACGGGAAGTCGTTATGGCAAACTCTATACCTGCATTTAAAGGGGGCTTAGATGCTTTCCTTGCGTTGAAAGACATCCATGGCTACAATTACTAGGTAATGCCTAATGATGTTGATCCAGGGATTTTTATCTGATTGCCATCAGGAGTCGGGAAGGAATTTTTCCCTTTTGGGGCTAATTGGACCATGCCTTGTAAGGGTTTTTTCGCCTTCCTCTGGATCAACAGGGATATGTGAGGGAGCAGGCTGGAGTGGTACTTTGTACTGGTTGAACTCGATGGACGTATGTCTTTTTTCAACCATAATAACTATGTAATTATGAAACTATGAATCGCCGCTCTTACCCACCGCACGTCGGGAACCTGGGCCACCCACTCTGCTGTCTCTATGATGGCAGAGTTCCTGTGAGCCGGTCAGGAACCACTTTCATTGGGTTCCTGACCGAGTCTTTCAATGTAAGCCAATGGGAGCGGCTTACATTGAAAGACAGGGTCAGGAGTCAATGAATCGGCTCCTGACCCGTCACAGGGTCTGCCGTCATAGAGACAGGCAGAGCCAGTGAGATGCGGCGAGAGACGTTGGGATTCAGCGGCAAGATTGGCAGGAGTGTCGGAAATGGCGGATGCGCGCAGCGCCAGCTAATTGAAATCTATGCCCTGCCAGCCAGGTGACCACCAAAACAGGGCGTAGATTTCAATTAGCTTGGTACTACAGTAGTTGAAGGACCACTTCAGCAAAAAAAGTAAACAGTTAAAATCTGACAGAACCAAAAGATTTTGGACTAGTCCATCTCTTCATGGGGAATTCTCAAAGTTTTCTTTGTTTTTATAAGCATTTCCTGAACGGCAGATGCTAAGTCCAATGCTAGGTACACACCATACAATGTTATGTTAGATAGATGGTTCGATAGATAATTTCGGACATGTCCAATCTTATTTTCGATCGTTTTTCTGATCGATTTCTCATAGAAGTGTTGAAATAGATAAGAAAAGATAACAGAATTGAATCGGAAATCGATCGGATGGAAAATCAACCGAAAAAAATGCATCTTGTGTACCCAGCATAACTGCCAAAATAGCGAGTAGGGAGGGAGCAGGCTGCTATTTTAACATTTTGTCAGTTAGACTTAGCAACTGACATTCAGGGAATGCTTACAAGAAAAACCGAATCCCCCATGAGGAGATGCAGTGTTCTCCCCAGAATTTTTTGAAATAGTTCCCGGGTGGCATGAAAAAGTAGCTGGGTGGGGTGATATGAGAGAATGCAGGGCCGGTGCTTCTGTGCGCATCTCTGCTTACAGCAGTGGAGGAGGTGAGCCGCTGACAGCCGGGTGCTCATCAAAACTAGCCGGGTGGAGCACCCGGCTAAAAGATCCTGGGCAGAACACTGAGATGGACCAGTCCAAAACTTGTTGGTTCTGTCAGATTTTAAGGGCTTACTTTTTTTCATGGGAGTGGTCTTTTAAACTGTAATATCGCCCACTTGAGTCATAGGGAAACATGGACATTACCTTGCTCATCAGTTGCCCTTTCAGTTATAACTGACAGCAACTGATATATTTCAGTTCTGACAAGGTCTTTTAGAAGTAATTGGCCTTAATTAGCTAAGCTTATCTCCTGTCTTTAATAACGTTTCTAGAGTTATCACTAAGGCAAGTATTATTCAGGAAACAATTGACCTCAGGCAAACCTAAACTTAACCAAAGTGAAGAAAAAGGCATTCCACAGGCTGCAAACTTGAGGAAGGGTCAGGTGACCCTTAACATGTAGTATGACGAAGCTCAATAAACTACAAATGCAAATATAGAGCCTGCTGAGTGCCTTTTTCTACACTGGATATTTTGCTTGCCAGGAGTGGTGTACCTGCAGGAAAAGAGCACCGGCAACTGCTACCTGCAATAGGTATAGCAGCTATCTGAGTTCCAAGGAGGTTATCAAAACCTAAACTTAACTCTTCTGTCTTTAAGGGGAACCAGAGAGGAACATAAGAAAAAAAAAAAAAAAAGCTTTTATACATACCTGGGGCTTCTTCCAGCCCCATAAGCCTGGATCGCTCTCACGCCGCCATCCTCCGCTTCCTGGATCGGCGGTACCGGGACCCGTCACTTCCGGCAGACGTGGCCAATTGTCCGCATCACAGGGGCTCCCTCCATACCTGTACGCATGCGGCTGCGCAGTAAGCAGCCTCATGCGTACGTCTATGGAGGGAGCCTCCTGTGATGCGGACAATTGGCCGCGTCTGCCGCGTCTGCCGGCCGACTGGCGGCCATGACGGGACTCGGTACTGGCGGATCCAGGCAGCAAAGGACGGCAGCGTGGGAGCGATCCAGGCGTATGGGGCTGGTGGAGATGGAAAACTAACTATAACAAGTAACTTGTCTATATATCTTATCTAAAGTTTAGATAGTTTACACAGCAAATCTGGCTGCATACAGCTTCAACAGTATATGATGATTTCTTCCTGTGATACGAGAGCGGCCATGTTCTGTTCGTCATCATTACACAGGCAATTTGCAACTGCATCTCCACCCCTCAGCCTGTAAAAAATTCACTCCTACTCTGACATCTCTGGCTAGTAACCTCCTCCTGCACAGACTGAGCTCCCATAAGCCCTTGCTACATGGGTCTTGGCGTTTTGGAGAAGCTGTGGGCCCTATAAACTATATGTAAGGAACACAATTATGCAATGAATAAAAGTTCATTTCGGATCCACTTTAAGGAGAGATCTCTAAAGTTAACATTTAAATCCTTAAAATAACAACAGAATTCTACAGTTAAAAGCAGGCTGCTAATTAACTGCATGTGAAAATAACTACTGAAGTGAGGCGGAGAGACTGAAGTGATAACTCTCTTAGGCCTCGTTCACATTACAAACGCGGACGGGCACGCATGCGAAACGCAATGCGTACGAACGCAGGCCATCCGCGTTTGTATGCGTTGCGTGGCTGATCCCATCACTGAAAAGTGAATGGGACAGCCATGCGTTTTTGCAAAAAATGCGTGCAGCATGCGTTCCCGGACCGCACAGGTCCGGAACGCATGCAGTGTGAACATCAGACATTGCACTCTATGCAATGTCTGATGTCGTGCGTGTCGGCCACCTGCACGCGTTTCCAAAACGCGGCTGGAAACGCGTGCAGTGTGAACGGGGCCTAAGGCTATCATTCATAAAGCATTTCCGCATGCGGAAATGCATAAAACAGCTGACTTTACCGAACACTCAGCAAAGTCAGTATTCATAAAGGCTCTTTCCGCATAAAAAAAATGACACTACCAAGCAGAGTGATAAATCACCGCCTTGTGCGGTGATTATCGGAACAAATGTAGCAAAATGTTAATTCATAAAGATCACTGCAAGCGGTGTGAGGTTGGGAAGTACCGCTCACTCTGATGTGGCGATACCAATGTAAGTGAATTGAGACACACAGACCTCCCAGGCAGCTGCAGCAGAGCGGAACACGGAGAAATGTATCAACTCGGCAGCTTCGGTGTCTCCGCAACCCTTCCGCCTGCCTAGTTCGGGGAATCTCCGCACTGCTACCGCACCTGGATAAATTTTTATGAATGCCCACCCAGAAGTCTAAAATACCAGCAGCGGTGTTTTCCCGCATTGATTCCCCTTACTGACAGCCTCTTTGCCTTTCTGTGAAAACTGATCTCTTCACCTTAATAAGGCAAGAGCAATGTCTTCTTGCCTTATTATCTCCACCATGATCTTAGTGAATTGAGGCCATTGTTTTAAAAATAAATGGTGAACTTCTGAGAGAAACTGATGGTGAGGTAAGTATGTAATATCCATTTGCAGGTACCTCATGTGTTTACTTAAAATAACTTCACTCAGATCAGACATCCCGGATGGGAGTATAAATATATATATATATTTATTTTTTTTAATCAACATGTTAGAATCTTCCTCTTCACCAGCTTCTCTCAGTTAAAAAAAACGCAGTGGCTTTAGCCCATAATGACAACCACCCTCACCACTATACAGCTCCATGGAAGGGGGTGTGACTCATAATTACATAATGGAGTCTGGTGGAGATTATGTGATACTCAAGACAGGATTAAAAAAAATAAGGTTTTGAGCAGTTTCATGAAATTCCACTTTAATAAGAAGAACAAAGCTGAACATAACAGTATTCATAGTATTTTTGATCACTGCAGACCGAAGGGCATCATCAGGAACAAAACCTATCAGGGTAAAACTTAGATTCCTTAGAAAAAAAATAAGTAAACAGGAGATAAAAACAAAGTCAAGAGGTTAACAGTTCCGTGCTCTGGCAGATACAGGGTTAATACTCCGAATCAGTATGTCAATGACACCATATTGGTACTCTCAAAACAAGATAGACCACTGGCGGCCATCTTGAAGCGTGCCCTCCCCAACAGCAGCCCACGCCGGAAACATCACCGCAGCCATTTTGTATCTCTCAAACCCCTCATCAATGCTCTCCAGCTCTTCACACCAGCCATTTTAGCAGCTGCGGGCAGAGTGTGCTGCGCTGCACCGTCCCCCGCACTAGTACAACAATAACGATCAGAACAGTGACGTCCAGGCGCAGAAACACGCGCAGTCTCTTCAATATCTGCACAGATGCGTCGCTGAAATTATAAGCGCGTCACGCGCCTGCGCCGCCATCTTGCTGCTCGCACGTCACGCTGGTGTACATTCTCTATCATGGAGGTGTAGCAAGATGGCGCCACCACCTCAGGGGCAATATGCACTCATATGGTTGTGTGGTGAAGCGGGCAGAATGCTAAATGCAACCCGCTCTCCGCAAACAACGGCCAGCGCGCCTACAGACGAGATACTTTCACTAGCGTCCTGCCGCTTTCCGCATAGCCTCCATAATGACTGCCTGCAGCGCCCTCTAGCTGGCGGCGGTGAGAAGCGCAGACTTCCGGCGAGGGCGGGTTGATAGCGCCGCGCGCCTCCTTTCCCCCTCCCAGAGCAGCAGAGGCAGCAGCAGAAGCCGCAGCTCCCGCCAGCCCCTCCCGCCGTCGCCATTCCTCGCCCGCCCGGCTCTCTCCTTCCCTCCCTCCCCGGGGCCTCCTCGCCACCGGACCGCTCCTTCCTCCCCATTCCTCCCTTGTTTTTCCTCCCCCTCTCTTCCCTTCCCCGGTCTCCGTCCCGCTCTGTCCTCTCTCTCCTCACGGCGGTCACATCTCGTCCTGTGTGAGGTAAGCAGCACCGCGCTGGCTCCCGACCATTCCCAGGCCGCGCTCAGGCTCTGCGCCTCAGGAGGGCCGCGCTCATTGTAGTGCAGGCGCCATGTGAGGGGACCGCACTTCCCCTGGCCGCCCATATTAACCCGTCCGGGCCGGAGATCAGCACCACGTGACCCGCAGCAGCCTGGAGCCTTGAGCGGGGACAGGCTCCCCCTATAGGGCCCTATTCTTCCTTATGCTGATGGCCTTGCTTTGTTAGCTGTGACCTCTCATGTAAAATCATTGTAGTTCTTTGTATTGGCAGAGAGAGGTGAGGTATGCTGTTAGGGCTTCCAGTGCAGGTAACATGCACTTTAAAATTGACCTTCAATCAAAAGTTTGCAAATATAAAATGTTAAAACAGTGGCTGTCAAGAGATGGTACTTTTTTGTTTGGTTTATCTTTTATTTGGATGTCGATTGGTGGATGTTTGATTGGTTAAGCTTGTTAATCTGTAGCTTACTGTCTTTGATTGGACTAATAATACAGACTTCCAGTTCAGCCCCCACTGTCTAGATATTTATTACTATGAGAAAAATCGTAATGCTCTAGTGGTCATGTAGTGCAGTGTTTCTCCATTGGTATGTACCCCTTTTGAAAGCCTCTGTTCACCAAGTACCTCCTGGTATGTTAAAGTAATCTCATGTACCCCTGACACTGATATATTTAATAGTGGTACGTTGTAAGGTGCTATTCTATTTGAGGGGACCCAGCAGGATACCTCATAGGGAAATTCTGCTAAAATGATTGCGTGATTTGAGAACTGTTCCCTATGAGGTTTCCCTATGAACTGTGGCTGGATAGTTTAATGGTTAAGGGCTCTGTCTGGGATGACATGCTTTACAGCTTGAGAAAGGGCAGATAGCCCAAAACAACGGAGCTTTCGCTGGCTGCTTGTTCATCATTTTTTTTTTAATGATTTTTGATACTAAATAAGAGCTATTTTTATTGAAGACGGCGCTGACTCATTGGAACATTTGCTTGGGAAGACACCTGTAGTGCACAGGTGACTGGAGTGGAGAACACGTCCAATCCTTTCCTCGGTCCACTATAGGTGCTTGCTACACATTGCTTTGAAGGGCTCTGACACAGGCGAACTGGGTTAAAATTTCGGCTCTGCCTGTTCAGTAAGCCAGCGCCCATTCAGTAGGAGACCTTGGGCAAGTCTCCCTAACACTGCCACTGCCTATAGAGCTTGTCCTAGTGGCTGCAGTTCTGGTGCTTTGAGTCTGCCAGGAGAAAAGCGCAATAGAAACGATGTTGTTCCCTATGAGGGTGCCCTAAACTAGACTAGCACCCATTGTAATAGTTTTATAAACAATTTCCAAGTGTTTACTATTGTTTAGTTAGCTATAATTTTAATTTAAGGATTTATCACTTTAAAATTAACTAGATCAAGCCTGAGTACTCCCTGGGACCATCATATGTAGTACCCCCTGGGGTATGCATACCACATGTTGAGAAGGTAGAATGTAGAGGATAGAGGGGCAGGCTAGCTGTGGTACGTGGTCTTGCAAAGACTCAGACATGAATTAATAGCGACTGAACAAGTGGTCATCTTGGCTGCTGTTATGTAGAGCCACTCTTGTGATCTGTGACCTTACAGAAGTGCTTGCATGTATTCTGGATATTCTAGGAAACTTATAAGTATCTGCAGCTTTCAGTGACCTAAAAATACTTTTACTGGAAAGCAGAGTGGACTTTGTGGTACTGTTATATTTGTAAAAGAAATTTCAGTTGCCGGAGTTTGCAATGGGCATGTTTTTGGAAGCGTTTACTTGATTTCTATTGTTTCTTGCAGACAAAACTGTTGTGGGGCCGCCTGCAGCTCAATGTCCCATTTTTTAGCAGCTATAGGAATGCTCTGCCGTGTCAAGCATTTCTTCATACTGTTAATGGCTCATGATGGTGTTAGTGAAACCATTTTTTTTTATATATTTTTTTTTTAGTCGTGGGGGTTACTTATCAAAAACAACGTTTTCCATGTTGGAACTTAGGACTGAGACCCACGGGAGTAGTTTCAGCCACACTTGGGTATCGCAGACGATTTCTAAAGCACAAGGCTAATAAAAATCAGTGGAGGTGATATTGCATAACCAATCGCAATTTCCCTATATCACATTTGCGGTTTTGCTGCATTATTGGATTATTTGTGCTTCAATGCAAAGTAAAGGATTGCTGCACAATCACTGTACAAATCAATCATGTTAAATTCAAAAGATCTTTAAAATCACCAGAAATGGTTCTGAAAAATGCTGCTATATAATCACTACAAAAAGTGCTTGGTGATTGCTTTTTGCGATTTCTAGTGGGCCCAAGCCCTTAACCCTGTTTGGCTAGAGATTTCTGCTTGCATTCTGTCCCGATTATGCCAATTCAGTTTCCAGTAGAAATTTACATCAAAGGATAAACCTGTTTCAGAAACTGCTGATTGATTTACCAGCAGTTCTTGAGTCAGGTTTATTCTTATGCAAACTAATTTTACAGTAAAAACTGGGATTTGAATAGCTCCTATTTTTAGCTCCACACTAGTACTTGGAGACAGTGTGGAATAATAGAGCATATTTCCCCAAAGTAAGTGCTTTTTAGTGGTTGTTGGAAAGTTTGGTCTCAGGGCTACTTATAATATACGAACAAAACGTTTTTTTTTTTTTTTTGGTCACCATCCTACTTATAAGAATGAAATGGGGCTCACGATTTGGTTAAAAAGACCGTGTTCAACCAGTAAAAATAAAATGCGTAAAACACTTGGTGCATTTCTGTCCTGCACCTTCACATATTCCATTTGATCCAGGGGAAAAAGGCTCCCCGTATCTTGTCTTGACAATAGCTTCACCATCTAAGGCCTGGTCCACATTGTAAATCGCAAGCGCCGAGTGATTTTGAGTGCTTTTCTAAGCGCTTTCAGAGTGTTTTGTGCTTAGAGAAGCATTTGTGTAGCTTCCCCCCCCCCCCCCCTCTTGCTGACGTCAGTCAGGAAGTGAACACTACCCCCGAAACTGTATTTATTCATTAAAAGCGCTTGGGAAATTGCTTTTCAAAGCACTCTTTCAAGTGCTTAGCGATATCCCTATCCTTTCTATTGAAACGCAAACACTCTGAAAATGGCACAGGAGCCACATTTGCTATTGGATAGAAAGCTCATCGCTTATGTGAGAACACTCACATAAGCGAACACTACACAAGCGCTTTTAAGGCTATTTTTAAAATCGCCAGTGCTTAAAAAACAAAACAAAATCGTCCCTAATGTGAACAAGCCCTAAACGTTGGTGAATGTTGTGCATGTCTGCAGGTCTCCAGAGAAAATGTAAACATGCCTCCCATTCAGAGGTCTGACAGTCTTTTTTTTACTGTGCTATCACCTTAGGGCTGGTTCAGACGGACGCTTGCGGAGCGTTTACCGCAAGCGTTCGGACCGTCGCGGTAAACGCTCCCATTCAAGTGAATGGGAGCGTTTACACCGAGCTATTGCGCGCTTTTACCCGAACGCGGCGTTCGGGTCCCGATTTTCGCGAGCGTTCGGGCTGCCCCTGGAAGCAACATGTAGCTTCCAGGGAGCGGCCAACCGCGACGGCTAATGTTCCCCTACGGGAAAAAAAAAACGCGACCGCATCACGACGCGACCGAAGGCTACTGAAAGCCTGACCACGCACCTGCCGCAACGCCCCCAGACGCGACGCTACGCAGACGTCCGTCTGAACCAGCCCTTACTGTACTAGCCAGTATGGGGACAGCATCCTGCATCTGATCATTGTTCCACATTGCAGTGGCACTTGAATTTGAAAGACATCTGCCTATTACTGTGTTCCCAGCAGCCTTTTTTGCCAGAAGCTGCAAATGACTGATTTTCTTTGCCAAGGTGTCATAATGCAGCCCCCAATCTGTAGTAACGGGTGGTATGAAACTGGTATGGCTAAAAGCACTTTGCAACAAGAAAACTGAATTACTTGGGTGTGCTGGGACTTGGTTCCTTTTTGCTTTATACCCCACCAAGCTAAGATACATTTCTGGTGAGAGCACTTAGTGTAAATAGTCCAACAAGGTTTCTTTTAGTGATACAGAGCTGAGGTATGAAGTAGCTGTCTTGTTTTTTTATTTTTTGTTTTCTATAGACAGATGCCAGGGGTAGTAATTTGGGCTCTGACACCAGAACCTAAGGCTCCATTCACATGTAAAACCGCAAAATGCCGGCGATTACCACTAGCGTTTTGCGGGAGTGATTTTTTTCCACAATTGACGCGGAAAAATCACTAGACACTGCATCGTTTTAGGAGCGATCGCGATTAGTGGTGCTATGCATGCTAATCTCAAAACTCTGCATGTCATGCGTTTGCGGTTAACACTAACCGCCAAGGCGGCAGTGAGAGCACTACCATAGGCTTACATGGGCTAGAGTTTTTTAAAAACCGCAAATGTTTTGCGCTGAGCGGGAAATCGCACGATTCCCACTCAAGTGTGAACGAGCCCTAAAATTGATTCATGGAATGGACCACTACAGTCTAATGGGTATGTTTAAGGATGCTATGCTAAACGTGATCTAACTCAAAAGCTGGGTCTACACAGAGCGATAGACAGGTCTGATCTCGCCGAGGCCGATTCCCTGCTCGTTCCCCATGAGCGGACAATGGCAGGGAATCGAGCGGAAGATAAGCGACGGGGACGAGGGGGGATCGAATCTGACGCACAAGCAGGTACGCGGCAGTCGATCTGGCGGCTAGATTGCTCCGTGTAGATTAGGCTTCAATCCAAAATGAAAGCCACCTGTTCAGTCTGGTGGCATCTATGAATACATAACTCGTTCCTTTGTAACTTATTCAACTCCACAAAGATGTTTTGATCTGAGACTTATTTATGCGCTTTCAGTGCTATGATGATAAAACTACTGATTTCCATTGGTGTCCATACAAATTGTACAAGTCAGGACTTTCTGTTTCACCAATACAACACACAGCACAGAATGGAAATGTTTAAACAATAGCATTTAAGCGTTGTCATAAAAGCAATAATATGCCTATCTGATGCAGTGGACACTGCAGAGACGCTGAACAAGGGTTTTGTGCTGTATGATGACAGCATATCTGCTGTCAATGTGCACAGCACATGTCCATTTTAGTATACCATGTTTTAGGAGGAAATCAGGCCATCCTTTTTAGCAATGTGATTGGTCTTGTTTTTCTAGCACTTTTTTTTTTTTTTTCCCCCTTCTCCCCTCTCCAAAACTCAAACTGAGTTGGGCTCAGATTTCAGCTTTATGCTCTCTAAAGAACAAGTGGAGAAGTTAAAGTGGGAATACACGGGTCATCCCCGCCGCCGTCGATCGATTCCCGCTCGTCCCCGCAGGCGCTCCTTATCTTCTGCTCGATTCCCCGCTATTGTCCGCCCGCGGGCGGGGATCGAGCGGGGTCATCGGACCTGTCGGAAATTATCAATCGAGCCATCAGCGGCTCGATTGATAAGGAATAATCGCGCCGGATATGCCCAGCATCACACTGTGTGGGCTTAATCTGTCAACAGATGTTATCTTGTCTTTCCAGTAACACCCCATGCTAAAATGTAGGATGAACAGGGGAACTCGGGCAGTGAGTCACACAGATTATTCTGACAGAAATATATACTCATAGATTCTATCATTGCTGGAAGTGGTAGGTACGGTGAAATCAGTAATGCAGAGTGCTGTATTTGTGAGCTGATATTCCCTGAACAAGACTGGTCTGAAAATGCCAAAAGGGATTTCATAGGTCCGCTCATTGTCCTCAGGTGATTGGACACTAGCCTGTAGAACTTGTATACTATGAACACACTCTCATATTGCAGTGGAGTGGTAAAATTGGCCTATCACCGGCCAATCAAAATTGAATGTGTATGCATTCTTAAGCTAAGTATACACATGATTATCACCCATCAGGTTTTGGGTAATCATCCCTTGGATGACAAATCGGGGCCAGTGCTGTACAGACGCATCACTGGCCTTTAGGGCCCGTTCACACTGCACGCGTTTCCAGCCGCGTTTTGGAAACGCGTGCAGGTGGCCAAAACGCACGACATCAGACATTGCATAGAGTGCAATGTCTGATGTTCACACAGCATGCGTTCCGGACCTGTGCGGTCCGGGAACGCATGCTGCACGCAGATTTTACAAAAACGCGCGGCTGTCCCATTCACTTTTCAGTGATGGGATCAGCCACGCAACGCATATGAACGCGGACATGCGTGCGTTCGTACGCGTTGCGGTCCGCATGCGTTGCGGTCCGCATTTTGTAGTCTGAACGGGCCCTTAGGCATTCCATATTTATTGGGGGGGGGGGGGGTGATGTTGCTCTGAGTAGTTAAGGATCCAACATGCTGATTTCTATCTGTGTATGTACCTTTTTGACCTGATCTCTGTGGGAAACAAAGATTGACAACTCCTCAAATTAGAGCCAGTGTGACCAGTAGAGGTTGTTGTGGTTCTGATTGGCAGATTTCCAGCAAGGGTGAGAGCAAGTCAGCTAAAAGGGGACCTAAACTGAGGGGATTCGGAGGTTTGCTCTTAACCACTTCACCCTAACTGGATGAAAATTTTCGTCCAGTTAGGCTGCGCGCACTCCCGCGGGGCCCCCCGTGTGCGCTCCCGCTGAGCTGCCCCCCCCCCCCCCAACAAAAGCCGACAGCGTCTCTTCAAACGCTGCAGCTTTTCTGAGATCAAAAAGTTCCCCGTCTTCATACTACTTCCGGGGAGCGAGATTGATTGCTCCGAGGACTTTTTGACTGTGGCCATCTTGTGGCCAAATAGAAAACTACACCAAAAAACACTTCGTATTGAATAAATACATTTTTGAACATTTAAAATCCCCTGTTTACCTCCCACATCAAAAAATACCCACAAACAAGTTTTAATAAAAAATAAAATAAAAAAATTACTATAATAAAAAAGTTACCTAAGGGTCTGAACTTTTTAAATATTCACGTCAAAGGAGTATACCAATATTAATAAATTATGGGCTTCTAAATAGTGATGGACGCAAATTGAAAAAATGCACCTTTATTTCCAAATTAAATATCGGCGCCATACATTGTGATAGGGACATAATTTAAATGGTGTAATAAGCGGGACAAATTGGTAAATAAAGTACATAGGTTTTAATGATGGTAGCATGTATTAATTTCAAACTATAATGGCCAAAAGCTGAGCAATTTTTTTCCATTTTTCTTAATATTCCTGTTAAAATGGATTTAGAATAAATTAATTCTCAGCAAAATGTATCACCCACAGAAAGCCTAGTTGGTGGCGGAAAAAAACAAGATATAGATCAACTCTTTGTGATGAGTAGTGCTAAAGTTATTGGCAAATGAATGGGAGGTGAAAGCTGCTCGATGTAAAAAAAAAAAAAAAAAAAAAAAAATCTCAACCCTGTAGGCTGAAGTGGTTAAACAATACCAGTTGCTTGTCAGTCCTGCTGATCTATTTAGCTGCAGTAGTGTCTGAATCACACACCTGAAGCAAGCATGCAGCTAATCAGTCTGACTTCAGTCAGAGCACCTGATCTCCATACTTGTTGAGGGGCTGTGGCTAAAAGTATTAGAGACACAGGATCAGCAGTAGAGTCAGGCAACTGGTATTTTAAACAGAAAAATTCATATCCTTCTCAGTTTAGGTTCCTTTTTAAGAAATTGGTCTGCTTGAGCATGCTTTTTATTGAAAAATAAAAAAAATGTGGTTCTTATTTGTGTGTGTATGACAGACGTAAGACATTTTACCTGAGCTGCGCTTACCTTCTAAAATTGCTTCTAAGAGCCAGCTTCTGGCAGAGAATACAACTTAGGGCTCGTTTCCACTATCGCGAATCTGCATGCGTCCAACGCATGCAGATTCGCACATGTAATGCAAGTGGATGGGCCTGTTTCCACTGTAGCGTTGTTGAGGTGCGTTTTTTTCAGCGGTGAAAAAACGCACAAAAGAGCCAACGAATTCGCCTGAGAGTGGAACGCATGCGAATCGCCGCTAATGTATTTAAGGGCTCGTTTCCACTATCGCGAATCTGCATGCGTCCAACGCATGCAGATCCGCACATGTAATACAAGTGGATGGGCCTGTTTCCACTGTAGCGTTGTTGAGGTGCGTTTTTCAGCGTGAAAAAAACGCACAAAAGAGCCAACGATTTCGCCTGCGTCGGGAATCCGTGCGAATCGCCGCTAATGTATTTAATAGTAAAAACGCATGCGTTTGTTACATGCGTTTTTACCCGCGATTTCGCGTGCGATTTCGCACCTTTTTCAATTTTATTTAGCCCTGGCAGTGTCATGGTTAATTTCGCATGGCACCCTGCCATGCGAAATCGCGGGTAAAAACGCATGTGGAAACGCATCCGCATGCGTTTTTACAAGCGTCGGAATGCGGCCGAAATCGCGTCGCAACAGTGGAAACAAGCCCTAATAGGAAATTCGCATGCTGTTTTGGTATGCGAATTTTCATGCGAATTCGCATGCAATCAATGGAAAAGCACACCGGCATTGCCATGGTTAAATTCGCATGCATCATCCGTGCGAATTCGCACGAAAATTCGCATGCACACGCATGCAAAATTCGCATCTGCATGCGAATTTTGCCGCAGCGATTTCGCAACGCAATAGTGGAAACGAGCCCTAACAGCCTACATCCGTTCCAGATGGCGAACAGTGCTACTAGAAAGCTTCATGCCAGGAGGAGACGCTCAGGGCGCATGCTATTAATCAGGCAAACTATGTCCTGTGCTTGGGGATATATGGTGTACACCGAGGAGAATCTTCTGAGCCAAACCGTGCAAAAACAGTGAAGTTTTGTACAGACACTTCAAAGGGAAATATTTCAGCTATTGGTACAGATAGCCTTAGATGCATATACCATAAGGAGGCTAAATATTTTGGCAAGCTTCAAATGGTTTTGTCCCCACATGGATCCACAGGCTGTTCCCAAACACGATTACACTTGTGCCTCCATCTAATGAAGCCCTGATTGGTGGGTGATACAGGTTGAGGCCGGCCCATGACCTCATCCCAGTGGGTGAAACCTGGAAGCGATAAGCCGCACCACACTATTAGCTGCTCAGTGGAGCAAACTTGAAGCTTTAGACTACAAGCGAAGTTCATATACTGCACTGACTGTCAGATTGAAGGTATCTGGAGCCTACCCGCAACGGTGATGAGAGCCGGCACGGGTGTGGTGCATATTCCACTGTGAGGTGTGTGTGTGTGTGTGTGTGTGTGTGTGTGTGTGTGTGTGTGTGTGTGTGTGTGTGTGTGTGTGTGTGTGTGTGTGTGTGTGTGTGTGGTGCGGGGGCAATTTTGGGCACCCGGAGTTGGGAGTCGTTGATTTCGTAAACTGAGGAGTCTGAGTCGGCTGATTTTACAAAATCCACATCGCTTTTAAGTATTAGACTAAGGAGTCGGAGCCATTTTGGGGAGCCGGAGTCGGAGTCGTCATGCTTTCATGAACTGAGGAGTCAGAGTTGGAGTCGGAAGATTTTTTGTACCGACTCCACAGCCCTGGTGTGGTGGGATACGCTATCCTAACAGTTATCGGTGTTCTTACCAGAATTTTTTTTTCCCAGCTGAATGGCATGTAAAAGCAGGTCTGTGGAGTTGGTACAAAAATCATCCGACTCTTCATTTTATGAAACCTCTGACTCAGGTACCCAAAATTACTCCGACTCCACAGCCCTGTGTAAAAGTAGCCGGGGGGGGGGGGGGGGGGGATGCGGGGCCGGCACAAATCTGCTTGCAGCATCGGAGGTGGATGGGCCAATGACAGTCGGTTTATAGCTTTGCTGGTGCTTGGACGGTTATTGCCTAAAAGAAGGGGGAGGGGAGGGTTGTCATTGCTTTTATGGGTATGAGGTTCTACTCATCTTAGTTTTTGTTAACTCAAAGTTGTTTACTGTAACTGTATACACTTTTTTGATATGGTTTTTGGTTTTTTTATTTTATACCAGTCTGGCTTTATGGAACCCTCTCAAAGCACTGGCTGAATAGTGTAATGGTGAAGGGCTCTGCCTCTGACACAGGTGACCCGGATTTGAATCTCAGCTCTGCCTGTTCAGTAGGCCAGCACCTATTTGGTGGGAGACCTTTGGCAAGACTCCGTAACACTGCCTCTGCCTATACAGCTTGCCCTAGTGGCTGCAGCTCTAGTGCTTTGAGTCCGCCAGGAGGAAAGAAGAGCGTGATATAAATGTTCTGTGTCACTGTTATTGGCCATTGAGGAATTACCATTGGTTTGTGGATAACGAGAAGGCCGAGCTTGAAGTGAGAAGCCAGTTGCCTGGCAGTGTTGCTGATTGGTTTGGATGCAGTAGTGTCTAAATCACACACCTAAAACAAGTTTGCAGCTAATCCAGTCAGACTTCAGTCAGAACCATCTGATCTGCACACTTGGTCAAGGTCTGGCTAAAAGTGTTAAGGTCCATACCCACGACGCAATATATTTCGAACGCTCTACATCACGATAGTGTAACAAATATTTGTTAAGGCAGGGGTCACACTTGTCTGCTTTCGTACAAGCGAGTTTTCTGCACCGAAAAACTGATTTCAACTTAGAACTCATGTTAATTAATGGGATAAGGCCCCGTTTACACGTAATCAGTTAGTACGCATTTTTTTTCTTCTCCATGGCAGTGCATTGTGAAAGTCAGTTAAAACGTGTTGAGTGTGAACTGTGCCATAGGAAAACATGGGCATTACTTTGAAAATCAGTTGGCCTTTCAGTTATAACTGAGAGCAACTGATTAAAGGGGAACTTCAGCCTAAACAAAGATACTGTCATTAAGTTACATTAGTTATGTTAATTAGAATAGATAGGGAATATATTTTTTTACCCACCCTGTTTTTAAAAGAACAGGCAAATGTTTGTGATTCATGGGTGCTGCCATCTTTGTCATGGGGCAGCCATCTTTTTGGTTGAAAGGAGGTGACAAGGAGCATAAGACGCAGTTCCAACTGTCCTTTGTCCTGATAAGCCCTCCCAGCTGCATGCGCTAGGCTTCAAATGTTAAATTCAAAATCTCAACAAAAAAAAATTGCACCAAAACAGCAGAACGAGAACATCAGAAATCCCATCATGCTTTGCACAGCATCAGGGGAAAAATGCCCGGGCAGTTTTCTTCTGTGCAGCTAAA
Source organism: Hyperolius riggenbachi (assembly GCF_040937935.1). NCBI lineage: Eukaryota > Metazoa > Chordata > Amphibia > Anura > Hyperoliidae > Hyperolius > Hyperolius riggenbachi. The sequence goes on along the minus strand of NC_090647.1, from coordinate 109,771,263 downwards.
AATGAGGCTTGTATAAGAGAAACAAAGTTCTGATGCTGTAAAACTATTAAAGAAACACCAAGCCTTTTCAGTGCTGCTGAGTCGATTTTTAGTATGGAGGTTCACTTTAAGTGTAAATGGGGCATAAGGGCCTATTACCACTACACGCAGATTGGGTGCAGAATGAATGCAGAAAAACTGACTCCAATGAATGCCTATGGGAAAATCTGCATCAGAAAAACCTCGTTTACCCACTTAACGACCAGCCAACGCCGGTAGGCGGCGGCTGGTTGCAGTGGTTTTTCCATGGAAACGGCCTCCTGTCAGTTCACAGAGGGAGTCTCCGTGAACAGCCTGCGAGCCTCCGATCGCGGCTCGCAGGCGAAATGTAAACACCCGGGGAAGAAATCGTCGTCCAGTATCGCCCACAGTGATGAGGAAAGGGAGGACGGAATAGTGCTGCGGAGGGGGGCTTTGAGGAGCCCCCCGCAAGGCACAAGGCGGGGAGGAGTCTGATCGCCCTGCCTGCCACACAATCTGTGCTGGGGGCTGAAGAGCCCACCCAGCACAGATTATAGAAAATTACTGCGGTCCTTGAGTGGTTAATGGAAACAGGCCCATAGACATTCATTGAAGTCTGTTTTTCTGCATGTAGTCGAAACAGGACCTAAGTCACACTTAAATGCAGATTTTGCGCGCCAAAAAAAGAACATACTGCACATTTTGTCAGGTTTTTCTCTACAAATTACATTTAGCTACTGTAAGGCAGGGGCAACGCTTGTCTTTCAGTTTGCTGAAAAGTGTAGAAAACTGATAGACAAGCGTGACCCCTGCCTAAAGGTTTCATGATGCAGGCAATCGTTCATTTTTAAACCTCCATCTGGATGGCTCATTCCGATCCTTATTGGTTTTCATGGTAATTTGCTGCGATCATTTAAACGATCGTTCGTTTCCATGGTCGCTGGCAACGTTTGCAGATTAGGCTAGATGGATTGGGGAACACTGAATATGTTGGCACTTTATAAATGAATATTAATAATCATTTGTCAGAGATAACTGATACATTTAGCCATTGGTACATAGCTTTAGGCTGGGTTCACACTGCCATGAAAACACTCTGCTCACTAGAGCATAACTGATTAAGACGTGCAAGCAAATCCTATGTGAGGCAATCGGATCTGTTCACATCCATGTCCATTCAGAACAGATTAGTTCATTCAGTTCTGATAAGCGAAATTGACAGCTGTGTGGTAAGAGATAATTGCTTATCGCCGATAAACTCTGTGGACGCCTATGAGAATTTCACCCATTTTACTCACCTGTCTTCCGTCATCTCTGTTGCTGACACATTTGCGTCCATCGATCAGATCTACTGTAGGAAAGAGGCAGTATACAGATTGGAGTCCCTGGCAGCACCAATATGGGGCTCCCCATTGGATTACAACAGAACAATGGGAATTCCCTCCCTTCCTAGGGAGTTTTCTCATTGGTCCACTGAGTAGGTGGATCAGTGAGTATCCTCCCTGGTGGAGGGAGGATTCCCATTAATCTGTTGCAATCCAGTGGGGAGCCCCATAATGCTTCTGCATTGCTCAATGATAGATTTATTTATAAAGCACCAACATATTTCGCAGCACTGGACATTAGATTGGGTTACAGACCATATTTAGGTGTGACATACAGCAATATGACAATACAGGAATATAAGAAAAACCAGATCACACAGCACAGTGTGAGTACAAGGTAATGCTTAGTCACTGGATGGGAGCATGGAGATTAGGCAAGTTGAGTTCACTCAAATGCATAGCATGGGTGCACAGTAATGGAGGTGCATGATCAGGTAGGACACAAGAGGACCCTGCCCAAAGAGGCTATAGATGACCAGTTCTGTTCAGTTCACAGAATGGGTGCGTGCACATCCAATTTTACCACCTCGATTTTATTATGAGCGTTTACCGACACAACCTGTTGATAGTATTCAGAATTATAACTAGGGTTATACAGGTGGCAGCCATTAGCACTTCCTCCTTTGCCGGACACCACCTACTCCACCAGTTTGCCAGATTCTGTCCTGGGAATATAAAAGGAAGGGAGGGGTTCCTCCTATAAATGTAAAATATTTTATTTGTCATCATGCAGCTGAAAAAAAGGCTGCTATTTATTATTATTATTTAGAAAATAGATTTTATTTTGTATTTTTAATTTGGGTCCACTTCAACTATTTTGTTTGGATTGCTGATGCTTAGAATTAAATTTTGTATTGGACCATTGCAAAAAAAAGTTTGCAAGCTCCCTCTAGTAACCACACAAAGCAGACTTCTTGCCAGGATCTGAGCGTTTCACATTATACTGACAAGACGGAGCTTTGATGTATGCTAGTTACATCATCTTAGGCGTTTCTTTATATTTCTGCAAGTGAAGATTGGCTTTTACTTAAATAACAAACTGAACACTGAGGCAGGGGTCACACTTGTCTGTTTTCTGCACAGAAAAACATATTTAAACTGAGAACTAATGTTAATCAATGGGCTAGTTCACACTTCAATGTGTTTTTCAAATACAGAAAAAATGGACATCACGCAGCATAATTTTTGCACATTGTGTGCATTTTTCTTTAAGTTACTTATAGCTGCCATGAAAATCGTGTCATTCTGCATACAAACACATCCTATTGACCATCCCTACCTGTTAACATAAGTTGGTTGGCTGCAGATGCAGGGCTGTGGAGTCCGTACAAAAAACTCTTTTTTTTTTTTCTTCAGTTTATGAAACCACTGACCACCACGCAAAATGGCTCTGACTCTGACTTCTCGACTCCTTAGTCTAATACTTATCAGGGCTGTGGATTTTGCACAAAATCGACTCAGTTTATGAAATCTCCGACTCAGGGTACCCAAAAATTGCTCCGACTCCACAGCCCTGTGCACATGTGCAGGACCAATCCCTATTTACTAGCACCTTTGATCATTTAACGAATAACATTTTTTGGCGTCCGTCAGAAGCTTAATTCTTCAGCATCTTTTTTTTCTTTTTAGGTTGCAATCTGCCTGTTGGCATAACTTCAAGGTTATGGTCACACTGCATTGTTACTGTGCAGTTCAACTTTTATGAAATGTTGTGGTGCGATAGAAAAATGGCATTGCAGCATATTTGTAAAGTGTGAAAGGAGCCTTAGATATGCCTTTCCTAGCAGTAATCACTTGCCATTGTTACAATTCCGTCAAATATATGAGCCTGTTTTTTGTTGGTGTCAAAGCAAATATTCCTGGAATCCAAAACATTTTAGTACAAAATGTTATCAGCTGCACCAGGTTTTTTTTTTTTTGTTTGTTTTTTTTCAAATTCTTTCAAAGTCCATGAGTTGTGTTTTTTGTGTTCTAAATTCACATGACATGCATGCATTAGCTGCACATGGCACATACAAGGCCCTTGGTGCAACTACCACCTGGACCCCTCACTCTATAGCTGTCCGGTCCCAAAGCTGTAGAAGTCCGTGTGAAACCACATTGACAAATGTAGACTTGCTATTGTTACCTTCTGCATGCCAATATTGAAAACGTGTAAAATGGGAAAAAGCAGGCGGTGTGGTATGAGGATTATTGCACTGCACAGTCTATGCGACATTCAGAGTGCAGGGAGTGTATTGCGGTAGAACAGTTGCGGCAGTGTAATGTTACTGCTAAACACAAATGTTAACATTAAGAGTGAAGCATACTTTTCATTGGCTATGCTTCAGTGCACCAGATGGAACACAAGCATCCATTGCATTCCTACCGTGACAGGGAATGTGGCCTTAACTGATTTATAAGCAGTACATTAAACCATGGAAAAGATCACCCACACACTTACAATCTTGACATTACTATTGGGACATGCTCTTCCCAATGGACTTTTGGAACATTGCATGCTGGGAGATGTAGTCCATTAATGTGACTTCATCTCCCAAACTTCATTGTGGCGGCATGCTACAAGTATTTCAAACTGCTGCGGCAGGAATAAGATGGGAGGACAACATATGTGAAGGTTGATGCCTGCTGCTCCCTAAGGCCCCATTCACACTTGAGCGGGAATCGCTCAGCGCAAAACGATGGCGGTTTTTAAAAACAGCTAGCCCATGTAAGCCTATGGCAGTGTTCTCACTGCTGCGTTTGTGGTTATGTGTTGACCTCAAACGCGTAACATGCATCGGTTTGCCGGCGATTAGCATGCATAGCACCGTTAATCGTGATCGCTCCCAAAACGCTGCAGTGTCCAGTTTGTTTTTGTTTTTCCGCGTTAAAAATGGAAAAAAATCACTTTTGCAAAATGCTGGTGGTAATCGCTGGCGTCTTGCGCTTTTAGGTGTGAATGGGGCCTTAGGGGGTTTATCCTATATAATAATGAGCATGTGTCTCTGCTTCCCCTGTCCCTCTGTCTGTGCATTTGTGCTACTGTGCATGTGTAGCACGGACAGCTCTTGGGACAGGGGGTTGGGCGGAGGTGTGCGAATTCGTGCTGACATGTGGCGGTGGTCACAGGGCTGTGAGGAAAACCTAGAGCCCGTTAATTTTAACCGGCTTAGGTCTATTAGTTTTGTATAATTTAACCCTTCGACATCCAGTATTTATTTTTTTTATATACAAAAGCTGTTAAATGTCTTGCCCAAATCCACATGTGCCAAAGTCCAAATTGGCCAGTAGGTTTGTTGTTAAGGTGCAAATACATCTGAGATGATTGAGAATTACACTATTATGAAACAATTGTGCTAATTATGAAAATCTATTGGATAGTGTACTGGCTAGGGGCTTTTCCTCTGACACCGGACACCAGGTTTCACATACCGGCTCTTCCTCTTCAGTAAGCCTGCACTTATTCAGTGAGGAGACCTTGGGCAAGACCCCCTAACACTGCTACTGCCTGTATAGCATGCCCTAGTGGCTGCAGCTCTGGCGCATAGAGCCCACCATGAGAAAAGCAAGATATAAATCTTCTATAAAATGGATTAATTAAATCTTGCAGTGAAAGCATTTGGTCTAATTTCAAGCTGCATAGATTTGCACATTCTGCATCAATTTAGAATTGCTTGCATATTTCAAGTAAAGTATAAAGTTGGCACTGAGACATACTTTGTACTAAAGCTTTGTAGACATCAGTGGCACAGGAGTATGGGAACACAAAAATACCTATAGATGTCCGCTACAGGCAGTAGTTTTTTTTGTATTAAGCTTTTAGAAATGTGTGGTAGAGGCCTGCATTGGGTTGGGTACCCGCTGGTTACCTGGATTGCGGGTTGAGTTGGGTACCCGGTTTGATCCCAGTCGGGTTGTGGGTATTGAAAGCAAGCAATCAAGCATAAGATAATTTTGTCAAAAGAAAAAAAAACACCACTAAACACTACTTTAGCTTTGTTTTGAGTATAAGAATAGGTTTCACTTACTTTACAGCCTTCTAGTGAGACTACCAATGTATATCCTACCTAATAATCCTCAAGTGTCCGCATGTCAGTGCCTTTGCGCTACTGTGCATGTCAAGCACTGACAGCCGTTGGGACAGGGCGGCTGGCCGGCGGGGTTGGCGCGTGCGAGGTGATGACTTGCCTACAGCCCGTTTTCAAACTAGTCACTAGTTTTATAATAAATTGGAAAAAGCAGGTCGGGTTGCAGGTCTGGAGGCCTGCATGTAGGTTGCGGTGCGGGTACCAGATTCACCAAAAAGCAGCTTGCGGGGTCTGAAAAATTAGACCCACGCAGGCCTCTAGTCTGGCATAGGGATGCATAAACACAGAACGCCTATAGACCATTACATTCAGGTTTTCTTTTATGCATATAGATGCATGTAGGGCTGTGGAGTCGGTACACAAATCATCCTACTCCTCAGTTTGAGTCCACTGACTCCAGGTACCCAAAAATTGCACAGACTCCTCGGCTTCAACTCCACAGCACTGGATGCATGGCTGTGGAGTTGGTACAAAAATCATCTGACTCCAGGTACCCAAAATTGTTTTGCATCCACAGCTCTGCATAGATGTCCATCTTTGTCCCACCTCTTAGCTATCATAGAGCTTTGTGTTTTGTGATCCTTAATTATATTGCTATGCAGTAGGAAAACAAGACTGGTATAGTTTTCTTTTGCAGCAGTGTTTCTGGGAAATGTAATCTGCTACTTTGTAGTAAATCTGGACATTCTGTTCTGAGACTACAGAGCAATAACTATAGTATTGCTTTTTGCATTTCAGAAACTGGTAAACTTGTCTTGGGCACCATGGATTTTATTTTGAAAATGTGCATTGATGGTGTACAAAATTTGCTGCTTAGTAGTACCACATAAGCAGTCATGTCCATACTTGATGTATCCCTTTTAAACTGTGGGTTTTAACTTTTCACTGTTCTAATCCAAAGTGGAGGAGTAGCATGTAAGTAATAGTTAAAGAACTCACAAGGCGAAAACGTGACGAAAACCTAAATCTATCTTTACTTGGGGCTTTTTCGAGCCCATAGAAGTCATTGGGGTCCCTTGCTGCAGCTCCGGTCTTGTCTGGGGCTCACTAGCCGCCTATAAGGGTCTACGCTTGTGCACATGCAAATGCACGGCCCGCATCACCAGGAGTGTACTGCGCACTGTGCGCAGTGCTCTCTAGATAACGTGGCCATGTTTGAGGGCACACTCATGGGCAGAAGTACGATCCTTACTGCCTGCCAGCGGTACCACGGGAAGGATCGGAGGTGCGGCGAGGGACCCAGGAGACTTCTAAGGGCTGGAAGTAGCCCCAGGTAAGTAAAGATAAATTTAGGTTTTGCTTCATGAGTCCTTTAAAGACAAACTGCTGGGGTTCCTTTTTTTTTAATATCCCACATGCCCCAAGATATGCAAACACTAAAAAAATAGTCCATCCATTTTTTTTTTATTTTTTTTTAACAATATTCTAGTTTAGTGTCCTTGGAAGTAAAGGCCTGTAAACTTGTTAGATAGTATGTTGCCCAATGGGATCAGAACCCGATCCCTTGGGCAACAGCAATGGGCTGAGGATGTACAGACACCTTGCTAACCGGTCTCTTTCATTGTGGGTGTGCTATCTGCAGTGGTGCCTCAGACTTCTTTAATCTAGCGGTGGTACAGGCCTTTAGTCTTGTACCACTAATGTGGTCTGACTCCAGTGTGGGTGGGGCAATAACCTATCAGTATGATTCTGGGATGTGGGTGAAAGCCTGAGTAACATGAAAAATGTGCAGCAAGGAGTGCTGTCCATTATGCCACAGAGTTTAGATGACCAGTATGGCTGTGACGTTTCGGGACAGCCGCATTCGCTTATCAATTTGAAGTCACTTCATGGCTGGCTAATGCATTTCAATACTCATGGGCATCTTCACCAGAGCCTTATCAAGCACGCCACTGAGTTAGGGATATTTATACAGGATGCATGGTTTCTTCTACCCATAAGCCACTGCTTCATTAAAGGGGCCATTCGTTCTTCAGATCTTAAAGAAGTCTTAATGAAGAAAATGGAAGCAGTTTAACTTGCCTGAAGCTTCTTGCAGCCCCCTGCAGTCATCGTGTGTCCAAGCCTCCTCATCATGTCCCAGTGCACGGCAGCGGTCTGTGCAGGCGCAGTACAGGGAAATCGCTACTGCGCACACGCAGAATGCTACTGGCAATGGGAGCATGATTGAGGTGTGCATGGGTTGGGGCCGTCCATGCGCAGTGGCCTTCGGCTGGCCATGACCGGCCAGCTTTGAGGGGCTCATGGAAGAACAGCGTGGGCACAGGATGACTGCAGAGTGCTGCAAGAAGCCCCTAGGTAAGTTAAGGTGGACCTGAACTCTTACACAGGACAGAAGGAAAACAGAGGGAAATGCACCCTGTATGTATTTAGCGTAAAACCTATATTGCAGAATTTGTATCAGCTGTAACAAAGACATTTTTTTTTTTATAAGTTTATGATGCTGTTTCCCATCTTTTCTTGAGTAACCCGTTTAAGGTGCAATTATAGTTCATACAGCTTGTCCACAAGTCCTCTTCATGGATTACTTTCTATATTCAGATGTTAACCCTCCTGGCGGTCTATTAAAAACCACCAGGGGGCAGCGCAGCAGTTTTGTTTGTTTGTTTTAATCATGTAGCGAGCCTATGGCGATCAAGCCCGTCCGGAAATCCCGTGCAGAACAGGATTTCCATTAGGGCTTCCCCCGTCACCATGGCAAAGTGCTAGCTGCGTGTAGCAAAAAAAAAAATAATGCAAATCGGCCCAGCAGGGCCTGAGAAATCCTCCTGCGCTTACCGCCAGGAGGGTTAAGTTTTATATGGGTTAGGGGAGGCCTGTCTTATACTTGGTGCTGCATATTCAATTCCTCCTGTAAATAATTGGTTTATTGCATACATTGTACTGCAGAATGTGCTCCGAGTCTCATTGGGTTTTAAAGATTTTTTTCTTTAAATCCATATCTATATTTGAATAGTGATGTATTAAAATGGTAATAAAAATAGGCGTGTAAAATGCAAATATATGCAGGGCATAAGTAGTTTTACTTTATCGGCTCACTATATCAGAATCAGTCATACATTGTATATTTATACTAATGCATTTGCTGGGACCAGGGGACTGATCTTACTCAGCTTGTCTCTTGTGAATGGTATTTCAAATTGACTTTTAATGAATACGCCTCCGGTGGTCTAGCTAAATGAGTAATTTACGCCGATATGTTTTTTACTTTGTGCTCAATGAGATGGACAGTAGAATGATTTCACTACTTTAGAACCTTTTAAATCCTGCTGCTTACCATGCATGAATTTTCTGCAGGACTGGTGATCCTGTCGATATAACACCAATAAAGCGCTTAGGAGCACAGTTAGGGCAGAGTCAGTTTGCTGCTTATGAGATTTTTACATGTAGTGGTTTTCAACCACCAATTTTGAATACCTACCTGTATGTACATTTGTATTAACGCCCATAGGCAGTAGGTCCTCAATCTACTAAGCATCCACACAGGAAGCTACCTATAGAAGGGCAATATGAGTCATTCTAAATGATCATTGTACATTATTCAGAATTAGTTAAAACTGTATTCACTACTGTGCTATGGCTAAGCAGTTTCTGAAAAATTTGCATTTGTTTAGCAGTCTTTTTCGCTGGCGCGCTAAATGAGATTCCAGTGTTCTCCCCAGAATTTTTTTCCAGCCGGGTGGCATGAAATAGTAGCCGGGTGGCATGAAAAAGTAGCCGGGTGGGGCAAGATGAGAGAATGCAGGGCCGATGCTTCTGTGTGCAACTTTGCTTACAGAATATACAGAATAGGAGGAAGTCAGCCAATGACAGCCGGGTGCTCACCAAAACTAGCCGGGTGGAGCACCCGGCTAAAAGAGCCTGGGGAGAACACTGCTGTTTGCTACTGGGTGAGGAAGTAAACTAATACTAAGGGCAGAGGGAGAGTTACGCTGGGTCGGGAGAGGTTGGCACCAATCTGGGTGGAGAGGGGGACATCTCTTTTGGGAAAGAGTAACATTGTGAACGCTCCCACAATGCTACAGGCAGCACATTAGCGATTTTAAACTAATAACAACTGCAGTATTATTGCTACCATAAGGTAACATTGTCATAGCACTTTGCTGATCACTGGCGATCAGCAAAGAGCTGGAAAAACCCCTGAAAAGCATTCCAGTGTGAATGGGGCCTTGGTGCCATAGCCCTATCATCACATGCATGACTGACAATGACCAGATAACATGCCCGGTGCATGCTATGTGCATGACTCCTGCTGCTGGACATACACTAGGAGCCAGAGAAGAGTGCTGACTAATCACACAGGCAGCACCAGGGGTGGTAAGAACCCCAGTAGGGACTTAGTAAAAACGATGCTAATTTTAAGCACAGTTCTCTGTGAGCATATAAGTTAGATTGTCTTTATAATGCTTAGTACACACAATGCAATTTTCTGTCAGAATGACAGTCGAATCGATTATTTCTGACAGGTCTGATCTGATTCTCGATCATTTTTCTGATTTATTTTGTATAGACGTGATTAGAAAAGCGATTGGGAATCAGATAAGACGTGTTGGAAATAACAGATTGGACCGTCAATCAGAGAAAATTGCATTGTGAACTAAGCATAACAGTTGAGACCAGGCAGGCTAAACTGAACATTTAGCCATCCATGTGCAGATTCTGAAAGCTGGAGAATCAGGGGTTAATTTAAACTAGAGAAAGACATTTGGTGTTAGATTACAAAGGTGTGTGTGTGTGTAGTGAGATAGGAGGCTGAGTGAATGGCTTCTCCTGCAGCTGGCTGTAAACTGCTCCTTATAGCTCTCATGACACATCCCTGGTAGTGTAAATTCTCAATGCTTGAACAATTTGGAGTAAATAAACATTTTGATTTGTTAATGAGCGGCCCACAGACACATTAAAGCTTATCTGATGAATGGAAGGGAGGGGGAGAGGAAGGGGCTTTGTGCTTCTGCACTGACAAGGGGAGGAGGAGAGCGTCTGCCATTCCAGTGGCCCGGGAAATAACTTACTCACCATAAGGAATAGAGCCATGCAAGTCAGTCTCTGCTCCCTCGGTGTACGCCCCGCCCTCCAGCTCCTTCAAAGCTCCCGGGGTCACACTCCTCTGCTCTGTGCTGTTACGAGCTTTCCCCGCCCCTCTTCCATGCTGCTGATAGGAAGAAGCTGAGAAGGAGGGGGAGATCATGTCTCTGACTGACAGCGTGGGCTGTCTGCTCTGCGTTGACATTGCTGCTGAACTGAATAGAAAAGTGAAGATCAAAGACCTTCAGCCAGCCATGGAAGGAGGCTATAAATAACGTCCGGGCGGTAAAAGCATTTACCCGGGCGGCCCGCCCACTTAAATGGCTCTAGGGAGAACACTGAGATTCAGTTGTGCAAAAAAGATCTCTGTACAGTTATTAGTGACCTCTATGCAGTACATTGAGGATCTTATCTTTACCTAGCTTTAGGCCAAATGAAACCACAGAACAGTATACCAGCTTATCATAGGTTTAGTTTTTATTGGTGGTGTTTTGAGTGTTAAGGTACATACACACAGCGGATTTTTCCAAACGACCCGTCGTTTGGACGTGAAATCGGGTGTGTGTACAGTCGGTCGTTTAGCTGATAATGCTGGTTTTGACGGATCCATCAAAACCAGCTTTATTAGCTGAACGACCCCGCTGTACACACACCTGATTTGACGTCCAAACGACTGGTCGTTTGGAAAAATCCGACGTGTGTGTGAGCCTTTATTCTGTAAGCCACTGAAAAGTCAATTATCCCAAAGTTACGTAGACATCAGCTTTACTAATCTGGTTGCTCTGGGTTATGTGCTCAGTAATGTTGCATTGACTAAGGGCTGGTTCAGACGGACGTTTGCAGAGCGTTTACAGCCAGCGTTCAGGGCTTGGTGTTAAACGCTCCCATTCAAGTGAATGGGAGCGTTTGTACCAAGCTTTCAAGCGCGTTTACACAAACGCGGCGTTTGGGTCCCGATTTTCCCTGGCGTTCAAGGAGCCCCTGGAAGCTACATGTAGCTTCCAGGGGAGGTTAACCGCGACGGCTAATGTCCCCCTAGGGGAAGAAAAAACGCGACCGCATCCAAACGCACACGAACGCTGCTGAACGCGACGCCAGCAAACGCAACGCCTCCAAACGTCCGTCTGAACCAGCCCTTAGATGCTGGGTTGGCATCACATAATTTGGGCGGCTTTCAAAAATGGGATAGTCTGAAATCTGTGCCACATGTGGTGTAGCTGCATACTAGAAAGGATCAAGTGCTTTTAAAGGGTTTAACTTCTTTGTATGTGGGTAACCTCATCTGCAGATTAAGACCCTGGTGCGCAAATCCTTTTTAAGAACTTTTGTTTGTGTGTTGTCCAACTGCTGTGCATACTTGTTTTTAGTACTACTGCTTAAATTGAATTCAGTACATGCAAAAGTGTGTAGTAGCAGTAGTGTCGAACAGTGTTAGCTGTCAGTAAAAGCAAAACGTTTAGAATCTGGATAACACCATTTATTGGCTAACTTAAAAGAATTAGGAGTAAGCGTTCAGCTATTCAGCCTTTATCAGACTTTAATCCTGTATGCTGACAAGATGTTAGCCAATAAGTGCTATCATCCTGATTCAAATGTCTTGCTTCAGAAGTGTGTATACAATTTTATTTTGTTTTATTTATTTTTTTGTCAGCCAGATTTTGTTGGCGATTGTTCTTGAAAACCTAAGTGAGGGCTGCTTCATACTCGAGCGATTTGCTGATTGCCAGTGATTAGCAAAGTGACGCTGCTATTGTATCCCTATAGGATCATTCTTACTGCAGCATTTGCGATTTGAACAAATCACAAACATGCTGCATGCAGAGCTTTGGGGGCAGTTGCATTGTGAATCTTCTGTTGAACAGGAATAAAACCACAAATCTGCTAAATTATGATTTGCGTTCAGTGTGTGTGATCCGTGAGGGAGAGAACATTATTCGTCCCTCTGTTAAATAAAAAGTTGATCTAGCACATTTATTGTTTAAATAAGATATTCTTAATGGGACTGATTTAATTTTTTTAACGCTAAGTATTTTTCTCCTTTCTAGTCTCGTCTTATCTTGTGACCAAAGACTACGTTGTACATCTTCTCACTGTTGCCCTGACTTAACAGAACTATTTTCACCATGGACACCGGTGTCATTGAAGGCGGCCTGAACGTTACCCTCACCATCAGATTGCTGATGCATGGGAAGGCACGTATATAATCCTGATTACTAAGCAATACCCTTATGTACATATTAAGCAATTTTATAGATGTCCCCTATACAAATATTACTTTCCAACAAATGTTGAACAGTCTGTTGTGTAGGCCTGATTGGGCTGCCTCCATGGTATTCTCATACAAGTGAATGTTTCTCAGATAGAGCAGCGGTTCTGAAATGCTATAGTTGATGCATAGAAATAGTACAAATTGGTGCCCATATACTGTGCTCTCCTTTTTATATTGAGAGCAAACCTCATGCAGCTTATTTTCACATCATTTGAAGTGGACCTGAATTAAAAAGGAATACCATTGATACCAACGGTGTCAATGCCTAAAACATAAATATTCATGCTCTAATGAAAATGCAGAAAAATAAGCTTTTACTTTTCAGAATGTACCTCCATATGCTGGTTGGAAAGTCATTCGCCAGCCTGGTCCTTTTTCCAGCCCCTCCCCATTATTAGCTGTGGGAAAATACACCTACACACATTTTTTTTTTGCCTCCCTGTGACGCTGTGTGACCCTGAGCATTCTTCTCTCTCATAAGAGGAAATAAAAAAATAAAGTGTGTATGTGAATACCACTAAGCTTTCCAGGGCACTACTACGTGAATTACGTGTCTGCACTTTGAACCCCCTTCATGGCTAAATACCTAAAGGAAAAAAAGCCTCTATTAAAGATTTAAAATAATTGTGTGTATCTGAGATTCAATTATTAAAGCATTTATTCTTACCTGGGGCTTCCTTCAGCCCTTAGAATGCTGACTCCTCCGCCATAATTATGGGCCGCTCTGATTGTCTGCTGGTCAGACGCGGTCACTTCTTCCAGTAGGTTCAGTCGTGCGTGTCTGTCTTGACATGTGCTTGTCTGGCTGTGCATGACCCATCGCGCTTCTGTTGCCTGGAGTGTTTTGCACAGGCAACAGGAGTGCAATGGGTGCACACATGCGGCCAGGCCATGCTTGCACAGTACCACGGGTCTTGTGGCGACTAGAAGAAGAGACCGGGCTGGCCAGCTGGCGATCGGTGTGGCAGGTGTACTAGCAGCTCTTTATTTGGGTAAGGTGGAAATGGCTGAACCCGATCATATTCGCTCTACTGCGTAAGCGCAAAGGATTTACGCCTGCACAGTAGAGCGGATATGATCAGGTTTTGCTATTTCTGCTTTAACAGGAACAGAGCCGCTGGTGCGCCAGCGCAGGATCATGGTATTTAACTACCTTGCTGCTGTTCGGGGGGGCTGCAGCGCTAGATTGCCGGGACACCGCAGGATGGGACAAGCCTTGTGCGGATCCAGAGGCTTCCCCCTACTGAAATAAGTATCCCACAGAGGGTTTTTTTTTTTTTCATTACAGGTTTTCTTTAGTAAATTATCTTGGGTTTCCTTTAAATATACCTGTAATGATAAATGCCTATAGGGGAGCAAAGGGAGTAAATATTAAGTGCTTCCACTTTAAATCTACAGCAGATTATAACCTAGTGCTTTGTTATATGGTTGCAATGATACATGTAATGTGTTAATTGTTAAAATAAGCTTGGAAGTATGAAATGAGTAGATTGAGACATACATGCAGGGTTTGCCTGTTGGGAAGTGGCTAATCTATTATGTTTGTTTTTCTCAGGAAGTTGGTAGCATCATTGGAAAGAAAGGGGAGTCTGTTAAAAAAATGCGAGAAGAGGTATGTCTTATGGTTTTTGCTAACCAGTATATTTTATTGTAACACTGTTGACTGCATGAGTGTTATCCAGGGGTGAAAAGCCAGAGTATATTTTGTGAGCGCACAATCTTGTGGAGTTTTTTGGTTTGGGGTTTTTTTGTTTGTTTTTTTACCATTTTGTTTTCCTGGTGCTAGCACTGCTGGTATTCAAAATACAGAACCAGTATTATAATACAATTAAAAAAAATAGTTTAAAGGGCAAATTTAATAGTTTGAAGTGAGAAACATATGGTGGCAGCCATATTTATTTCCTGTAACAATTATTCTAGTGTTCTAGTAGTCCTGCTGATCTCTCTGGCTTCAGTAGTGTCTGAATCACACGCCTGAAACAAGCATGTGGTTAATCGCGGTCAGACTTTGGTAAGAGTACCTGATCTGCATGCTTGTTCAGGGTCTATGGTTTAAAGGGAACCTAAAGCAAGGCTTCCATATTTCCTTTTTAAGAATTACCAGTTGCCTGGCAGTCCTGCTGATCTCTTTGGCTGCAGTAGAGTCTGACTCAAACACCTGAAATAAGCTTGCAGCTAATCCAGTCGTATTTCAGTCAGAGCACCTTATCTGCATGCTTGTTCAGGGCCTATGAGTAAAAGCGGAGGATCAGCAGAACAGCTAGGAAGTCTGCACTGTTTAATAAAAATTCAACATGGCATCCCTCTTGCTTTAGGTTCCCGGCAGAGGATTACCAGGACAGTCAGGCAATCTGTATTCTATAAAAGGAAAATTAATTATAATGTAATCTTGTTATAGTTTTGAACAGAAGCTTTCTGTATGCCTTGCCAAAGACTTAAAGGCGAGACTAGGCAGCCAAAGGACAGAATGCGTGTTGCCCTTTCATGTCAATCCTGAGCTGCAGCATAGTTGTCTGAGGCTTGGTGGCAAATATAACAAGGTCATCTGTACGCTTGTAATTAATACTCGCGCCACCCCTTGTTGAAATTTGACAGCCGTGTGATATGGATGATTAGTGGCTGGCAGTCCCCATACTGGTTCTTAAATTACTTATGCAAAGATTAGTAATTGGACTTTTTTTTTTCATGACCTTTTAATTACTTATGCAAAGACGGTCAAGACCGTCTGTGCAATGAAGCCTCTGTTAAAGGTTTTTCAATGCCACGCAGGTTAATTTGTGTATGGCTGTCCTTGCTGACCTTTTATTTTTTTCTCTCTCTCTCTCTCTCTCCAGAGTGGCGCTCGAATAAACATCTCTGAAGGCAACTGCCCTGAAAGAATTATAACCCTCGCAGGTCCAACAAATGCCATCTTCAAAGCTTTCTCAATGATCATTGATAAACTGGAAGAGGTATCAATAAATAGTATGCCTGCTATTGTAGTTTGTTTGTATTTGTTTTTCTTCTTCTTCGCTGTAGTCTAGGAATATAGTAACCAGGTTTACTAAAAATGCGCCTCTATTGCCTATTGAAAGTGTATGTGAGATGTTTGCAAAAAAACCTAAACCTTTATACTTACCTGGTTCTTCCTCCAGCCCCATGTAGTCAATGGGCCCCCTTTTTATAGTAAATGGGTAAGCGCTCTTATAATCTTCGCATAGAAGAGCAGATTCGCATTCAATACACTTGGGGATTCCCACCTTCAGGCAAGACTCAGCAGATGGTGCGGCCTTCTGGGCCCGTGTTTGCATCCGAGGTATTGGCCACCTCGCAGCCTCACTGGCTATTCCACCTGGTCTTCTAGCTGTGTGTGAAAAAATATATAAATAAAGTATTTAAAAAAAATGATCAAATCTATTAAGGCGTGACATGCCTTTAAAAGTGGCAACAAACAGCCACCAGACTAGTGTTACAGACCACTGCGTAGCGGCGATTGGGGGATGCTATAAGTGAGCTACACTCATCCAGAGATGTGCCACTATAAGCTATTGGTTTACCCCCAAGAAAATAAGTCAGGTCCCAGGCAAACTGTTAAGCTTAAAAAGCTTCCACGTGTGTTAACCAGCCGCGTCTGACCGGCAGCGCGCGTATCTGGCGTCGCTCCGTGGCCACTATTGTTTTCTTGGGATATAACCAATAGCTTATAGTGGCACTCTGGACGAGTGTAGCTCACTAATAGCATCCCCCAATCGCCGCTACGTGGTGGTCTGTGTAACACTAGTCTGGTGGCTGTTTGTTGCTACTGTTAAAGGCATATCACGCCTTAATAGATTTGATCCTTTTTTTACAATAAATATTTTTTTTTTTTTACGCGATGTGGAGCATATTTTTTTCACACACAGCTATAAGACCAGGTGGAATAGCCAGTGAGGCTGCGAGGTGGCCAATACCTCGGATGCGAACATGGGCCCAGAATGCCGCACCATCTGGTGAGTCTATGCCTGAAGGGGGGAATATCCAAGTGTATTGAATGCGAATCTGCTCATCTGTGTGAAGATTATAAGCGTGCTTACCTACTGTATGAGTGAAGCACTCACTGAGGAGCGCTCCATTGGATGTAGTCTTGATAGGACAATCTGTGATTTGCATGCGTAAAGCAGGAGTTGCTTATGAAATTTGTTGTGCATGAGCGCAGTATTGAGTGTATCTGTTTTTGAAATGAGCTCCCTTGTTGCTCCATTCCTCTAGTGTCTAGTCTGCTCTAGTAAATTGCCCAGCTTTGCTCAGTTCTGCTCGACTGCACATGCGCGACTTAGTCTCACTCAGTCTTGCTCTACTGCGCATTCACGGCCCAGCCGCGGATGCACCCCTCTTGCATTCTGCTCAGTACTGACTACAAGGGAGCCCATGGCCTACATGGGGCTGGAGGAAGCCCAAGGTAAGTATAAATGCCTCCATTGCAAACATCTCAGGTTTTATTATCGTAGCCCTTTCAGTTTTAACTTTTTTTTCTCCTGGTTTTTTCTTTCCTTTCTTATTATAGGACATTAGCAGCTCTATGACAAACAGCACTGCCTCCAGCAAGCCACCAGTTACGCTGCGCCTAGTGGTTCCAGCAAGCCAGTGTGGTTCACTCATTGGGAAAGGTGGTTGTAAAATAAAAGAAATCAGAGAGGTGAGTGGATTTGAGTTGTCAGTTTTGCTTATAGAAAATGTATTGTACATTTTCTGATTAGTCAGAAAAATTGAGGATTCCTATTGTAGCGAGAGGCTTTTCTGCTCCCAGTCCTGCCAGCATGTACATATTTGAAATGATTTACATTTCCCTTTTTATTGAAACGAGTATTTATATATACTAAACGCATGGTAAACATAAGATTCTGTTTCATTCCAAAAGTGGCTCTTTTATTTGATATACTGCCTCAAATGTCTTTTGCTGAAGACGAGCTGTGTTTTATTTTTCAGAGTACAGGGGCACAGGTCCAGGTAGCTGGAGATATGCTGCCTAATTCCACAGAACGTGCTATCACCATTGCTGGTATTCCACAGTCCATCATAGAGTGTGTCAAGCAGATCTGTGTGGTAATGCTGGAGGTGAGAGAACTAATACTGAACAGGAAAGTATTTGTAACTTTAAAGGGATTTTTTTTTTTTTTTAAAGTACGACAGTTGTCACCCTTTTCCTTGTAATTTGTTTTTCTGCATCGTCCTCCACAACCGGATATGAAGAGAGCTGCTCCTCCTTCAAACAGGAAGTATGGAAGGGTCCTTTCCCACATCCATCCCTCAGTGCTTTCTTGTCCCTTTTTAGAAGACAGAGCATGAGTATAATGTTTTTGGATTCTGGGACTAAGCACAAAAAGGCCACAAAAGTTTTTGGATTTGTGGCTGAGACTTTTAAATTTTTCATGCTTCCTGTCAGGAGGAGGGGTCTCCCTGTGTATCCTGTTGTGAAGGACTACAGAAATCTTATTGGTAAGCATATTTTAAGCTTTTGTTTTGTTGCTCTTGTACTGGTCTGCCCCACTATGCATAGCAGAGGACAGAAGTCACTTGCTCTATAGTAGTAGCTTAGTAAGGGAGTGGAAGTGGTGGGCACAATTTATGACTGGGGGGGGGGGGGAGGGGTCTGATTCCATACACAAGAAATAAGGCAGCTTCACAGGGTAAAAAAAGCTAAACCTAGAACAATGTGTCAACCTGTATGTTCTCCAATGTTCGCCTTACGTCACATAATTTGCACTAAAGTTCATTGTAAAGACGTTATGCACTTGAATCTTTGGTTACCCAAAACAATAATTTTGGTATGCCAATAGCTAAAGAGTTGTCACACACTAGAGATTAATATGCAATACTACAAGTGTCGGCAGCATGCTGCTTCTTATTCTACCTGCTCCTTGGAACAGGACATGCTGCTCAGGCAGGAGCCAAGTGGCATGTTTTTATGGTGGTGATTGAAAAACTATCCGTAAAAAGAGTTTTAGCAAAGGTTTAGGGTTTTTTTTTGGGTCTTGTAAGGTAGTTTTCCAAGCCCTGTTTCACAGCAGCCCTTGGGTATGTGTCGCCGCTCACTGTGTTCAGCTCTGTCTCCCTCCCTGCTTCTCTGCTCTACCTTGTCCTCCGCTTCGTCTGTGCTTAGAGCATGGCTACACCTGGCTATCCATGAGGGAACATGCACCTGGCTACCTATACTGGGGACACCTATGCTTGGCTACCTATACTGAGGGCCCCTACATCTGGCTACCTATTTTGGGGGCACCTATACCTGGCTACCTACCTAGTCGGCTATACTGTGCGGTGGAAACTGTCTAGTGCTATGCAATTATTACAAATCTGGGGAGGCCCTAAATTGTTCCGATTGATTTTATTAATATTCCTGAAAGGTTCTAGGCTTCATTTTTAAGTGTATTCAGGATGGTGCACTCTTTCCATCCATTTTGTGGTTATTAGTATTTTCTATAATCCATATGTAATGTCACTTAGATCTGAGCATTTGGCGTGATGTCATGACTTCAAAAAGGTTGAGAACCACTGGGCTATGGGATATTAGGACAAAAATGTACTTCCTGATCCATTTAGTTAGGTGATGCTTACTTTGGGGAGTCAGGACCACACAGGATGCGGTATTGGTTTGTTTGCTAAAATTATGCAGTGGATGCTTTTGGCAGTTTTGTATATTGATTTTATGTGCTGCAGACAGTGACCTTAACAGGCTGTTTATTTCCGTCTTCTAGTCTCCTCCGAAGGGAGTCACCATCCCGTATCGGCCAAAGCCTTCCAGTTCGCCAGTGATTTTTGCAGGAGGACAGGTGAGCGTGAAGGAAATGTGGAGGAAGTTCTCGCATCTCTCCCGTTCTGCTTGCACATGATCTGTGGTTTAAAAAATAAAAAAATTATTTGAAAGGGAACTCCTTGTACAAACTAATGGCTTCTCCAAAGATACTATAGGTGCAGCAATCTGCTCTCCACCATCAGCTTTAGGGCTGGCTCACGCTGCAAGAGCTTTTTAAAGGGACTCAGAGGAGTGCCCACATGTAAAATAATACACTTACCTGGGGCTTCTTCCAGCTCAGGGTAGGCGGCGCGGTCCCGCGGCGTCCTCCTGGCTCGTCTCCTTCAGCCTCTGCCGGCCCCCCGTTTTCAGTGTTACCCGGGCCTGGTGTCGGACGGCTCTTCCTGATGACGCAATGCATCATCACGCCGGCAGCTTTACGTCAGAACGGTGGCCGGCGTGACAGGTCTGCGCATGCGCGGGTTTTCCCGCACATGCGCAGAGCTGTCACGCCTGCCAGCGTGATGACGCATTGCATCATTAATCAGCTGGCCGACACCAGGCCCGGGTGACGCTGAAAACGGGGGGCCGGCGGAGGCTGCAGGAGACGAGCCAGGAGGACGCCGTAGGACCGCGCCGCCTACCCTGAGCTGGAAGAAGCCCTAGGTAAGTGTATTCTTTTACATTTGGGCACTCCTCAGAGTCCCTTTAAAGTGACACTGAAGCAAAAAAAACTCATGATGGTTGTGTGTTAATTGGTTGTGTAGTACGGATAATAGAAAATTGTTTCAATATTTTTTTGGGGGGATTTTTTTTTTTTAAATTAAGTACAGCGTGCCTCAAGTAGGCACATAACTTTTTCATAGTAAGCCCTACATTAAATGAAGAAAAACATATGGCAGCTGTAGCACAATGCCAAGATACATAATGATCACAATAGTTTTATCCGTTGAGTCATCTCAGTACATCTTAAAATATGAGCTATAGAATGATGTAATATCTTTAACCATGTAACTTTAACTGTGTATATTATGAGGTGTTCTAGGAGCTGAACATCTTGGGTAACTGGGGGAATAAAACCACCCTATTAGTTCCCAGGAGACGCATCCGTCTTATCAAATAGTCACATAGTTATGAAAATTTTGGTATATGTATCAGAATAGGATTATACTTGTGATTAACCCCATAAAATATGGATAAAGGGTGACTATAATAAAACAAATTACAACTATTTCAATAACATAAACTCAGTATGATTCAACCTTATAAAGTTTGAGGATCAGAATGTTCCATAACTGTCAAATAGAGATCAAGAAGTAGAGTTGTTGGTATTTCAAGTAAACTCTCTGTGAGAGGTTTGCATAAAATAACCTTAATTCGTTTTCTAAAAGTTTGGTACTAGGAAAAACTAAAGGCCATAGACTTGCCCTGTTCAGGAAAGAGCTGACATTACCAGTTTTGATAGCCCAGGGATTAGCTTGGAGGTTAGTCTACTGTCTTCAAAATGTTAATAGAACGTTAGTTGCAAATAAAATGGTCATATTTTTACTTCTATTAGTCCCCCTGTAGCTGTAATGTCCCGCGCCTTCCTCCCTCCAATCACCCGTTCCCGCCGCCGGCACCAGTAAATTATTCGTCTAACAAGATGAATGCGCGCTCGTGTCTCCGGGAGCTTACGGTGCAGTACGAGGTTTTTGTTGTACTGCACCTGTGCAGTAAGCTCCTGGAGACACGAGCGGGAGCACGCACGGCTGTGCAGATTATGACACGCGTAATTAGACAGGCAACGAGTGATCGGAGGACTGCGCAGGACATTACAGCTACAGGGGACTGATAGAAGCCCCAGGTAAGTGTCTGTGTTTATTGCAGGACTCCACAGAACCCCTTTAAAGAGAACCAGAGATGAAGCAACCTCATGTATTTTACCTTATAAATCAGTGGGAACATGACAGTAAACACCTAATCTGCTCTTTGTTACATTGTTCTCTGTTTAATTTGCCTGTTATCACCTCTAAGATAAGAATCCCGACTAAGCAGTTGGTCTGGCTTTGCTACAGAATAATTATAGCTGAGACTGTGTTCTTTGCTGTCTTCAAGTCCAAGCCTGCCCCCTGCTGGCTTTGCTCAGGAATCATTATAGCTGAGTCATTATAGCAAAGCCAGAATCAATGCTCAGTCCGGGATTCTTATCTCAGCTAGATAACAGACACTTTTAGCAGTGAGGATGGAACAGAGAGCATGGTAAATGTTTTCTCTAATGTTCCCACTGATTTCTATGGTAAAATACACAAGGGTGCTTCGTCTCTGGTTCACTTTAAGCACTAGTGATTCGAAAAGCTCTTGCTAATGCTATGGGCGATTTTTATAAAATCACATCACTCAGGTGAGCACACACATTGCATTACATTAACTAGTGCTTTTAAAATCACAAGCGCTTAGAAAAAGCTCTTGCAGTGTGAACCAACCCTTACAATGTGTTTCCTCAAGTTAATATACCTAAAATGCCTAGCTTTTACCCTGGAATGCATTTAATACAAACACTGCTGCTGTTGAGCTTACAGACTGCTGTACTGAATAGCAAGTGTGGGGGATGCTTTGTGACAGTATGAATACAATGTTTAGTGAGGACTATAAAAAGTTTACAAACTTTTTGATGCAAACCTGGTCTTCTGATAAAGCAAATATTAATGAACCCACATTACTCAATTAGTGGTGAATAGATCTCTTCCATGTACCGCAAAGTCCCCAGTATCTGGCACTGGCAAGGATCGCCCGATACATGTGCTTGCTGTCAAAGAGAGTGGTGGAAACCGCTCACCCCAGAAAGAGCAGTGCCAGACCAGGATAGCTAATACTAGAAAATACTTGAAGACGAAAATGGTCCGCACGATGCTCCTAAGATCCTATATTTTATTTGTGGACGTATCCAAAGGTCAACACATATCACCAGCTGACATGTTTCGGACCTACTGGTCCTTATTCATAGCTTGAATAAGGACCAGTAGGTCCGAAACATGTCAGCTGGTGATATGTGTTGACCTTTGGATACGTCCACAAATAAAATATAGGATCTTAGGAGCATCGTGCGGACCATTTTCGTCTACATGTGCTTGCTGGCTGCTTGAGCAACTGGCCTAAAAGGCTCGACCCCCTGCCATGCAGTGTATGGATACCTGAATCTTTCACTGTTTAGAGATTCTCTTATATACAGCCCAGCCCTGGTAAACAATATATGCCTAAACAGCCCCTTCATAAGGGCATTCAGCTAATCTTGTCAGAAACACCTGATCTGCATATGCTTGTTCAGGGTCTATGGCTAAAAGTAGGAGAGCCAGATGATCTGCAGGACAGCCAGGTAACTGGTATAGTTTTTAAAATTGAATAAATTTCAACCTCCATATCCCTCTCACTTTAGGTTCCCTATAAACTGAGAACAAAAGTTATCTTTGCTTCTGGACTGGTGTTTTGGGATATGGTCTGGTTAACATTGCATCCAGATGTTTGTATCAAACTAATTATAGAACTCAGAAATGTGGAAGACAGGCAACATCTATTCAGCATTATTATCCTACCTTATTTCTACTGTGCGTCACCTTTGAACAAAGTGTTAAGTGTCTCTGATGGAAGTGCCTGCCTTATAAAGTCTTCATTTGTTTTGTTTGGGTGAGTTAAAATCATGGATCCAAAATGACTTCTAAAAAGCCTTACAATATATGCTTGATAATTGGAGTATTATATTCCTTAGCAGCTGGCTACATTAGAGGGCTGAGCGATCCCTCTTAGCCAAAATTCAGTGATTGCCATTTAAAGTATTTTTCTTACATTCGGTGGGGGGCTGCTAATAAATATTCTGAGACACTTGTAGATGGCACAGAGTTTAAACCCACTGATCCTGTTGCACTGTGGTGCGATTATCTGGGTAAACGGTTAGCTGTATTTGATATACCTATAGTCCATATTTAGTGTTTAAGATGACATGGTATTCCATTTTTTCCAGACTATTGGTAAAAATAAGGCATTAGTGTCCAGTTGATGCTCTTTATTTCTAAGTTACACTTGGAATAAAGGTGGTGGCTTAGGTTGTGCCAGACAGTGCTGTACTGTAAGTGGAATAACTTGTTTTTACTTTACAGAGAACAGTGTTACAGTTGTCACTGTAACGCTTGAATGCTAATTTAATTTTTTTTGTTTTACTAATGGTATAAAGGTCATTTTATCAGCAGTGCCTGAAATTCCTGCTGCTGTCCTGCTGTTTAAACCGTTAAGATTAATTGTACAGTAAGATAGTTGAGGAAGTTGTTGAGAAGGAATAGTTTGAGCCTGTGACCTCATTTTGGATCCATGACCCAACTCATCTTTCCAGTGTTGATTTGTGGATTTGGTGGCTGGGGTTATGAAGTCTGAGGACTGAGGCTGTGACTTTATCAGAGATAACTGAATCCCATTTTCGCTTTGTTCAACAGGTGTCGCGCCAAGCCGGAGGGCATGCATGTGAGACTGACCTGTGGGAGGGGCGGAGGTCCCACACAGGGGGAGTCTCCCTAGATGCTGTGGATCTCCATGGGGTAGGTCCTGACGTTTATACTATATTAGCCAGTTTAACAGATTTCTTTAAATTGATCTATATAAACAGCTGCTAAAAGTAATAGTTGTACCTTAGATATTTTATTTTCAACACCAGTTGCCTTTTTGAATAGCACAATTTTTTTCTCAGATCTTCTGCAATCTCTTTATGCTTGTGCAGTGTGACACCAGCATGGAAATTGCTGTGGCATATCTGGTTAGGACAGTCAAGTTTCGGGCCTCAAGGACCCCTTTACACGTAGTCTGTTGTGGTATCGCAATGTTGGCAAAAAAAAAGCACCACGTGTTACTGCTGTTAGGGGACCGTACAGTGCAGCATATAGTCCAATAAATAGTGACTTCCTGCCACTATAAAAGCGCACATTACTCAGTTAACACACAGCATGCTGTCGTGATTGTGTCGGAACCTGCTGCACTCTGTGGAATGCCCCATAAGAGTAACAGTGCAGTGATATGGTCTTCAGTGTTCTCCCCAGAATTTTGTTTCCAGTTTGGGGGCATGAAAAAGTAGTTTGGTGGGATGGGGCAGTGGAGGGCCGGTGCTCATCTGCACAACTGTTTACAGCACAGGAGGAGGAAGTGGAGGCAAGCCGTTGGCAGCCGGGTGCTTACCAAAATTAGCTGGGTGAAGCACTCGGCTAAAAGAGCCTGCGGAAAACACTGGGTCTTGCTGCTCTTAAGGGATTTAGTGTGGAAGGGCCCTAAAATTGGAATCCTGATGTGCTGATATAAGTTTTTAAGTTCTTTCCATTTATACTCTGTTGCCTTAATCTGCCTTGCTTGCTCTAGCTTGTCTGATTTTCTAGAAGTGTTCTTGCTTGGCTGTCACTTGCCTTCACGTTTTTGGGTCTAGTTGGCCGTCACGTGGGTTTAATTGTTTTTATTTTGCTCCTTTTTGTAGGCCTACACTATTCAAGGACAGTATGCCATTCCTCAGCCTGATGTAAGTGTGCTTTCACCTTTTACGCTGTGCTTTCTGTAGCGGGGTATCTCCGTGCATGATTCTGTTGCTAGAATCCTCATTGCTTTATGAATGGAAGGGCAGAATAAACCTCAGAAAGGCATGTCCTTTCCGATGGTGAAATGCAGTACTGCTTCAGCCACTTCAGTCTATCGTGTCTTATTTCCTAGTGTATAGTCCTTTTCCATCACTGCGCTAATTTCCCCTCTATGTATCCTTTTTTTCATCAGATCACTGAGCTATGCACTCTGTTCACCTTTTTTCCTCAGCCTTTTAATAAATGTCCAGTTGCCTTGCATCTTTGTAGAACTGCATTATTTTTCTTCCTTAGCTGACCAAGTTACACCAACTGGCAATGCAGCAATCTCACTTCCCCATGTCCCATAGTGGCAACACCGGATTCAGTGGTAAGGAATCTACTATGCTTGCCTTCTGTTTTTAACGAGTCACTCTGCTCACTGCTAGCTTTTGCAGTTCTTTCAGTCTGTCAACTGTTGCAATCAAAAGATCAGACTAACCACGTTAGCTGAATCTTTAAGGGAAACTATTAAAATGTGTACAGCTAAATTCAGTCCTATTTTGTGTACAATGAGAAATGTGTACCTTCTGATTGGTTCACTATCTGCATATAGTCTATATTCTGGGTCTTTAACAGGTAAACTTGGAAGAGATGGATACATGCAGACAGACTACAGATCTCTGGAGAGAGGAAGTTTCAGAATGAATTACAGTAGGTGGTGGTTAGGGTATAAGATTATTTTGCAATTTAGTTTTTGGTTTAAAAAAAAAAATAAAAAAAAATTACGTAGGTGTTTACCAATCGTTAGTTAATTTTGAAGTAAAGTAGATGAGATCTGTCTTTTTGGGTGTGTTCTAAACCTGTTCTCTGCTGGTTTCTTTCAGAACTTTTTTTTTTTTCCCCTAGTATTTCTTTTTACCAGCGAGAGATTAAAATGAAAAAAACCAGGAGGAGAGAAATGTTTATACTTCCGCCTCCCTGTTGGCATATGTCTGGTCCCTCAAAATCCTCTGAGGGTGTAGACACACTGTGAGCGCTTTCTGAAAACTTTACGGACACCCAGCGCTTTCTAAACATTTTTTTTGTTTTTAAAACGCTGCCATCGACTTAAATTAAAATTGCAGTAAAATCACAGCGATCATGATTTGAAAAAAATTAAAATAAAAAAAATTGCAAACTCGACAAATTTTAGCCAAGAGAGAAGTTTGTCTGCTTTCAAATCTAGCCACTGCATTTTTTTTCTTCTGGTCAGAGGAACTCTGGTAGAGAATAAGAGAAACTGCTCTGCCAGTTAAAGCCAATGCCCTTTGTTTCCCATAGTTGCTGTGACCAGGGCATAGCTACAGATCCAAAACAGAGCGACAAATCATGCTTTTCCAAACACAGCTTTAATATCAGAGGGGTATATGGGTATGAACAGCAAGGGGAGCAGCTTGTAAATTTATACTATTCAAAACTCTTCTAGAAGTGATTACAGTAGTTGTTGTAGTAAATGCTAATCTAGTAAACTCAGGCCTCATGTCCCAACCATGTCTATATGAATATACAGTTTAACAAATCCTAATATAGTAATCTTCTAATACAGTAAACTTCTTGGCCAGGTCCCTTGGAGTTCACTATAAGGGATTCTACTGTATTGTGCCAGTAAATGGCCAATGCAGCTCTTGAAGACCCTAGATGGGTCTTCGGGCCTTGTGGTGATCACATCTTGTTCAGTACTTCTGCAGTGTACTTTTTAATAGCGCCACAAGGGTAAAATGGGCAGGAGTATTGCCAAAAGTAGAATATCAGTTCAATTACAGAGGTTCCGCAATCGCCTGTTAACTGTTGCAGAATCTAGTGTTACCGATCTTCTACTTTCTCCAAACTTGTGTTATTCATGCACTAATCTTTCCTACGTCTATGCCTAACACTAAACCACCACCGCCGCCTACAACGCCGCTCACCAGTCTCCCTGCCACTGCTATGCTAGTTATCCACGCCATTATGGTGTTGGGCTACAGACTCCTGGGCTGTTTTCACTGCTACACAACTCCCTCGCCGCTATTACATCAGGTACCACCAATATGAAGTTCCACTCGATAGTAGCGGAACTCCTCCTCTGCTTTTCTTGCCACATTCATGCACCATTACTCCTTTGCTGCTATTACATCCCAACCGTGACCAGTAATTACCTATTTCTTTAGCCCATGATTAAATTACACGCTTCGTCTTCTGCATCTCCTCCTTCTATGCCACTGGCTGTGACCAGAAGGGAAAAACTTGGTTACAATTTGAAGAATTGTTTGTACCAGCGCAAACTGCAGAACACTGCTTTATAGAGCAAAAATGATCTGGGGCAGTGATGCACCAAAGGCTGAGGCAAGTATTAACTTTTATCCCCACAGGCTAGATTTCACCTAGATATGTACTTGTAAATGTTAGTGCGCAGGCACACATTTGTTAGTTGCATCTGTTGTGTTGTGTAACCTTTTTAATAGTTTCCCTAGTCTCTTATAAGTGTATCTAGTCACATTGACATGGCAGTCACATTAATACAATTTATTCTGCACAACTCCAGAGGTGTTGCTGTTTGCAAGTGTTGGGTGCAGCTTGAATCCTTTAATGACCAATGCATACTTAAACCATTTTTTATTTTTTTTTATTTGATCTGACAGGATTGTCTACATAACTAGGGATGATACAGTACAGGTCTCATTTGCTCGCCTTTCCTCTCACCGCTTGCCCATTCTCCAATTTAGTGTTTGTTTGTTTTTTTTGAAATCTTTTTAGCATGCAGCCTCTTCTTTTTAAAGAGTGTAGTTTGGTTAAAGGATTTATCAGGGAAAAAACTAAAAATGAGCTTTACTCACCTGGGGCTTTCTCCAGCCCCTTGCAGCCGACTGTCTCACGCTGTCACCTCTGCTCCCCGCCGTTGTCCCGCTCTTGCAGCTCGGTATTCAGGCCTTACTGCGGCTGCTGGAAGCACCGTGGTCAATCATGGCTGCGGCAGACTTCGCCGCAGCCCACATGGCCATGATTGACAGTAGCGCTTTGCGCAGCCACGGGGTCCGTGGTCTGCCGGAATACTGAGCAGAGGTGACAGCGTGAGGAAGTCGGCTGCAAGGGGCTGGAGAAAACCCCAGGTGAGTAAAGCTCATTTTTGTTTTTTTTCCCTGATAACTCCTTTAACGAGCGATTCCAATAATATGCTCTAGAAGTGATCAGAGCGCAGTAGCCTCAGTTCAGACTAAAAATGTTTGACCAGTAAAATGCTGCTTCTTGATATATAATTTTTAGTCCAGTAAATAACCCTACTAGATTCCCCCCTGTTCTGGGAAGGGTAGACCCTGCACTTTGGCTTGTTACCTGCTAAATAATGCTACAGAACTCTGGTGCTGAGTAGCAAAATAGTGTGAATATGTGGGTAAAATTTGCACACAGGCACACTTCCACTACTCACCTGCTTCTTCTTTCCAAGGTTTACAGCACACCTGAACTGAGGGATATGGTGGCTGACCTATTTTGCTTTTAAATCATGCAAATTGCTTCTCTGTCCTGCTGATGCTCTGCCTCTAAAAGCCTTGTATACATGCAAGATTAAAGTCAGCTGAGGCAGCCCATAATCTGGCGTGTGAAGAGTGGTCCTTGACTGCCGCCCAGTAACTGATTTGCCTGGCGGATCAACTTGCTCCAGTGACAGCTAATACCTTATGTGACACTTGTTCTGCTCACTGCGGGATATCAGATTGGTGCCAGTCCTGGCTTCTTCCTGCATAGCAGCAGAACTCTGCACCTGTACAGACTCGGCCCAGTGATTGTCGCCCAAGGGGGTGACATCAAGAATGTGTATAGGCCTTAATACATTTAGGCATAGACCCTGAACAAGCATGCAGACCAGGGGTTTCTGACGCGCGTATGACTGGATTAGCTGCATGCTTGTTTCAGGTACGATGCAGACACTACTGCAGAGAAAAGATCAGGACTGCCAGACAACTGGTATTGTTTAAAAGGCAATATGGCAGTTTCCATATAGCTTTCAGTTCAGGTGTACGATGTGTGGGTGAAATACTTGCCTTGGATAAAGCATATCTGTAATGAGGGTAAGGAATAGGTTGATTGACCCTGCACAGGAATGGTGGGCTGCTGAAGGATCTGGAAAGCCTCTGGCCTATCCACCAGGGCTGTGGAGTCGGTACAAAAATCTTCCGACTCCACAGTTTATGAAACCACGACTCCAACTCCGACTCCGGGTACCCAAAATGGCTCCGACTCCTTAGTCTAATACTTAACAGTGCTGTGGATTTTGCACAAAAATAATCCGACTCCTCAGTTTATGAAATCAACTCCGACTCCGGGTGCCCAAAATTGCTCCGACTACTCGACTCCGACTCCAACTCAGACTCCACAGCCCTGCTATCCACTACTGAGGGAAGTATCTAACTTTTTCCCTACTTAACCTCCCCGGCGTTCTATTGAGATCGCCAGGGAGGCTGCGGGAGGGTTTTTTTTTAATAAAAAAAAAACTATTTCATGCAGCCAACTGAAAGTTGGCTGCATGAAAGCCCACTAGAGGGCGCTCCGGAGGCGTTCTTCCGATCGCCTCCGGCGCCCAGAATAAACAAGGAAGGCCGCAATGAGCGGCCTTCCTTGTTTTGCTTAGATCGTCGCCATAGCGACGAGCGGAGTGACGTCATGGACGTCAGCCGACGTCCTGACGTCAGCCGCCTCCGATCCAGCCCTTAGCACTGGCCGGAACTTTTTGTTCCGGCTACGCTGGGCTCAGGCGGCTGGGGGGACCCTCTTTCGCCGCTGCTCGCGGCGGATCGCCGCAGAGCGGTGGCGATCAGGCAGCACACGCGGCTGGCAAAGTGCCGGCTGCGTGTGCTGCACTTTATTTGAAGAAAATCGGCCCAGCAGGGCCTGAGCGGCAGCCTCCGGCGGTGATGGACGAGCTGAGCTCGTCCATACCGCTCAGGAGGTTAAAGAGGACCACCATACAAAAAAAATAAAAATCCGTCTGTGCTGCTCTAATGAAATTATATTTACCTCCGGAGTCTTGTCGCACGAAGCCGCCCCGAAGACCCCGCATCACTACACTTCTGCCGCTTGCCCCGCCTCCCCTCTCTCCTCCAAGAAAAACACCAAGGTATTTACTGCACTAAATTGCAGGGCGGTTTTTCTCAGAGGGAGGCGAGGCCAAGCGGCGGAAGTGTTGTGATGCAGGGACTTCGAGGCGGCTTCGTGTGACAAGACTCCGGAGGTAAATATAACTTTTCATTAGAGAAGCACGGACAGATTTTTATTTTTTTCGTATGGTGGTCCTCTTTAAGTAGGGAAAAAGTTAGATACTTCCCTCAGTAGTGAATAGGCCAGAGGCTTTCCAGATCCTTCAGCAGCCCACCATTCCTGTGCAGGGTCACTCTTAACCTATTCCTTACCCTCATTACAAATATGCTTTATCCAAGGCAAGTATATGTCACCCACACATCGTGTGCTGGAGGAATGACCATCAGGGCCCTTTTCCACCAGCGCGTTTGCGCTGGCTGAATCGCAAAGACGCAAACCGCTAGCGATTTTACTATCGCTACGGTTTCCTTTTTGCATAGGAATCGCGGTAGGTCATTTCCACTACCGCGATTCGTTTTTTTATGGGAACGCGAACGCGCGGTGGAGCGATATTTGCCGCGATTTTGCTATGCAGTGCATAGCAAAATCGCGGCCGCAAACGTCGGGGAATCGCTGGTAATTGCGATTCAGCAATCGCTAGCGTTCAGCGTGAACGCTAGTGACTGCTAGTGGAAAAGGGCCCTCAGATGCTTTGTATCTTTTTCATCCTGTTACTATAGGTTTCTTCTAGAGTCTCTCTTCTCTTCCTCCTCCCCCCTTCCCATGTGACTCCCTTCTTAAGATGGTACTACTTGTCCAAGTCTGCCTGGCTGCAAATGTACTATTCAGACCATGTCCAGTTCCAGGACTTTTGTTTTATCTAGTGTAGAAAGTCAGATTCTTCCCAGCTACAAAAGTGCTTTTACTGACTGCCCACTCCCAGAATTTTTTTTTTTTCTTTTATACATTTTTAAGAACTTGTATAACTTTTTGGACTCTCTAAATGTTTAGTGCTTAGTGTTTATATTAATGTAGTTTTTAAACTGTCCCCCACTCAGGTGGTATTGATGCTTCAGCTCAGACAACT
The DNA here is from genome assembly GCF_040937935.1 of Hyperolius riggenbachi. Lineage (NCBI taxonomy): Eukaryota > Metazoa > Chordata > Amphibia > Anura > Hyperoliidae > Hyperolius > Hyperolius riggenbachi. Next base: position 109,740,024 of record NC_090647.1, on the reverse strand, counting down.
TCTCATGAACTGACCATTCCAAATGATGTGAGTATATACATAATGTTGTCTTGCAAGACAGAAAAGTGTTTTACCTTCATCTCAGCTAAATAGTGCATATAAAAAATTGCAGTCACTAGCACCTAGCAATTGTGAATTATTTTGTATTTTTTTTTAGGTTGCGGTAGCCAAGCTTCTTAATACACCATTTGTGATCATTTAGATTTTAAGTGAGCAACTGTGCTTACCAATAATTCATCACTGTTGAATATGCAAATTCTCTTTATGCCCCTGAAGCCAGGAACATATCCAGAACCACTGGTGTATAGCAAGCCTATAGCTTATACATTTTACAGAGCCACATCAACCCAACATGCAGACAGCACATTTGTGCTGGTGCTTTGACTTTCCAAAGAAATTCTCCTTTTAAAAAAGCACTCAAACGTGCTCTGGTGTGTAACTAGCCCTTACAGCTTGCCACCCTGTTTACAAGTCCTTTGGCAGACTATGAAGCTATTCCACTTGGCCTTATGTAATAATGAGTTACATTGGTGAGGGTGGTGGGTGTGGAACCATGTCATGGATAGAGCGGGGCCAGAGCTGCATTGTAGGATGTCCAGTTCTGCAGCTACAATTTGTAAATTAATTTACAGTACATGTATCTGGTCTTCCGGTTTTAACATGGGCTCATCTCTATTAAATGGTACATGTGGCTGCAGGACTGGACATCCTACAATGCTCCATCCGTGACAAGGCTCCACCCACCACCCTCACCAATTCTCTCCTTCTTTGCAGAGCTGCCATCTGCTATAGTAAAACAAGCTGCACACGTACAATCTGTCGTGTGGGGAATCGGAACGCTCATACATTCTCTCCCCAGTGCCAGGAAAGTGGAAGATCCAATGGTTATATGTAGGTTAATTTACCAGCCCCCCCCCCCCCCCCCCCACACACTTAAGATCAATAATGGTGTATGTCAGGAGATTATCAGATGGGCAGTTGCTATTAAAGTAGGGTGACTCTTGTACCTATTGCTATGACCTAATTGTAAGCTAGATCCCTCCCCCAACACGACAGGCCCCTCAAGGGAACATGATGGTAACCTTACCATTTCCAGCCCTTAACTACTAAGGTATGAAGAATATTGTTAGTGTGGTAAGTCTTTAGACAGTGGATGAAATGTTTACTGTGACTCAGCCTTAGAGAACTAAGGACTTAAATGAAAAACTTGAGGGAAACCTCCGGATCCTTCAGAGGATTGCCACACCGTCCTCCGCGACTGCCCAGGACTTTCCATTGACATTGGGGCCCTGCTACTCCTTAAAAGGCAAGCGTGCATACGCAGTAGCTTTTACTGTGCAGGTGCATCTATACTTGCACATGCGCAGTATGGCTGCACTCCTGCCTGAATAGGAGCGCCACCCTGATGTGATTACTGATAAGCCCTTGTCTGATAATCTTAGGGGGTCTGCTTGGTGACTGAGGACAGCATGGGAAGCCTCTCTAGGATCCAGAGGCTTCCCACCTCTTGGGTAAGTATTTCCTTTTGTACCTGAGTGAGTTTTAGGTATACATTTTAATGGCCATGAAGGAAGAGGTGGGTGTAGTAGCAGACCCTGCTTGCATTTTAATCATAGGATCATTCACTATCTAAACATGCCTGAACCGTTCTTCCTGATGGTGGCTTAGGAGTGATTGCTCCCTGCCTCCATGCACGCCACATTGCAGCATGGCATCACCTAATGTATATGAGTGACTCAGGAGAAGGGAGGGACCATCTCATTAATCAGGGAGAGCTCTCTGCACAACATTTGCCCTCTCTGAAACACATTTGCCCTCATCTTTAGGGTGGGGCTTGTTTAAGGGAGGGATTTCTCTCCTGCGGTGAGCATCTAATCTGTTTAACAATTTTGGTGCTAGTGGTTTATAGTATACTGAATTCCTTTGTAGAGTTCTTCAAAATTGTCTCCCCTGTTGAAATGTAGGTAGCTTGTCTCTCCCCTTCCCAGATCATAATAAAGCATGCAGCACTTGTTAGGTTTGTATGTATTGTGTATGTATAGTTCTCAATAGGGATATTCCATGAGGCAAATATTTCTGAATTGATGCAGGATTATGCCAAGTTATGCAGCTTTTAAAATGAACCAATGTAATCCATTTGTATAATCCTGAATTGACTCTGAATTATTTGCATCTCATTGACTGTGCTTAGTTCATAACCCTGTCTATCTAAGAAGCTGCTGGCATTAAAGGGAACCTTAACTGTAAAAGTTTTACTTACCTGGGGCATCTACCAGCCCCCTGCAGCCATCCTGTGCCCTCGCACTCACTCATGGCTCCTCTGGTCCCCCACTGCCAGCTAGTTTCGTTTTTGCCGACTGGGAGTCGGCCGGTCACCATGCGTACGTTTTACGCATTCCCGATGGTGCGGGAAAATATTGCAGACATCAACAAGGACATTTTTACGCGTTACTGGTGTAATGCGTAAAGTTTTACGCATTACACCCATACCGCGTAAAAATGTACTTGTTGTCTGCAATAGCTTCCCGCACCAGCAGGGGTGCGTAAAAAAAAAAAGTACGCATGGCGGCCGGCCGACTCCCGGTCGGCAAAATGAAACTAGCTGGCAACGGGGGACCAGAGGAGCCATGAGTGACTGCGAGGGCACAGGGCGGCTGCAGGGGGCTGGTAGATGCCCCAGGTAAGTAAAAAGAAAAAGTTTTTTTAAAGGTTCCCTTTAAGAGCATTTGCTTGGCACAGATCTGACACTTCTCTCTTGCAGCTGATCGGTTGTATCATCGGACGTCAGGGAGCAAAAATAAATGAAATTCGCCAGATGTCTGGAGCACAGATCAAGATCGCCAACCCAGTTGAAGGTTCCACTGATCGGCAGGTGACCATTACTGGGTCCACAGCCAGCATCAGTTTGGCCCAGTATCTCATCAATGTCAGGTAAGACCTGGAGCCTCCTAATTAACATTACCAGTAATAAATGTAACTGAAGCTAAGCAGCCTGCTCTCTGCCATCACTGGACGCAAGGTTCTCCAGATCTATCATTTGTGTCAAAAAATAAATATAGATTATATAACTACCTGATTCACCGAGATCTGGAAACTGCTGTCTTGGGATGCTTGTGTGCTTTGAATTATATTGTGGCAAGCTGGTAACTCATTTCTCCATTTCTGTGCTATGCGCTGCTGATAATGCAAAGTCCCCAATCTAGAGGCTCTTCATTAAAGGCTAGTGTACACAGACTTTATTTTTTTTATCTTTACTTTGAAGTCCCAACTGTACTAAATAGGAAATGGGGCTGTATGCAGTAACCCTTGACCTGTTCATATTGTAGTGGTCAAACCACACGAATTCTGACTTGCCAGTCAAGCTGTTAATAATCTTTATCAGAGATGTAGAGGTATTGGGTGATGGTTACGAATGGGATTAAGAAAAATGACACATTTTTGTCATTAAAGTATTTTGTACAAATAAAGCAACAATGGCAATTTGTTGCACTCACAGTTAAAGGCAATGTCCAGGTTTTCTAGGACTCTGCTTTACTTTTAGCCCTACTGTGTAATAAAGATTGGAATCTGAATCCTCCACCTTTCACGAAGAATCTGGCTACTTTCACGCTGCGGCATTGCATTGTGCTATGTTAAACATGCACATAAACCTTTGCAGTGGCCTGCAATGTAAAACAGGCAAAAAAGCAAAATGTACACCTCAATTTGCATTAGTTGCAAGATTGGGTGCAATTTTAGCAACACACTGCATTTTTTCATTGTAACAACTGAATGAGTTGCACTACAATGCAACTGATGAGGTTTGAAAACCATTACAGACTTTAAATAGCATTGCATTACAATGCAGTGTGTCAGAGAGAGAGAGAGAGAGAGAGAGAGAAATCCTTATGCTTCATACACACTTGAGATAAGTCTTTGGAAAAGGCAAGATCACAGATCAATTTTACCCCCTTCCATGTAGTATGAGAGCCATACTCTACACAGTCTATTCTATGGAGCTGCACTCCCCATCAAATAAAATCTTTGCAGGATGCTGCACACAAAGATGCCCGTACACACTCAAAAGATCATTATCTGCAAAAGATCTGTTCCTGCAAAAGATCCATTCCTGCAAAATTCATTCATAGTCTATGAGATCTGCAGATCATCATACACACCTTGTTTAACAGACAATCATCTGCAGATCAGATCCACCAGGATGGATTTTCAGATCTGCAGATGATTGCCAGATATGCAGATGAAGACTGTTAAACAAGGTGTGTATGATGATCTGCAGATCTCATAGACTATGAATGCATTTTTCAGGAATGGATATTTTGCAGGAACAGATCTTTTGCAGATAATGATCTTTTGAGTGTGTACGGGCATCTTTGTGCAGCATCTTGCAAAGATTTCTATCTGATGTGGAGTTCAGCTCCATAGAATAGACTGTGTAGAGTATGGCTCTCATACTACATGGAAGGGGGTAAAATTGGTCTGTGATCTTGCCTTTTCCAAAGACTTTTATCTCAAGTGTGTATGAAGCATTAGTCTGAAATGTGGCCTACAATTTCATACAAGGTTCAGACCACTGAGTGGGGTAAGCTATGCAGTGTTGTGAAACGAGGCATGCTATCAGGTAGGTAGAGGCTTGTTTGAACAATTATTTATTTTTTCTTTTAGGAAGTGGCAGTTGTGCTGATATTTGACTGTGTTTTCAGTTAACCTGCAACAAGAATTGAGGCAGTTCAGCCACATCTGAACTGTCCTCAGTCAGCAACTGTCGTTCCATGATTAGCACAAAAGCCACAAGTAACAGGTTTAAAATTCAGCAGTGATGCCCTCCAGTTACCCTACTGTAAAGGACATCTGTAGTGACAAGGAAATGGAGGCTACATCTTCCTTTTTTAAAGGGCCAGTTGTCTGGCTGTCATGGTGATCTCTTGCCTTGGAACATGCATGCTTGTTCCAAGTCAGTTGAGGCAGAAGGTCCACACTACAGCCAGGCCAGTAGCGTCTAATTAGAGAACAAAGATGGCAGCCTCCATAGCCATATTACTATAGGTTTCCTTTAAAACTCCGGTGCATTGTTTGTAATGCTTGCTGCATTTTATGAAGTACTATCTGCTTCTTGCTAAAATCTATATTGTAGTTCATTGCTTTTACTTGTGATTGAAACTAATTTTTTTTAATCACTATAAGAATGGTTTTGCAGAAAAGGATTTGTGCCTTTTTATGCTTCCTGCCTCTAGTGATTGAAAATGAAAGAAGCACTATTTGGGTGGCATGTACAGATACTAGAACGCCTCATGTGCTTGATGATTTTGCTTGCTCTCAGCTTCCATTGTTATCCTCCTGTACTCCTCCTGTTTGTTCCTACCCTCCCACCCATCCGTTTTTGTTTTTTGTTCCCTTTTCTTTTTTTTCCTCTGTTACAGTCTAGAAACTGCTAAACCCTCCTCCTCCCAGAGCGTCACGACCCCTGACCTTCTCAGCATCTCTCAACCCTCCACCCCTTCCTCCTCCAACGCTGCCCCTTCTCTGGTGAACGCCTCCACGGCCGGGGGTGGTGATCCTTCCTCAGCCTCCAACTCCTCTTCCTCGGAAACACCTTCCAGCCTCCCCAATCCCTCGACTGTCCCTTGTGTCTCCAATCTGCTTGACATGAAACCCGTCCCGCTCCTGGCTCTAAATGTCGTGTCCACCGCCTCCGCTACCTCATCCTCTGCTGTTCCTGCCTCTGCCACCCAGCTGTATACTAAAGCGAAATCGGAAAAGCAGCGTTTTTCTCCCTACTGAGTAGCCAGGCAATTGAACACCTATGCATCACATTTTGTTTTACTGGAGTTGACAGTGTATTACTTCTGCTGCATCCATGACCCCCTTATGCTACACGTAACCTGTGCCACCTACATGGCGATTAGGCTGTTAGATTGGGGGCTCATAAGTATTTATTTTAATGGTAGCCTTTTTTTTTGTTTGTTTTTTTGCCTTTGTGAATATGTAAACCTGCCAGTAGTGTTGGCTATTTTGCCTTTTACTGTATTTTCAATAAAGCAACGCTGGTTTGCTGACATACTAGTTTGTTTCTTTCTGGAATTAATGGCTTTTATTGGCCTAAAATGTAAATTTCTTTTCATTTGGCAGAAGAGAAGGGTCCCTGGGCTTCTACTAATATAATGGAATGCAGTGTGTTTAGGGGCTGCCATAGGGGTGGGCTTTTGTCTCTTATAGAGACTCTGCTCAGTTCAACTGCTAGTCTGAACTAGAGGGCAGTTCAACCACCTAACATCTGTCAGTCACTGCCAATATGACCAGTTGAGCTGTCAGCATGGGCATTTGGGGAAAGCTGTTAATATCCACCTAGTGGCACTGGGTAAGCACTGCACCACTTGGTTATCTACCGACACATGCACAGCTGACAGGTAATGGAATAATCGCATGTGCCTAATACAGGACCACATTTACACTAAAATACTTTTTCAATTCACAGGCTTGACTTCTGTCCTATAAAAGAACTCCATGCAGTTCTGTGAGCAAATCAAGGGTGGTGGCAGGCAAATGTATAGGTGTCAGTTACTCCTGTATTGTGGGCTAGAGAAATGTCTGCTCAGCTCTATACACCAGTAGTGTCCTGAAGGAATGTGAATCAAAGTGCCAGGAAATCTATGCACGCTACACTGAGCCAGATGTCGTCATAGCTTGAATTCCACTTCACTAGGAAAAATAAAATTTCAATGTATATGTTCTGGGGAGTGTTTCAACTGTTGGGGCCCGTTTCCAGTAGGTGGGAATTTTTATTATTTTTTTTTTTCTTCCACACAATCGCATAGCAATGCTTTCCTATGGAGTATTTTCCATTAGATGCGAAATTTGAATCCAGAAAGACATATGATGAAAGGATCGGCACAGTCTAAAAGGACATTTATTTAAAGCTCTTTAAAACTGACAAACATCGTAGTCAGTGTATGCCGGGTCACCATTTCGGACAATATATCTTTCTTCAAAACCGTTTCAGTACACACTAGGTAGTGTGTACTGAAACTGTTTTGAAGGATATATTTGAAACTCCTTGCGTCAGTGGTGACCCGGCATACACTGACTACGATGTTTGTCAGTTTTTAAAGAGCTTTAAATAAATTTCCTTTTTAGACAGTGCGGATCCTTTCATCATATTTTTTGGATCCCTGTGACTCCAGGGGTGATCACGGCACGTCAACCTCCATAGGTGCAGTTGTAGCTGGAAAAATTGCTCCAGAAAGACAGCAGTGTTATATATATTTTTAATTATTTTTTTTGGGATGCTGCATGCTATATTGGGTTTTTTTTATGTTCTTGTTATAGCTGTGACCTGCCAACTTGGCTCTCCAGGTGTTAAGGGATTAAGTCCCACAATGCATTGCAGGAGTCTGATTTACAATGCATTGCACAGTCCTGATTCATAAAGACAAATGCATTGTGGGACTTGTAGTTCCTTAACTGCTGGAGTGCCAAGTTTGAAGATCACTGGTCTATAGGAACAAGACGAAAAAATAGTGCTTGCACATGCGAATTTGCATGTAATACCCAGAAGCATGCAAATTTGCATGCACATGTGTTTGTGGGTTTTTTGTCTAAAAAATGGTATGCAAATTTTCATGCTTCTAGTGGAAACGTACCCTTACAGACACCTGGTATGCGTTAGAGCTGGCTGTGTAATGCACTATAATAACCAGCAAGAGAAATATGTACAGAAACACGGGGTGTGCCACAGATGTGTATTTTCCTTTCGTAATGTGGGTCTTTTGCAGTAAAACTAAAATTAAGTTAAGCACATACAGTAAAGTCAAGTTTGACTATTAACAGCAATGCTTTACAGCAGCAATCGACTAAACTATAAAATAATTCAAAGGCATTTAAAGAGACTCTGAAGTCCCGCTAAAATGCAGTTTTTACTTCACTTGCTCCATTATCCCTAATGCCTTACCTAAAACGCTGCATCCTCATGGCTGAAATAATTATAGCCCCCCCCCCCCCCCCCCAAATCCCAGGGGGAGTTTAGGGGATCACTTCCTGTAGAGACAGAGCTTTCGGCTGTAGCTCTGCCTCTACTCCTGTCAATCAGCGCTGATCGCCGCCTCTCCCCGCCCCGTCTTCCTTCACTGAGAGGGATGGGGAGAGGTGGCGTTTATCGCTGATTGACTAGAATGGAGGCAGAGCTACAGCGGTAAGCTCTGCCTCCCCCAGCAGCAAAATCCACGACGAAGAAAGTCGTGGATGTTTGCACTGGGATTTGGGGGCGGTTTATAACCATTTCAGTCGCAGGGATGCGGTGTTTTAGGTAGGGCATTAGGGCTAATGAAGTTAGAAGTAAAAATGGCATTTTAGCGAAACTTCAGAGTCTCTTTAAACACAGTGGTCTGGGTAGTTCCAGTTTCTTTTAAAGAAAAAAATAGCTGCCCTTTAAGTTCTCTGGATCATAACAGAGGTAAGTGACTGACACCTATAAATCTGATCAAAAAACTGATTGCCATGAAGGTATACACTTAGCGGTTTTGTTGTATTTTGCAGAGCCTACCACAATCTGTTTTCTCACACATTCAGAAGACTCAGGAATTGTTGGTGGTTGACTGACTAATTTGTGTTCTAAAACTCAGCCTTGTTACCATGGTAGCTAGACCATACTTCAAAAACTGTGTGGGTTTGCAAGGGAATGTTTCTTGTAGCTTTTCCTAGGAAAAAAGTCATTGCTGTTTATTCTCAGCTTCGGTGACGGTCTCCTTTTTGTGGTATGTGGGTTTTTTTTCACACTTTTGCTTTAATAGACGTATAATTATAGAAGGGGAAAAAGTGCAACAATACCAGTTGCCTGGCAGTTCTGCTGATCATTATGGATGCAGTAGTGTCTGGATCACACACCTGAAACAAACATGTGGCTAATCCAGTCAGATTTTTGTCAGAAACATCTGATCTGCATGCATGTTCAGGGTCTATGGCTAAAAGTATTAGGCTACGTTTCCATTTGTGCGGCGGCATGCGTCTTGCGAGACGCGATGCCGGCACAACTGCTGCCTCTCGCAGCCGAATCCCTCTAGCCGCGCTATGCACGGCTATGGGATTCGGACAGCTACGGACGAAATTATGCTGCAGGGCCTCAGATTTTTCCTCGGCCACGAATTCTGATGGCTCTCATAGACTTCTGTAGGCTGCTGTAATCCATCCGAATTCGTGGGCGGGGAATCGGCCGGGATTCGCAGCAGTGGAAACCCGGCCTTAGGCAGAGGATCAACAGGACAGCCAGGCAACTGGTATTGGTTAAAAGGAAATAAATGACTGCCTCCATATCCCTCCTACTTCAGTTTCCCCTTAAAGGGAAGCTTAAAAAAAATCAGAGGTGTGAGACCTATGGAAGCTGTCATTTATTTCCTTTTAAACCATACCAGTTGCCTGCCTGGCTCTCCTGCTGATCTTTCTGGTCAGTAGTGCCTGCATCACACACCTGAAACAAGCATGCAGCTAATCTTTTTAGATTTGTCACACATCTGATCTGCATGTGTTTTCAGGGTCTATGACTTGAAGTATTAAAGGCAGAGGGATCAGCAGGACAGCCAGGCAGTGTGTATTATGTAAAAGGAAAATGTACATATCAGTCTCCCTATCCCTCTCACCTCAGGTCCCTTTAAGTGACATGAGTATGTACAGTGCCAAGCACATAAATATGCCATGTTGCTTTTCTTCTCCTCTGCCTGAAAGAGCTATTATTCAGCTATGCAACTGACAGTTGACAATCAGGAACCAGTCTATAGCATCAATCACTGATAAGGAATTACAGCTTTCCAGGCAGAGAACTGGGCTGCTGACTGCAGGGGATAGATAAAAAGGTCAATAGTTCACATATTTTAGCACTCTATAGTTATGTCTTAAACAAATCTGTCTTGTCCTTCAATCTTTTAAACACATGCATCTATCCTTCTCATAAAAATGAATTTTAGATATCCCATAGTAACTGGCTCAGCTGTGCCAGTCAGGCTCTTCTGCACATGCACGGAGGGGCAGCGCATGTGCAGAAGAGCCTGACTGGCACGACTGACCCAAATTCCCGGGACCGATACCAGGTGAACGGAGGCACCCAGGAGCACGGCGAGGGACACATCTGTGAGCATGGGGCTGGTGGAAGCCCAGGATAAGTATAAAATCTTTTAGTGTGCCCATCTCGGGTACAATTTGTTTCATTTTAAGCTGTACACATCTCAGGATTAATGCCCCGTACGATTTCAAGCGGATTATCTTTATTTTGACCCAGCTACTCCATTGTGATCCACACAGTCTGTCAGGTTAGGAGTGTCAGTGTTGTCAGTCACCCTGTTCAGCTGTCTAATATTGTGCAGCTGATTTCTTGCGTGGGAACAAAAATACTTTGGCTGCCTTAATGGACGTAATATAGTTTCCAGGCCCTTACTATTGGCTTAAACTTCAAGAGAACTCTGTGATGTCATTGGACTGGGAATTAAATTACCATAACATTTGTAATTTATACAGTTTCAAAAGTTACCAGCTACTGAAGTATAGTGCCTTTTTACAGAGCGATATTTTACTGTAATGGGCATTTACAGAAGGAAGTAGACTACAGCTGCTTGCCATATTGTTGAAAACATTGTATCGGGGAGATAGGTAAATTTACCTGTTATGCTGGAGGCCTTGAACACTTCATAGCAGAACATAAAATTAATTCTGATTTCAACTTAAAGGGGCACTACAGCAAAAAAATTAAAATATGTGCAAACATATACAAATAAGTACACTTTTTTTTTTTTTTTTCCAGAGTAAAATGAGCCATAAATTACTTTTCTCCTATAATGCTGTCACTTACAGTAGGCAGTATAAATCTGACAGAAGTGACATGTTTTGGACTAATCCATCTCTTCATAGGGGATTCTCAGCAAGGCTTTAAATCCTTTTTCGGGACTATCTTTATAAAGAATAACACAATGATACTGGCCAGTTTCCATGCTTCCTACACCGTTTCTTTGGGCAGTTGGACAGAGCAACTGCCATTCACTAAGTGCTTTTGAAAATATATCCCTGAGAATCCCCTATAAAGAGATGAACTAGTCCAAAACCTGTCAGATTTCTGCTGCCTACTGTAAGTGACAACATAGGAGAAAAGTAATTTATGGCTCATTTTACTCTGGAAAAAAATCTACTTATTTGTATGTTGCACATATTTTAAATTTTAGTTTTTTGCTGTAGTGCCCCTTTAACCAGTTCACCCCCAAGGGTTTTTATCCTAACGGACCAGAGCAATTTTCAGTTGTCAGCGCTCCTCCCTTTTATTCCCTAATAACTTTATTACTACTTATCACAAGAAAATGATCTATACCTCGTTTTTTTCGCCACCAATTAGGCTTTCTGTGGATAGTACATTTTGCTAAGAATTTTTTTATTCTAAATGCATTTTAATGAGAAAAACTGAAAAAAAAGAAAAAAAATCATTATTTCTCAGTGTTCAGCCTTTATAGTTTTAAAATTAAACATTCTCCTGTGGATAACAAACACGTTTTATTTGCCCAGTGGTCCCGATAATTAAACAGTTTAGATGTCCCTACCACAATATATGGCGACAGTATATTATTTTGAAATATAAGTGGTTATTTTTCTGTTTGTTCTGGCCATAATTACAAGCCCCTATGTAATAAATTAAAATTAATTTTCCCCCATAAAATATAGAATAAAAAAAGCTGAGTCCCTAAGGCAACTATTTATTTATTTTTTTTAAGCTGATTTTTTTTTTACAAGTTTTTTTTGGGGGGGGGAGGGTTGGAAGTGTAATTTTATTAATGATGTGTATATACTTGAAAATGTATGTATGTTGTAGGTGTAATATACTTTTTGGCCACAAGATGGCGCTAGTAAACACTCATAGGACGTGTTCACTTTTTTTTTTTTTTTTTTTTTTTTACACTTTATTAAACTGTTACATTTCCTGTTTATGTGAATAGACGTAGCCGCTGTTCGCGGTCACGTCCATTCACTCCAGGCACTGCGATTGGGTAGAGGACTGTTCGGTCCTCTTCCCCAATCGCCCAGCACGGGATCCCGACGGTAATGGCGGCGGTAGCGGCGGGACACACGGCGGTAGCAGCGGCGGGAATGCGCGACGTATTAAAACGTCATGTTGCTGTTAAGAGCGGTAAGCATGACGTTTTAATACGTTAGGATGGCGGTAAATGGTTAAAAAAAATGCAAATTCTTAGAGTGCAGATTATCTTATCTCTAGACATTTTCATGGCGCTATCTTTTTGATGTTTACAGCCAAAGCAAGCCTCTGTGTTCTCTGTGCAGCCTAAGGCTACATACACACTTGAGATAAGTCTTTGGAAAAGGCTAGATCACAGACCAATTTTACCCCATTCCATTTAGTATGAGCCATACTCTACAAGTCTATTCTATTGAGCTGAACTCCCCATCAGATAAAAATCTTTGCAAGATGCTGTACACATTCAACAGATCTGTTCCTGCAAAATGCATTCATAGTCTATATCTGCAGCGCTCGTACACACCTTGTTTAACAGACATTAATCTGCAGATCTGAAGATCCATCCTGGTGGATCTGATCTGCAGATGAATGACTGTTAAACAAGGTGTGTATGAGGATCTGCAGATCTCATAGACTATAGGCTCGTACACACGCTTGATTTCCTGGAACGACTGGTCCGTCAGACCCTCCCGCTGGGCGGGCGTTCCATCGACAGTACAGTGTGTACAGTCTGTCTGCAGACTGATAAGGTTGCATGGATCATTCAGAAACAGCCTTATCAGTCTGTCTGACAGACTGTACACACGCTGTACTGTTGCTGGAACGCCCGCCCAGCGGGAGGGTCTGACTGACTTGTCCCAGGAAATAAAGTGTGTGTACGAGCCTTATGAAGGCATTTTGCAAGAATGGATCTCTTTCAGGAACTGATCTTTTGCAGATACTGACTGTTGAATGTGTACAGCATCTTTGTGTCCAGCAACTTGCAAAGATTTTTATCTGATGGGGAGTTCCGCTCCATAGAATAAACTATGTAGAATATGGCTCTCATACTACATGGAATGGGGTAAAATTGGTCTGATCTTGCCTTTTCCAAAGACTTTCATCTCAAGTGTGTATGTAGCCTTAAGCCTCATCTACACGTGTAGATGAGGCTCCGATCTGGCGGCTCGATTGGCCGTCTCTTCTGCGTCCCCGCTCGCCCGTGCGTGCGCCGGAATCGATACCCGCTCGTCCCCCGCGCCGCTTATCTTCCGCTCTATTCCCTGCCATTGTCCCCTCACGGGGAACGAGCAGGGAATCGGCGGTAGCAAGATCCGACCTGTCGGATCTAATCAATCGAGCCGCATTAGCGGCTCGATTGTTAAGCCAGATTGCCGCCTCATCTACCCGTGTAGATGAGGCTTTAGGCTTAGGACCCACTAGCAGTGTTTGCCAGCCTTTGCATCTTGAAACACATCCTCTTATTCACTTGAATGCAAATCATGGCAAATGAGCGTGAAACAGGGTCCTAGTCCTTTATGCCCTGCCTGCAGCTTTTTTGCTAATCACAATAGCTTTAGCATAGTCACCTGAACACACTATGACCTTTGTACCATTACAAAGCCCAGTTTGTGACATGCAAATAGTTTATTTCATGGATCGATTATAGCTCAATATAGCCTAGTTTTGCAAAAATAATACTGCGAAGAACAATGCGCTGCATGCAGTTTTAACACGAACCTCAGTTTTTCATTTGCCTCTCTTTAACCTCCTAGGCTTACTGGCCTATACAGAATGATGGATTGTGTGCAATATAGCAGTGTACCCCTCTATTAATGACTGTTGGCGAAATACCCCCTACCTGTGTGGTTTATAAAAAAATTAACACATAAAAAACCTCTATGGTAAGTATTAAAACATAAGCAGGAGAAGGCATCTTTCAAACTAGACACAACTGGAGCACCTCTCAGTACCTGGTATTCTGAATTGGACCAGTATTGCTTCTGGTGCACAATAGGGAAGGGATGGAGAAAGTCTAATGCTAGTGTTACTTGGTCGATGGAGACCCTACTGCAGTGATCTGCAAACTTGGCTCTTCAGCTGTTAATGAACTACAAGTCCCACAATGCATGCCAAGAGTCTAACAGCCACAGTCATGATTCATAAAGGCAAATGCATTGTGGGACTTGTAGTTCCTTAACAGCTGGCAAGCCAAGTTTGCAGATCACTGCCCTATTGGATGAAATCTGCATCAGATCTCAACATAAGTCACAGCTTTTAGCAACAGTGAATTGACCACAGCTGTATAACTATTTCATTGATTTATTGCACCAGTTTCTGTGTAGCTGGTGATGGCATGTTTTACATTAGTCAGCAGTAACTTCAGCTAGAGGTTTTGAAATTGCTTCAAATCTGTTTTGTGACAGTTGGCATAACAGTAGTTGCATAATCAGAATAGAAAACTTGCCACAGACTGTGTGTGTGTTTGTTTTGTTTTTTTTCCCTTGAATTACATGTGCACCAATTTCAGCTGGTAATGTTTGCACAATTATTGCCGATGTATTTCCTTAAAGGACCACTATTGCGAAAATGGTAAGAATTAAAATACACGTAAACATACAAAAGTGTTTTTTTTTTGTTTTTTTTTCCCCAGAGTAAAATGAGCCATGAATTAGTTTTCTCCTATGTTGCTGTCACTTACTGTAAGTAGTAGAAATCTGACAGAACCAGGTTTTGGACTAGCCGATCTCCTCATGGGGGACCATCCGGCTTTGTCTTTATTTTCAAAAGCACTTAGGGCTCTTTCACACCAAAGCCCTTTTTCAGCGTTTTAACGCAAAGTCTATACTTTGCGTTAACCAAGGTAAAAGGAAAGTCCATAGACTTTCATTTTACCTTTCACACCCGACGCTGCGTTACGACGCATCCCGGTGCATTTTATTGTCGGGAATCTGCGTTTCCCCGTCTGGTTAAATATTACCGCCGCTACTCAGCGTCGCACCGCAGATTGCCGACAGCCGCAGGCTAGTAAAACGCGTGCAGGAGAACGGCTCCTGCACGCGTTGTAGATGTGTAACAGGCCGTAGTGAATGGCAATTGCTCTGTCCACCTGCTTAAAAAAAAGTGTTTGAGCAGGGAGGCTGGCCAGCTTATTTGTATAAATTAATGTATCATTTTGAGCGAGTGTCTTAACAAAAAATAGACCATGCTGAGAATCTCTGATGAAGAGATAGACTAGACCAAAATCTGTCGGTTCGATCAGATTTCTCCTACCTACTGTGAGTGGCAGCAACATAGGAGAAAAGTAATGTATGGCTCATTTTACTCTGGAAGAAACCTACTTCTTATTTGTGTTTAACTGTATTTTAAATTTTACAGTTTTTCGCAATAGTAGTCCTTTAGGGCCCATTCACACTTGAGCGTTTTGCCGGCGATTTCGGCAAAAACTCGTGGTGTTGGGAGATTTGCGCTAATCGCCACAAATTTCCCCACAACGCTAAATACAAATGCGTAGCCTGCACAATTTTCAGGCGATTTCCCAGCGATCGCTTTTCAGTGCTATAGAAGCGCTACACGAGATCGTGAAAAAAAACGCCAATTGTGAATGGTGATTTGTTCCCATTAATCGTACAAAATCGCCATAGCAGAAGTGCTAGAGTTTTGCGATCAGCAAGTGTGAATGGGCCCTCAAGGCAGTTCACACTAATCAGATCTTAATGGATGTCAACGGTTCTTATGTTGATGGGATCCATTCTAATTGTGGTGAATGGAGCAGTAATTAAAATGCGCATTGCAATAACTCCCTTTTTTTCTTTTTTTTTTCTTTTATCATCTGATCTGTTCTACGGATAAGTTTTAAAATCCATGCATGGCAAACCTGGCCTAGATACGGTTTTCTGTGATATAAATGTTACATTTGGAGTACAGTTTGTGAAGCCAGGCCAATAGATTCCGGTGCAGGTCTAATGAAAATACTGTGTTTACTGTAAAATAAACCAATAAAAAAATTCTATGGTATGTCCATTTTATATTCGAGATGCTATTTATGAAAGGGTTTTATGTGCAAGATCCTTATGAGGACAAAAAAATCTCTTCCTAATCAACTAGGAGTGCACAGCCCAGCATGCTTGGGAGGGGGAATTGGTTGTTGACTTCTCATTGCAGCTGCCTGTTCTGGTCAGTTGCACCTGCCATGTTTTCTGCATCACTAAAGTTTGGTGCACACCTTCCATTTTGGCCAATCGCTAACCAATTTTACGACCTCCATGTAGTATGAGGGTTTACTAGAGCGTTCAGAACCTGTTGGCCCTCATACAACATAGGGGTCGTAAAATTGAAAGTGTGTACCACGCCTTGAGCCTTGTAGGCTCTTATCTCCCCTGCTGTTGCACAGACACACCACCGAGCGCTCTTTGAGGTGTTTTTTTTTTGTTGTTGTTTTTGTTTTTTTGTTAAAGCTCCCATTGACTTGCATTAAATTGCAGCAATTTAAAAAAAGGTGAATGCTGTTTTGCCACAATTAACCTCTTGAGGACTGCAGGGCTAAACACCCCCCCCCCCCCCCCCCCCCCCCTAGTGACCAGGCCATTGTTAGTGAATTGGCCACTGCAGCTTTAAGGCCAAGCTGCAGGGCCGCACAACACAGCACACAAGTGATTCCTCCCCCCCCCCCCCCCCCTTTTTTTTCTCCCCACCAACAGAGCTCTCTGTTGGTGGGGTCTGATCGCTCCCCCATGTTTTTTTTTTGTTTTGTTTTTAAATCAATATTTTTGTTGCAGCTTTTTAAATAAGAACAAAAAAAACACCTTTCTTTAAATCCCTTCCCTCCCTCCCCACAGCCGGCCAATTACGGCGATCGGCTGTCATAGGCTTCTGCCTATGAGAGCCGTTTGCCCTCTTGTCCCCCAGGGGGACAGCCGTGTCACACAGCTGTCCCCAGTACAGCGCTGCTGCTGATCGCAGCGCTGCACAGAGTAAATAGACGGCAATCACGCCGTCTTAAATCTCCCGGGCGGCAATGGCCGCTCGGAGACTGAAGGTGGGGCAGGGCTCCGCCCCCAAGCAGGAGATGCACGCGCATCCTGCGCGCGATCTCCTGCAAAACAGAGCCCCAGGACTTTACGCCAATCGGCGTTAGGCGGTCCTGGGGCAGCCGCCACTCCTATCGGCGCGGTGCGGTCGGAAAGTGGTTATTGGGAGTGTTTAACCACTTGCCGACTGCCCACCACCTATGGGCATCGGCAAAGTGGCACCCCCAGGACCGCGTAACGCCCATAGGCGTTGGTACCTGGGGGACTGAATTGCCGGGGATCGCACGCATCCGCCGGCATTAATCTTCGCCCACCCGCGCCGTCAACCTGCCAGCCAATTGGCAGCGCCGGCGGGTTGTTAGCCACCGATCTGCCACATAGTAAGCATATAATACGCTTTGTAATGTATACAAAGCTTATTATACAGGTCCTAGTGATTGAGGGACCACCAGGGCAGGAGGCACCCCCCCTAGTAAACACACAAACACTGATCCTGCCCCCTGAACGCCCACAGCATCACCCATCAATCACTCCCTGTCACTCTGTCAACGCTATATATTAAATTGGGTCCTAAACTGCCCCCTGGGGGCTTCTGAACACCCCCCCCCCCCCATGTGCACTGTATACATTTATCCTCCCCTGTAATCGCCCACTAATCACCAGTCACTCACCCATCAATCACCACCTGTCACTGCTACCCATCAGATCAGGCACCCAAACTCCCTCAGAGACCCCCCCCCCCCCCTGATGCCCTCCCCAGTGCATTATTTACATCTGTTCTCCCCTCTAATCACCCATCAATCGCCTCCTGTCACTGCTACCCATCAGATCAGACCCTCATCTGCCTCTTGCAGGCACCCAAACACCCGCCCACACCCTCAGATCGCCTTCAGACCCCCCCTCCCCCCGATCACTTC